>NW_019154096.1:10364104-10562361 GCF_002288905.1 Enhydra lutris kenyoni | reverse complement strand
AAAAAAAAAAAAAAAAAAAAAAAAAAAATATATATATATATATATATGACTAAAGACTTTCTCATCATTAGCAGATCTATGTAAAAAACAAATAATAAATGTTTAAATACACCTTTCAAGTAGAAGGATAAAAACACAATATAGAAGATATAGAAATCTGTACAAAGGAATGAAAAATATGTGGGAAATATATTAGATTTTCTTGCTTTCGCTCTTTCTTTTTTAATCTCTTTGACAACTGACTCTGAAGTAAAAATAATGAAAGTGTACTGTGGCTCTTATACAGATAAAATATGTTGACGTAAAGTATGTGAAAAAATGTGACAAAGGCTGAAATGGGGAATTGTCAATATACTATAATTACTGTAATACTGTATGTGAGGTGGTAAAATGTCACTCAAAAGTAGACTGTGGTAAAGTAAAGATGTATTGTGTAAGCCCTATTAGTAGGTAGATGGATAAACAAGTAGTGGTATAGCCATACAATGGACTATTACTCAGAAATTTAAAGAAAAGAACTACTGATATTCAGAATAACATTTAATGCATCTTAAAATAATTCCATTAAGTGAACGAAGCTACACAAAGAAAACATACTAATTTCATTCATATACAGTTCTAAGAGAGTGCAAACCATCCCACAGCAAAGCAGGTCAATAGCTGTCTGGGAAAGTATGTAGGGGTTGTCTATGTGAGCAACTGGAAGAAAAAAGGAAAGAGGGGTTCTAAAGGACCCCGAGGGAACTATGGAGGTAATGAATGTAATCATTGTCTTGATTGTGGTGGTGGTTTCAAGGGTTATACATCTCTCATCATCTATCAAGTGGTAGCTTTAAAGTAGGTACAATCTAAAGTGTATCAATAATGTCTCAAAAAATATGTGGAAAGCCAAAAAACAAACAAAAAAAACACCAAACAACCAAAGCTCAGTTCTTCCTTCCATATTTTTTTCTAGCTTGCCATATTATCTTTTTACCAAGCATAGCCTAGAACAAATTGTCCTGAATGTACTTAGTATACATAAATATATATACACACACATAATACATAATACATATATTAAATTATATTTCATATATAATGTATAAGCATATAAAATATTTATGTAATATATACATATACATATAAAACACATTTTATATAATATATACATATATACATATAATTATATATTATGGAATATAGAATACAGATTATATGCACCATAGGTGCATCTATGATGTTTACACATACACTAAATACTATAGTATATGTGTGTACGTATGTGGGGATATTTTATATAAATATAAGTATATACACACAAAGACACAGCCATACTATGTTGTGATCTTAACAATTTTGACATAGTTCTTCATGAGTAAGCTACTTAAAGAGTTATGTGAAACCACGTTAATAAGTTTATTTTACTACAGATTCACAGGAAAAACTGTTTTTTACTTAAAGCTACCCCATTGGAGAAAATTTTTTAATTGAATGTGGTTGTGTTATGGAGAAACATTCCTATAGCTCTCAAAAGACACAGCAAACCAATCTACAAGCATATATAAATGAAGCAAAGTTTCATAAATCCATACTTTGTGGAGTACTGATAATTTCTATATTTTTGTTCTAACATAACACAATAAAAAATAATAAGATATTATATGAATATAAAAATAAAATATAGTACATTGATTCCTTATCTGGTAATGAGTCATGACCAAAAGTTCTCTACTTAGATCACATACACATACATGAAATATGTGTATACTGTAGCCAATATTCTCTTGTACTAGGCTTCTAGCACAACTTGACTTTATCAAACATAGATGAAATGTTACTTTAAATATTCCTAATCTACAAATTAACACTACCTTTCCTATGTGTTTGCAAAAGTTACAGAAGTTGTAACACATTGTCTCAGAGTTGGTTGCTCTTTCTGACTGTTGAGAATAAATTATCATTCATTAGTGCCTTCCTAGTGGTCCCTGAGGTTGTTAAAACTTTTCTCACCTCCTGGGTAAGGGGAATTGGAATTAAAGGCTTTATTGCTATTCAGAACTTGACCTCAATGGAAAAATAACATAATTTTAATACCCAGAGGAAATGACCTCTTACTTCCAAGGTTTCCCTTATGAACCCCATCAATGATATTATTAGCATTATTTTCTCTTTTAAATGTTTCAAAGCATCTCACCGTCTTTTGCATCTTTGCACTGTGATGGATTGGAAAGGGACCAGGCCCTTTTTATTTCTGGATCTTCATATGGATATAATGAGGCTACATGCTTTCCAAAATTTTTGTACCCCTGTAGTTCATTAATGAATATGGGGAATCAGAGGGGCCACTGAAAAACCTGTCATATTTTTTCCAGACCAATATTATTCCCTTCTGTTCTTACAATAGCAAAGTGCAAAAATTGTACAAAAAGTGAGTAAAGTCACTAATACTTTCTAAGTGTTTCGGGGGCTTGGAGTCAAAGATACACTGACATTCTAAAATCTGTGCCAGTTCTTCTGTGCTGCTAACCATTTAGAGCTAGCATTACTGGCACTTTATTTTACAAACACATTTATGAAGGATCAGACCCCAAAAGAGTGCAGTGTAAAAGACAAACTGATCTGCACAGAAAAATTAAAGGGTATTAAATTGGAGGGAATAATTCTAGCAACCCAACTGGAGTAGGGTCCTGTAAGGAGTGGCTGATGACAGCCTATAGCCGGTAGCTGCTAAAGGATTTTTAAAGGATTTTTGCTTACTTTTCACTTTCACATCACTTATGTGCTGTATGAAAACAAATCTCTCAACCTGAAAGTCTTCAGTCAAATGCCTTGCATGAATTGTTTTGGGAAACAACGATGAATACTGGTTAATTTCCACCAAGAGTTGCCACAGAATAAAAGGAAGAAAATATTACAGGAGATAAAATGTTAGTGACATCTAGAAACTCAGATCCAAAGTGGCCATTAAAATGTAATCCTTCCGCGCCTGGGTGGCTCAGTGGGTTAAGCCTCTGCCTTCAGCTCAGGTCATGATCTCAGCGTCCTGGGATTGAGCCCCACATTGGGCTCTCTGCTTAGCAGGGAGCCTGCTTCCCTCCTTCCCCGCTCCCCCCTCTCTGCCTGCCTCTGTGCCTACTTGTGATCTCCCTCTCTGTGTCAAATGAATAAATAAAATCTTTTAAAAATATTAATCCTGGGGACGCCTGGGTGGCTCAGTTGGTTAAGCAGCTGCCTTCGGCTCAGGTCATGATCCCAGCGTCCTGGGATCGAGTCCCGTATCGGGCTCCTTGCTTGTCAGGGAACCTGCTTCTCCCTCTGCCTCTGCGCCATTCTGTCTGCCTGTGCTCGCTCTCTCTCCCTCTCTCTCTCTGACAAATAAGTAAATAAAATCTTAAAAAAAAAATTAATCCTGGAATAATATGCAGGGATTTTAGTTAGAGTGTGGATAAGGAGCTCAACCCAGCTGATTTCATTAAAATGGTCAGGAATACCTGCTTTATATGCAGATTACTATATACAAATTTCACTAATTACTTGTACTTCAGTGCCCATGTATGGCTTGCCAAAAGAGCGAATCTCAAATGAGAAAATGAATATTCTCAAAATCCCTTAATCACTCCCCATAAAGAGGAAATAGAATCCAACTTCTGCCCAACCTAGCATCTTGGGTCAAAAGCAGCCCTTACTCCTTTCTTGCTCACTGTTGGGATGGTTATGCCAATATTTTATCCCTTTTATTTTTGGCCCCTAGAACTTTTCAGGAAATTTTCCCTTTAAAACCTTACAGCCCCTGTAAAGGGAGACTAGAATTATGGGGATAGCTAAGGAAAGCAGGGATGCCAAAAATACCAAACCTGAAAGAAACAAATCCTGAAAACATCCTGAAGACCCTAGAGTCTCAAGACATTACTTTTTAAAATATTTTATTTATTTGGAAGGAAGGGGTAGGGCAAAAGGAGAGGGGCAAGCAGACTCTGCACTGAGAGCTCAATCCCATGACCATGAGATCACAACCTCAAGATGAAATCAAGAGTTGGATGCTTAACCCACTGAGCCATCCAGGCTCCCCAAGACATCATTCTTATTACAAACAAGCCAGGACAGTCAATGAAAAACATTAGTTAGTTTTGCTGGGTATTATGAGTCACAATTTAGCATGAAATTCGGAGAACCTATTTCATACATCTTATGGTAATTAGTATGGGAGGTGACAACTTCCCACCTTAAATTTGTGAAATAAATTAGAGTTGTCATCCTGGGGTAAAAATGCATATTCAGAAATGTTTGACCTGGAATCTAATATCAAAGCCTAGATCCCCTCAGATGTTCAAGTGTATATTTTTCATGGAGAGAGATAATGCTTTTTTTCCTATAACTTAAAAAATATATTACATTTTTTGTTATTGTTACTCTTTCTTTGTTGGTTTGTTCTTAGTACAGCATAACATCAGGAATCAGGTCTATTTTAAATTCCAAGTGACTAGCCTGAAAGGTGTATGGTTCTTTTTTATAAGATGTTCCATATTCTATTTCTGGAATGCTCCAGCCCACAGATACATAGCATCATAGGTATATTGCCTTCTTTGCTGTTTAGACCCTGGAAAATGGTCTCCATTTGCCTTTTTAATTTTTATGATAACTGAATTTACTGTAAAGGAGCAAAGGTTTTATAAAGGCATTCAGTCATGTATTTCTACTGCAGGTATAAGGTTAAATTGTATAGTTGTTTTTCTAAAGCTCGTTTGTCATTGCCAATAACATCTTCCTAATAGTGGTTTGCCAAAAAACATTTTGTTTTTATTATTTAATTTACTTATGGGGAAAAAAATTGGGCTGTGTATTACTTATCTTCCTTGATTACATACATATTGACTCAAACCAGAACCACAAATTACAATGGAACTCCAGAAAATAGCATAGGTCGTAAGTTCAACAGCATTAATTTTGTTTTTTGGCCCTCAACGGAGGTAGTTCACTTATTGGCACCTTTGTGAAATAGTGTCCATCTCATTGAGGGAAATTTATATATTCATATGCCTTAAGGACCATTGAGTAAATCATCTAAGTATATTATTTCACAGATGTCAGAATCATTCATACATTCCCTTATTAATTTATTAAAATAGACTCAATGAGATAAATTACTCTGGTATTTTTATTCTTACATTATAGGTAATAGGGCTAAGGTACAAATTAAATTTACTGGGCACAGTGTGCCTTGCTAGTCAGTGACAAAGATGATATTAGAACATAATGATGTTCAGGTGAGTAGTCCAATGTACAAATACAGAAAGGAGGGTCATTCATAGTCAAGTAATTAAATATAAGAATAGAACATTTTCTAGAAGTGGAAAACAAGAAGAGCAAAGGTCATACCAAGCCCTGCCATTAGACTAAAACAACCAGTTGTCAGAGACAAAAAGACCATTACCACTACTGTGCTCATGGCAGCCTTTCTGCATTCATTAACCCCAGATAGCATCACCTCACCTTTGGGCCTAATGCACATCAGGGTGGGGACCGATGATCGACATATTGGTAGTATGGCATTTTCTCCTTAATCTCTTTGCTGTAAAGCAGCCTATTGACTTCATTTTCCCTTGACAACCTGGTAATTTTTCTTGTAGGATATTTTTTGATTTGTCTGATTATTTCCTCTTGGTATCTTTTACCTCGTTCCTTTATTCCCTCAATTTCCTAAAAATTAGAAGATAAATCTAGAGGCTAGATTACACTCAGGTTGTGTATTTTTGACAAGACTATTTATAGATCATATTATGCACTAAATAATTCATCTCATTAAAGGGTACACCCACATCATGTCATTCCACTTGTGGTAAGGTGTTATTACTTTCCTAAGAAGGTATTATGAAATGTGTTCACTTTAAAATAAGTTTTTCCATATATATTAGCAAGAAGACTGTGCTGTTTTACTTTGTTACCTTATAACTGTCCTGTCCCCAAACCTAATCAATGACTTGATAAGTGGTTACAAAATGGTGGTTTTTCTAATTCTGTCATTCCATCTAAATATGTTAGTTGGCATTCTTCTAAGGAGTACCTTCTCTCATTTACTATGCATAATACTATGCATGGATAAAATGCAGTTCTTCCTAAGAAATAGTAAAAGCTTATTTTTTCCCATGAATTATCTATTCTTCTATTCCATGTTTTTGTTTTCTTCCTCCTCTTCCTCTTCTCCCAACACCTGCCATGTTTTTATATCATCACTATGAACTCGTGGATTTGTATTTTTCCAGTGATTTACTCCCATTTACAGTTACTGCATTTCCAATCAATTTTTCATTAAAAAAATGTGTCCTTTAGTTCACTCATTAAGAGTACTTGGGTGGGGGCGCCTGAGTGGCTCAGTGGGTTAAAGCCTCTGCCTTCAGCTCAGGTCATGATCCCAGGGTACTGGTATCCAGCCCCACATCAGGCTCTCCGCTCCATGGGGAGCCTGCTTTCTCCTCTCTCTCTCTGCCTGCCTCTCTGCCTACTTGGGATCTCTTTCTGTCAAATAAATAAATAAAATCTTAAAAAAAAAAAAAAAGAGTACTTGGGTGTGTGTTATTATTCTACAGTACTGCCGTGGTGTATGTACCTCAGCGAGGATAGGTCAGTTTTACCAGAATCGCCGTGCACCATTTCCATGTGCACATTACGAACATCTGTTACGTTGTGAAAATTTCCTGGACTTTTAAGTTCTGTTCCTTTTTGGGGTGGGGAATTTTGTCCTTTTCTCTGATTCCCTTTATCTCCTTCTTTGCTTCATTTTTGGTCCTGGCTCCTTCTTATCTGTCCTTTTCTGTACATCCAGTTGTGCTATTCTTGGCAACTTTTGTAGTTTAGTCATGAATTCTGAGTCGAAATGATAATTTCCTTCAATTTTCTCAAGGTCTGTTTGGCTTCTATTTTAATCTCCATATTATTTCTATTTTAATATTTAAATATTTAATATTTAAATGTTCATAACCGCAGATTCCCTTTTTAAATTATATTAATTCAAGTGGGAGAAAGTGTATTTTCTTCTGTTTTGTTTTTTGGGGGCAGTTTTGTCCAAAAGTTCAATTTTTTCCCCCTTGCTTTGTTTCACCATTTTTCAGTTCCTTTCAGTAAAAAGGTAATACAAAAGAATCTACTAACCTTTCCCCGCCGCGCCGTGGCCAGTGGGGTCAGACAGGGTCTGTGCTTGGTGTTACCATCCTGGAGCTGGCCGGCGTGCCCCAGACATTCTTGGGCGCTGCCATGTCTGATTGCACGCATGCGTGCTGGCGTTCACGGGGGTCTCCATCCGGAGCCTATTCAGCTGTACTGGGCGTGGGCAGGATTGGTGTGCCTCCCCGCCCACCCGGGGCATTCCGGCACCTGCCAATGTCTTCCTGGTATCCGCCCAGCAGGTTCCCTCTACCTCATTAGCCACTACATGCAAGCACCTCCCATGCACCTGTCTTCCCAGCCCATGCAGCCCCCACAAGTGTGTACGTCAGATGTGCACCTTCCCCAACCAAGCAGGCTGCCAGAAGTGGGCACCCGCCCCGGAAGTGCCTCCACCCGGGAAATGCCTCCACCCCAGAAGTGCCTCCTTCTCTGGAAGTTCTACCAACCTGGAAGAAGGTTCCCTGGAAGCGGCTCCCCGGAAGTGTCCACCCCAGAGTGTTCCCTGCCCTTAAGTGGGAACCCGGAAGTGCCCTTTCTGGAAGCGCTCCCACCCTGCAAGAAGGCACCTGGAAGTGGGCACCCAGTAGAGGGCTCCTTGGAGAGGGACCCTGCTCTGCCCTTCCCTGTATCCCCCAGCTGTCCACTCTGCCCCCCTACTCCCACCCCGGCCCCCGGAGGCCCAGGTGCTCCGAGATGGCCAGATGCTCATTTGGGACTGACCCATTCCTGCTGCTTTTCAAGAGAACTGTGAATGCAGGTGTTTCACCAGCTTCTGTTGGGGTTTGACTTCCCTTCACTCTGCAGGATCCCTGGCTCTCCTTCCCCCGGGACAAGCTGAGAGCGGCTTCTGTTAGTCTCTGGTAGTCACATCTATAGGAGATGTGAGTATTTGAGTTGCATCCCCTGCTCATGGTCTTAGTGCTCCCTGGCTTTCCCGTTTCTGCTGGGGGGAGAGCTCACCTGCTCCCGGGGCACCTGACCAGACCTCTGTGGGGCAGCTGCAGGTATCCTTCCAGCTTCCAGTTCTCAGTGATGTAGTGATGTGGCCCCTAGGACTTGAGTAGTGCCCCTGTAGACCCTTCTCCCTGGGGTTCTTCCCGTGTCTCCTGCAAGGCTGCTCAGCCACCCCTGCCCCGCTCTGAAGCTGCTGTGTGCAACAGCAGGGAAAATCCTTTATCTTACTACCTGACTTTCTTTGAAATGCTCCCATTTATATCAAGCTCAAGGAAGACTTCGGGCTTCCAGGTCTCCAGATATCCAGTGAAAATTGTGTGAATGCCATTCTCTCAATTCTGCTTTTATTTTCCTCACAGGGATTCTACTAACCTCCAAATCTGTCTTTTCTTTAGTACCAATTCTCCTTCGGCCAAAATTCTTCCTTCTCCCTTTGGGTTCGCCTACTCTGGGTACACAAGGCACACGCTTGTTTTCAGCTTTCCACTGCATGATCACGTGTCTGTGAAGTAGAGAACGCAGTTGTAATTATCCCCGTGTGATAGTTGAGGTGACAGTGGTACAGAGCTTAAATGATCAGTTCGTGATCACTTCTCTAGGATTCAGAACTGTAACAAAAATTCAGATACTATGGGGCTTTTTCTGTATACCAACCAACCTGCTTCATCTGATTAGCGGGAGGACAGAATCAAGGTGAAGGCTTGGACCGGGGTTTTCTTGCTAGTTCTGCTATTCACTAGATGACCTGGGCACATTACTCACCCAATGATAGTTCACTTACTCATTTGTAATGTTACAATACTTTTTTATAACTTAAATTTTAATTAAAATGATAGTTTGAAACATAAAATAATTTCTGGAATTCAGCTGTTTTTATACTAATGGCAAGTATGTTTTGCATACTAAATATTTGATATGTGTTAGGTATTATCATTGTCAAACAGCCTTGAGTCATTGCTGAACAGGAGTATGCTAATACAACTTCTAAGATGATTTCCATCTTTAGATAAACAGAAGAAAGTGTTATCAAATAGCGTTAGTTTTTACATGTCATTATTAAATATACCTCATTCTTTGTTCTTCATCTTAAGACAATATCTTCTTTGGAAATGTAGAATTCTTTAGCTTTTATCCTTTATGATGCAAAATGACCTTGTGGTAGTGCTTATCACAAGGTCATTATGCATATTCTTAGTGCTCCCCCCCGCCCCCGCAAAGATTTTATGTATTTATTAGAGAGAGGGGGAGAGAGAGAGCAAGAGCAGGAGCAGAGTGAGGGACAGGAGAGGGAAAAGCAGACTCCTTGCTGAGCAGAGGACCCAACACAGGGCTTAATCCAGGACCTGAGATCATGACCTGAACAGAGTACAGAGGCTTAACTGAGGGATCCACCCAGGTGCCCCCCTAGTGCTTTTAATAATATATTTTTTAAAATGTTTTTAAATGCATTTTGACTTGTTAAGGGTTTGTAAATTCGAAAGTCAGTGCTTTTCTGTGCATTATTAATGCAAACAGATCTCTGACTCAGAGAAAAGCCAAAAAACTTGTGTAACTCATTGCTTACCATATAATATTGTCTCATGATTATGTTGTGACTTCAGCAAACAAATTTGAAATAGGCAAGGCTTGTTCCAAGACACAATTTCTCATGTGTTTTACAGTTTTAAATATAATCTATGTGGAATATGGCATGGCTACCTACAGGTCAGGTCAGTAAAACTTTTATTTTAAAAAATAAATAGTAAGTGTTTTCAGTTTTGGAGGTAGTGTCATGACATTTTTAAAGCAAAAGCAGCCATTGGATATGTTTAAAAGAGTAATTGTGGCTATTTCTTTACAAAAACAAGCAACCACCTAGATATGGGACCTAGGCCATAGATTGTAGACTCTGAGAGAATGGAAAGTTGACTTCTCTTTGGATGAGAGTTGATAAAGATGTCAGGGATGAGTATGTGTGGAGTGTGAGACTAGGGAGGGCTCGATAGGTATTTAGTTATATTTTAAGTTCAGGGAACACTAGAGAACAGATATTTGTAAGAGGACACTGATGTCGGGTGAAACACATATATACTTTTGTTTGTCAGTGGAGTGAAAGCAAAGATGCGTATGTATGGTTAGAAGTTTTCAGAAATCAGAGTAAAATTACCTATTTAAGAAATTTGCTTGAGTTTTCATTTAGACTGTGTTGGTAACGTACACAGGGAGATAAATTAGTTGTGTTGCTAGAAGCAGCATCTATAGGTAACTTGCAAAACTGAAGGTTTAGTTTCAACACACATGCATAAGAATGATTTTATTTTGTAATCTATTAAATTATAGGTGTGAGAAATCATTTTTATCTTGTGGCTTATCTATAAAATTACATTTTTACTATTTACTTATAATATAATAAATTACAATATAATAATTACAATGTAATAAATTACTATATAACAAGGAGAAAATCAGATTGATTTTGTGGCTATAACCACATGTTCTATTATAGTTTGAGGGGTTTTTTTGTTGTTGTTGTTTTGTTTTTTTTCTTTTCTATTTAACACAGCTATACTGTAGAGGAAGCCTACATAAGTGAATATGGGATTAACAGACTTTGTATACTTGAAAGTTTTTAAATTGTATATAAACAAAGCAATCACTTTGGAGAAAGATTACAAAAACCAAAATAGTTTCCTTTTTTTTTTTTTCTTTTTGATGTCTGAGATAATAATTGTTTGAAAATATTGGTACAATTTTGCAATGAGGGAGAAGGAAAACAAGAAAAATGCTCTTCTCTTTTTATTTATATAAATTGTGGAGTAATAGGATTCTTTGATATGTTAATTATACCTCTGTGTTTCAGCCTTCAAGCTTCACAGTAATTTGTTAAGTATTATTTTAATCCATTGAAACAGATATAGTGCTGGAATTTGATTTGGTTGCTGTTGCCAAGAAAAGTTTCTGAAACTAATGCAGAGAATTCATTATTGAACAATTAAGAAATGGATGAATGATGTTAATAGTTCATAAAAAATTTGAAAAAATGATCCCCATCCAGAATCCACATGATTTTTCTGGAACATCTTTAATGTGTATATTTAAAATAAGATGGTCTATGTTATGGGGTTTTAGAATATAAGTGAGGTTTGGTGGGGTGAGGTCCAGAGCCCATAACCAAGAATTCTTAAGATGTCTCTGGTGCAAAAAGGTGATTTTATTAAAGCACAGGGACAGGACCAGTGGGCAGAAAGAGCTGCCGCCCTGGGGTTGTGAGGGGTGGCTGATTATGCTATGGGGTTGGAGGAGGTAAGGGAAAAGAAGGCTTTCAAAAAAACTTTCTTACACTAAGGAGGACCTAGAAGATGCCAGAGGCCTTGCCATTACCAGGTTAAGGTTGTTTTCCTTCTAACAGAACATTAAATTAAGATAGTTCGGTGCTTCCTGCAGGAACATTACACGCTGCCTGCTTCAAGTATCTGTCAATGGGCGGCAGGTTGTAAGGACATTTAATTTTATCTGCATTTCCTTCTGGAAGCTAGGTTATTAATAGAAATGCTTTTTTCTTGTATGTTGCTGAGACATTTGTAAACTGAGGGAGACTTGGGTTGTGATCACTATTAGTTAACCATTTGTTTGTCCTCTAGGGCAGCCAGGAGTGCCTCAGGAATGTCACATATATCCCATCTGCGGAGTGGGGGTGGGGTGGTCTCAGCTTCTGGCTGTCCTCAGCTTGCCTTCAGCTCCCTCATCATATTTACTTACATATGTATCAAAAACATTCATAATGATGACGTTTTAGAATATAAGTGAGGTCTGGAGCCGATGACCAAGAAAGAATTCTTGAGATATCTTTGGTGCAGAATGGTGGTTTGTTAAAGCCCGGGACAGGACTGGTGGGCAGAAAGAGCTGCTGCCCGAGGGGTTGTGAGGAGTGGTCCATTACAAACTTGCAAGTTGGGAGGGGGACAGGGATGGCTTAAGTCTCTAAGGAATTTTGGAAGCAAGGTTTCCGGGACCTTGAGGGGCTAGCTGTTGTTGGGAAAAGATCATTTATTACCGTCTAATAAAACCTTAGTCATGAGAACTTTCAAATCTATATTGGTGGGCCATATGCTTGGGGGGTGATTGCTAACATGTATCTTGGGTGGGGGGGGGGCGTTAGAGATAAAGGAAGTTTCCAAAGGAATTTTTATATGTTAAAGTAGACCCACAGGATCCTGGTTGGGGGTGGGGAGTGGTCAGGATAGGATTACGTTTTGCCCTGGGCAAAGTACTAAGGTGGAGGCAGTTGAGTCTCTAGAGGAAGGTCATTCTGCCTGTTTCAAGGACTTGTCAGTGGGCTCTAGGTAGTAAGGAAATTTAATAACTTTTCTTCTGCCTGTTTCTCATATCAATAAGACATATATATGTCTTAAATACGTTAATCTCTAAATTAGTAGTCCTCTATATTGCTCAAGATTGTGTGAAGAAACAAAATTATTTTAGGGCTCATATACCCTAACCAACTTCTTTCTTTATAATCCAAAAAAGTTTAAATGAAATGTGATAATATCTTTGAACCTAGTAACAAGTGTCTTCACTTTAGAAGGTTAACAAGTCACAAGATTATAAAAATCCTAAAAGGACTAAAAATGAAATGAATATATATATGTATGTATATGTGTGTGTATCTTATGTTAAAACATGCAAATAGAACAGGGCATCTATTTAGAAATAACATGGAGGACTCCACAGGCCCAGCAGTGATCTGTAAACTGGCCTTTGGGAAATGCTGCTTTCCTGAGTAGAGGCTGCAGGCTGGGTGTGTGGTTAGGTGCTGAGCACACAGCGACAGATCAAGGCTTCAGCTGACCATAGAAGTCAGTAGGATAACCAACTCCAGTAGGACTACCAGTAAGAGTGTTTTAAGAACAGTGTAACAGGGACTAATGCTGACAGGCACTGAGTAGAGGGTAAGCAGATAAGATGTGCAATGACCAGTAAGTAGGTGTTAGACTATGTGCTTTTGAAGAGGGAGCAGAAGGCTAGCTGAGGACACCCTGCAACCTCTCCCCCAACTCCAACTCATAGGTGGGATAGGTGTGACATTCTTCCAGAAAACTCCCCACTACATTTATGTTAATGCCTTGCTAGAGGGGAAAACAACCTTAACTTGACGATGGCAAGGTCTCAGGTATCCTCTGTCTTCTTTAACATATGAAAATCTCCCAGCTCCCAAGTATGTAATTAGCCACTCTCAGAACCCTGGGGCAGCAACTCTTTCTGCCCACAGGTCCTGTCCCCATGCTTTATCTAGCACCAAAGGCATCTCAAGAATCCCTTCTTGGCCATCAGCTCCAGACTTACCCCATCTAACCTCACCTATATTCCAAAACCCCATCACTTTCACAGTCAGTCTTACTGGAGTTAAAAAGAGCCAAAGAGCAAGGGCGTGTTTTATATCTTCTAGATCTCTGTAAAAATTGAATATGCTAATGCCTGGAAAGATGATAGCTGAGGTAAGTGGGCGCTACCAAAATGGTAGCAGGTGTTACGTCTTATCAGTTGTTACTGTTTGTCTCTTCTTTGCCTGATATGGCGCCTTCTGTGTAATAGCTATTCAGTTTAGTAGTTGTTAATAAAGAAACTGGAATCCCCTATAGCGATGCGTTTTAAATTACCCAGTCTGCAAGGAAAAATAAATACAGACCATTTTACTTATTTGTATTTTACTGGTCTGCTGGTAATTGTGACTAGAGTGTTGCTCATACAGTTGTACCTCATTATACACAGCAGATGAAGTTCTAAAATGTGTTTTATTCACATTTTTTGTGAATTAAATAACATATTTTTCTCTCATTCTCTTAGAGGAGCACAAGGAATCTGAAATTACAAACAGTTATCAATGAACAGTGGTTCCTAACAGTAGTTGTAAGGATCTGTCTAATGTAATTGCCCCATCAAGTAGTTTAATCGCCGAAAAAATGCTTTTTGATTTTCTAGAGAAAAGTCACCATTTCAAGGCACCGTGTATCAAATCGTTCTTTAAACTTAAGACGCACTTTTGTGTTTAGGCAATCATCCTGTAAACTAGCAGTTTAAATTCTGGGGGGGTATGAAAACTGGTTTTCCTGATGTCTGGTCCCAGTGGTGTGTCTACAATAGCCGAGGGATTGTAGTCACTTAGCTATCAGGTATATTTTGTGTCACAAATGGGGCAATGCAATGCTAGCGTGTTGTTCTCTCCCTGTGTTCATCATGCAAGGATCCTCACGAAGAAGTGAGAAGACTCCTACTTTGGGATCATCATTTTAACTAGCGAAAATATTCAGATTACTAAAAAAAATAATGTGAGAAAAAGAGAAGTAGAACTTGAAATCGTATACTCGGTGTCCTACAAAGAAAGAGGGCCGAAACGTGGCCTGTGGCATCTCTTATTTATATATCACTGATGTCATGATATTCGGAGAGGAATTCATCTTCATAGTCTAGCAGGTCTGTTGGCCATTTGATGTATATCCTGTTTCCCTTACTGTGATTCTAAATTCAGCAAGAACACTCCCTTAATGACCTTGGTTCCCTCTATAGTTTGTACCCAGAGGGATGTGGATAACCAGAAGGGAATTGGCAAGTCCATTTCTCAAGCTGAATTAATGAATTGGCATTCTGCTGTTAATTCAGTATGTCTGATTCATTCATGAACTGAGGAAATTGAAGCACATGTTATACTTATTTAAAAAGCAGAGGTCAAGCATTACACTAAAGGAGTCACTTTTGAGAGTATAAACTCAACCCTTGCTTTAAAATGAGTCCTTGGGTACCAACACCTGCTGACACTTTTAGACTCTTCCTTATGAACCTAAAGCAGCCATATGAGGTAAAGTTGGGCCATAAAAATGGATGAAAAGGGTACTTCCAGCATATGCAGATTCCAATGGCTACATGTGTGGCCACTTTTAGAAAGCCTAGTGCTTAGACTAGAAAAAAAAAAAAAAAGACTTTAGGTAAAACAGTAATAAAGTTCTGTTTAAGAACATAGTTTTCTGTGTGTAACTATTTTCCCACAAAATTGTGTGTTTATGTCTTTGTCGACAGATCAATAGAATTTCTTATAGCATTTTCTTAGGCGGAGGAAACACTGAAGCATGGCATTAAAAAGTCACACGGTAAAAAAACAAACAAACAAAAAAACCAACAACACCAACAAAAACACCACAGGTTTTTGAAAACCGGGAAGACCTTTTCCAGTTGTCTAAGTCATGCTGTTATCTGTCTTATCCTGTCTCGTTTTACCTGACTCCAAGGAAGATTGCCCTGACGCACAATGTATTAGAAGACTCCTCTGCAGAAGGGAGCCAAATTTGACAATGATACAGATTTGAAGACAAGTAACCTTTTCTGTTTTTAATGACTGAGCTTTTCTATCCCAAGCGTCCCCAGATCTACTTAGCGGTATAAAAACAAACAAAGATCAATTTAAAAAGTAAACTTATCTACTCAAGTAATGTCAGCCTTTTCTAGTTTAACACAGCCTAAGGCAAACTCAGTCTTATTTAGATGAATGATCAGACTTTCCCTGTTTCTCCATTAACCCCCTCCTCCAGAAATTTCCCGTCCACACGCCAGCGTGCACACATCCCAGCCCCACACATACCACAGCGAAAGAATACGTCCTTTCCTGATGGTATATGGATGCAACCTGAGCTCTGAAAACAGGGATTTTTGTTGATGAGTTCACTGGTTTCTGCTGGCCTCTGGCTGAAATGTGTTGACTCAGCAACTTTCAAGGTCACAGCTAAGCTGCTGTCTATTCTCTGCCTATATAACACCTGACTTCTCATCCCATAAAGCTGGACAACTCCTCTGCCTGGCCTTGAGCTGGTTCTGCTGCTCTCCTGTGTTTCTCTGCCTGGCCCTGTCCCTCCTTTGAATTCAGACTTAATCTGGGCTTACTCCCAGTTTGCCCTCACCTTAGGAAATCTCTAGTAGGTCTACAGGCTGGTGTTTCACAGAAACCCTTTGAACCCCACAGAGTGCACAGGAACAGGGGGATTTTTTCCAATGTCCCATGCAGGAAGAGAGCTGACAAAGAGAGCTGACACTCTTGAGCCCCTTCTCATCCTAAACATGTGATGCGCCTTTCTGGTCTGCCATAATCACCTAATGTGGGCATAGATCATGTCAGAGCAGCCAAGCTTCTAATGCTTTGATGCCAGCAACCCCTTCCACTTACGTAGCATCTTAATTCTCAAGTTCCTGAGGTTCACGTTTTAGACCTCGGTCTACCTGAGCAGAGACAAATTCTTCTTAGGAACATAGACATAATTTTAACCCTCGTCTTATCCCCTCTGAGTCTGTCTTCTTGGCCAAAGCCTCCGCTGTCCTGGAAGGCTTTACTTTTTGCTGTGGAATAAAAACTTCTTTTATACCATGTCTTTCACCCTCTCTGTGTCAGGGCTTATAGTAAAGAGCTTTACTCAAAACTTCCTCTGCTCTAGTCGGGGAAAACTCTTTGGAATTTAGGAAATTATTTTATTTTCAGAAAAACCTGGCTCCCAAGACTCTTGCTTAAGATTCAAAACATCCAATCTGAATCTCAACATAAGCAATGACACGTTTATTCTAAATTGTACTTGTTCTCCCCATAAAACTTGAATGCCATCGATACAAAGGATGTTGACTCACAGAAAAACAACATTTACAGGATATGAAAAATATATTGGCTTTATATTTCAAATGCGTGAAACCCATTATGATGCTTTTCACATAGTGTATAGTCATCTGCTGACAGTTCTCCCAGCTGTACTTGAGATCTGATTTGTCATTGGAAGAAAAGCATGTACTTTTAAGTGGTACCATATTGGGGAAAATCATTAAACATCTCTGAGCCACTATTTTGTCATGGCTTAAATGGACTTAAAAAAAAAAAATACTCACCTTCTATGACTTTTGTAAGGAAAATTTTATAACTTATAGAAAGAACTTATGATATTTTATGGATATATTATTTAGTAAAATTCACTTGTTACCCTGATTAGTGGTGGTGATGATGGTAATATAGCAGAAACCCTGAATCCTTATGTGCTATATTTGTCAAGATGATGAAATTTAATTAAAAAGAAGAAGGAGAAAAATAAAGCAGTTCCAAAAAAGTTACACTGAACAAAGTGGAAAATCACACCATGGAGAAAAATGTATGAGTGAATCAATTTGTACAACACTCTGGAAAAAGGCAAATTGTAGAGTCATAGCCAACAGTTTCTAACTTAATTAGGGAAAGGAAACTATCTCAAATAATGGTTTATCTGAAAATGTCCACTAAAGGCTAAAATTCAAAGGTAAAATGTGTGAGGAACTGTAGGCTATTGAAGAAATATGGGTAACCTCTTGAGAAAAATTTATATTCATAATATCTACCTGCAAAACTATTGTGCTAAGAATACTTTAATTACAATTTTGTCATCTATAGGTGAAATACAGGATCAGCAGAAACTATTATTTCTCCCATTCTTAACAGGACAGGAATGGAACATAGAAACACAGTCAGCAGTCAAGAGAACAATGGCCTCCAAAAGACATCCATTCCCTGATGCCTGGGATCTGTGACTATGTTCCCATAATAGAAAATAGGAATTAATCTTGTAGATAGATTTAAGTTTTGCTAATCAGCCAACCTTAAACAAGAATATTATCTTGGATTTTCCATTTGGCCCTGATGTGATCACAAGGAGACTTAAAAGTGGAAGAGAAAGACAGAGGAGAACGTTAGAGTGGTGTGATAGAGTAGAGATTTCTCCCAGTGTGGCTGAGTTTGAAGAGTTTGAAGACAGATGCCATGAGCCCAGGAACACAGGAAGCTTGCCAATGTTAGGAATGTCCGGGAAACAGATTTTCCCCCATGAGCCTCCAGGAAGGAACATAGCTTTCCTGGCTAACAGCTGGAGCCCTGTGAGACAAGTGTTGGAGCTATAGCCAACATAATTGTAAGATAACAAATACGCAGTGTTTAAGTCACCATATGTGTGATATTATCTGAAGCAGTAATGGGAAATTAATATGGTTTCTTCCAATCATGAAACACGATGAGGGATAGTCTCCTTTAGGAGCTTTCTTTTACTCTCAGTAGCGACTTAATCAATTTAACACGTCTGACTCCTACGTCACCTCGACATGGCTTGTCATAGAGCACGCGTGGCACCCGTCAGTGTCCCTCACAGAGTAAGCCTCTAATTGGGTATTTGCTGATGGCAATGGTGGTTCTCTGACCTCCTACTAAACCACATTAGTTAAGTCCCAATAATAATTAGAAATTTTCTTTGACAACACAGCTCCTTTTTAAACAATCAAGAAATTATAAAGTAAATCTATGATCCTGTGCCATACATTTAACTCAAAAAACATGCACTGAGGTCATAAGGTGTAGAAAGCACTATGCGCTATGGTGTGTCATTTCTGGGGCAAAAAACAGTTGAGGGATAACGCTCATCTCAGGATAATTCTCACAGTATCTGAGAGCTATAAGACAACAAGGAGATTTAAAATGTATTATGAAAATTGAGAACTGACTTCTAGAATGGTGATATGAGGAGTTCCATGGACCTGGTCCCCAGCAAAACAACTGGAACTCATGGAAACAAAACAAAAACAAGCCATTTAAAGCCTCAAGAAATTGTCTAAAGGACATTCCACAAAAAGAAAAAAAAATATTCAAGAAAATCTATTGACTATTGATAAGAAAAGGAAAAGTCTGTGCCCTTTGAGTCACAAGCCACACACTTCTTCCCCTCATCTCTGCATAACAGAATTCTGCTTTGGATGGGTGCAAAATGCAGAGCTCCTGACCCCTAGACTTCGCAACCTAGGACTACATTGTGCCCCAGGAGAGGCATATTGTCAGGGTTTCTATCCCCTTCAGTTCCATGTTGCAGAAACTCTCCAGGCAAGAACAATGAGAGGGTGGGGTTTTCCCTTCCTTCACTAAGCCAGCACTCCAGGGTGCAGGCTCTATCCCAGGGGTGGCAGGCTGAGAATATGGAACCCTGACTTTCCTCAGCACAGCCCCGAGAATGGTCAACGCTCCATGTTGACATGCGAGCTGAAGAGACCAGGGCGACTAGCACTCCCCAGCACACTGTATAGAAAGCAGAAGAGCAACAATGGCATGTCTACAGTTTCCTAGCAGTGACATAGCCCTTTGGTCTGGGAGTGGTAACAAGAGAGAGCTTTGTTTACCATGCCCAGGGAACTGAATTTATTTGGGGGGAAAAAAATGTATGGAAGTTCAAGGCTAAAAGCAGAGTCAAAGCCAGTGGGGTTTTGGTGGTAAGCAATTAAAAGGGGTGGGGAGGGGGGCCTGGGAGTTGTACCTTCATAAGAGCAAGACATTAAAGCACAAACCAGCTAGAAGTTTATCTGAGAGAAACAGGAAAAGAGCAAAGAAAAGCCTAGCTAGGGTCAGCACAACCTCCTAGACTAGCTTTTAAGACTGCGCCTGAAAGTGACTCAAAAGTAATTGCATCAAACTGTGAAGGAATATCAACTCCCTGAGCATTGTCTAGAAAAATAGAGTAATTAGGTAGGAATGAGTGGAGGGTGGCAGCTGGATGTGACACCTGCAGAGGTAGAGAAATCAGGGGAAGAAATAATTGAAGATTGATGGACTAAAATTGCATCCCAGAGTGACTGTGTGCCTCCACAGGGCTGTGCTCTTTGAGGACCAGGATCAGAGCTGTGTGCTGGGGAGGAAATGAGCTTCACTGGAATAGTCAGTTCAAGTCAGCAAAGAACGAAGCGTGCAAACAACGTAAATAAACCCTGGTGAGGAGTGGGGTATCGGTATCCGGATTTCTTAGAATATATTTCCTGGAATCTCTAGTTCTTTGAAAAAAAAAAAACAAACAAAAAAAACCCCAAAAAACAAAAAACTTGTAAGATCTGCACATAAAAAATAAAGTGAGACTAAACACAGATTGAAAGAAAAACAGACAAACAAGCACAGAATCTGCTTTGAGAAGGCCCAGATACTGGATTTAGCAGATAAAATCTTCAAAGTGTCTATTATAAATACATTCAAAGGACATAGTTAAAAATAAGAGATAGCAGTGAAGGGGAGAAAAGGAGGACCTTGTACACTACACTACTGATAGGATTATCAATTTGTGTGACCATTTTGGAAAACAGTATGTAGGTTCCTCAAAAAATTAAAAACAGAACTACCATATGATCCAGCAATCCAAAAAAAAAAACACAAACAAGAGAAAAAAATACATAAATTTACTTTATCAGTATTAAAACTTTTGTGCTTCAGGGGACATCATCAAGAAAGTGGAAACACAGCCAAGGATGAGAAAAAAAAAGCCATTTATGTATATGATAAAGAACTTTTATCCTAATTATATAGTAAAGAGCTCTCAAAACTCAATAGTATGAAGAAAAAGAACTCTTAAAAATATAGAAATGAGAAAAATATATTTCTACAAAGAAGAATAAATAAAATGGTTAAGAAAAAAATTAAAAAAGCTATAAACATATGGACATATGCCTTATTTGGTCGTTAGGGAAAGACAAATCAAAACCACAATAAGATGTAGCTTCATTTACACTAGGAAGATTATAATGAAAGAGAGATTAGATGTTGAATGTGAATGAAGTAGAACCCCCTTACATTGCTGTTGGAAATATAAAATGTTTTTGATACTCCAGAAAACAGTTTGGTAGTTACTCAAAATTTTAAACTTAAAATGACCATGTGATCTAGTAATTCCACTCAGACATGCACCCAAGAGAAAGGAAATCATGTGGCTTTATAAAGAGTTTTACATATTATTCATAATAACCAAAAACAGAAGCAAGCTTAATGTCCAAATACACTGTGGCATATCCACACAAGGGAATGCAATAGAACAATAAAATAAATGAATATCTGTGCTGCAAAATGATTGAATGTTGCAAACATTATGCTAAGTGAAAGAAGCCAGTCAAAAAAGACCATATATTGTATGAGCCCTCTTATGCACCGTGTCATGAACAGGCAAATCTATAGAGACGGGAAGTAGATTTGTGGTTGCCTAGAACTGAAAGGCTGAAGGGGGACAAAGAGAAATAACTACTAATGGGTATGGAGTTTCTTTTCGGAATTGAAAAAAATGCTAGAAAATGACTTTGGTGATGTATACAAACCTCTCTGACTATCCTAAAAAAACAATGAACTATGCACTGATAAATGGTGAATGGAATTGTATGTGGGCTGTATATCAATACATCTGTTAAAAATGCTTTGAGGATGGAATACCTGGGTGGCTCAGTCTGTTGAGGGTTCAACTCTTGGTTTGGCTCAGGTCATGATCTCTTGGGTGGTAAGATGGAGCCCTACTTTGGGCTCTGCACTCATCAGGGAGACTGCTTGAGGCGCTCTCTCCCTCTGCCCTTCCCCCCCACTTACACACAGGTGCATGCTCTCCTGATCTCAAATAAGCCCATAATCTTAAAAAAGTGCTTTGAGGACATAAAAGGAATAGTTTCATCTCTTTAAGCTCCAGTTATGGAACTTAAGAATAGCTTAATTTAACTTAATAACTCTAATTCCATTTAAATTAAGTACTATGAGCGAAAATCCTGGGGCAGCAATGAGCAGGAGTCATGTGGTAAACAGTGTGTCATCCAGATGAGAGGATGGAGGAGATGCGGGAGACAATCATGAGCCGTAAGTTTGGGAAGTTAATATGTGAGTACAACTTGGATGGTCAAACTGCCAAGGCGAAAGTTTATGTTTTGTTTTGTGTGTAATTTGGAGCAAACAAAGATTTCTGAGGACAGAAAAATGGTGGTTGCTGAGGTGGGTGCTGCGGTGATCCACACAATATTTAATTAGTTTTAAGATCCAACTCAATTTTAATAAAGCTAATGCATTTGAAGGGTGTATTTTAAGCAACCAAACTCTTAGAAAATCCATTATACAGTGTGGTCTTAACGTCTGGAAATGTGGGCAAATAGATCTAATAAATGCTTCACAATAAAAGATTATGTTGACGTATCGTCCCTTGGCACCCATGCCTGGTTTTAATGTATTCCCAAAAGTTGTGCTGAACCTAGTGCATTAGTGTAGTATTTTCATTTATCTGTGCATAAACATCTGTGATGTGTTACCTCTAATTTTTACTGAATGCCCTGCAATTTAGCATAACCCAGAAGAAATTATGAGGAAGGTTCAAAAGAGACATTCTTCTGCATTTATAGACTTTATAGCCACCCTGTTGTTAATATATCACTATTAATATCATTGTTTCATATACCCTTAGTGCTATTTTATGATCCTCTCTCCTGCCATGTGTTTGTCTCAGTTATTTTAAATTTGGAGATAAATTTAAGTTTGAATGAAGGTAAAGTCTGTGTTCTTAGTAACATACAAGGAAACAAAGGAACAGACAATGGAAAAGAAAGTATCTCACAAATTATTAAGCACTGTATATATTAAATCACAGGTTTATTTTCTCATAAATTTTCTAATAAATTTTGCCATTTTCTAATGGCAAATCAAGTACCCAAAAATCAGATTTGTAGAAAAGCTATTTTAAGAAGTCACTTCCCATTCTTTGCTGCTACAATTATATTTTGATTGTCTTTTTACATCTTGATTCTTTGCATTCAGGGTACATTGGAATAAAAATGCACATAAATGGAGCTTTTAATTTATATTCAACATGAATAATATCGACCTAACCTTGGTACTTTCCGAACACAAGAACAAGTGCTAAAGCCATTGTCTATGGATAAGGATTTAATTTTACTTTACACAGTCTTCAGAGTTATTACAGAGTCAATTTGAAAGTAAGAGCGCTACAATATAATAATAGTTGTTCATTGGTGAAGCTTGCACACAGAATCCATAATGAAAATATCCAATTAATATTGCTCACCTATGGTACATGAGTTTGAAAGAGTCCAGCTTTGTAAGGGATTTTATCAAGATTTCTTTAGCAGGAAGAGGGTACTAATTAAGGGAAGCAAGCAAATTTATTAAGTCTCGAGCTGGCAATTGGCTTGACGCTGATGAATTTCCTATATCGGAAAATTTTCAAGCCTGGAACAGTGTGATACCCTCCCTTCTCCTTTTCTCTTCTGTTCGTGTGTGTGTGTGTGTGTGTGTGTGTGTGCATGCGTGTGTCAGGTGTAGGATATGCACTTGACTCTTTCCAATCTACCCCTTAAGAATGATCAAGTTTTCTATTTCATACCCACTGTCTCCCCATTTCGTGGGGAAGAGTAAAGGGGAGAGGTCAGGACCAGGAAGCAACATAAAACATTTCACTTATATGAAAATTGCTACTGTTATCAAATACATTAAAAGCTTTAATTCGTAACTACTTTGCAATTTACTGACCTTTTGCAGGTAATCAGCTATGTACAGGTTAAGTCGAGCATGAAGGCTCTTTAAAATCGAGCATTGGTCTTTAAAAAGATTGTACTGCACTCCCTGTCACAAGGCTTGGCTTGAAACTCCTGTTTTGCCCCTTGCTAAATGGTTCTAGACAGTATCCTAAGCCTCACTGAACTAAGGAAAACAAATGAAACAAGATACATTAAATGATTTTTGAAACTACGAAGCACAATACCTGCTTTTGGTTTATTATGATACTTGTTAAAAAAATGCAAAAGGCTGTGTAATCACAAAAAGTAGGGATTATCCTAACCATTGCATCTTTATTTCTCTCTCTCAGTACCAGCACTTCTCAGAATTTAGGGTGGGTAACAGTGACTCGCACCCATTTATAGAATGTGATACACAAAGGGATTACACTATTTGTAAGGTTTATTGAAGTAAATGTGTGAGGCTGTTTATATTCCAATGGACCATCTGCTCTGGGAAATTAAGGGGATCGATAATTCAGGAGAATTATAATCCATTCATTGACCTTCAGTGTGAGGCAGAAAACTCTCCCTGCATATGAGAATATCCTGGGGATCCTGATTTCTTAGGTTTGGTTCAGGGCCCAGAAAATTTCACTTCAAGTATTACCCCATGGGGTTTAACACCACACTTCCGGGGACATATATGCTAACCTACTTTCTCCTCCTCAACTGAGCGAAAGAATATAGAGTTCTCTCAGACTAATCATGGTCGAGGACAGTGCTACCACTGTCAAGTCCGAGTAGTGTGGCAGAGGAGTAACAACTCTAAGATCAGAATCCTCGGTTTTCTTCCCAGTTGTGAAAACTACTATGACACTAGGAAAATCATTCAACCTGTCTTTGCCTTTGTTTCCTTGACCACCACGATGGGGGTAGTTAAAATCCTCCAAAGGGTCTTGATGAAGCTTAAGAGAGAGAATGTTGTGCAAACAACATTATAAGCCACCTCATGTTTTACAAATGTCAGAAATTGTATTACTGTCATTGCCAATGTTGGCACCGTCATCACTGTGATTGCATTTGCTTTGGAATATAGAGGTTTTTGTTGTTGTTGTTTTTCTTTTGGTGATTATTTTGCAAGTAACTGCATCATCACACAATGTTTCATTTGAAATAAATGACTTCTTTCTGTTCAGCAGACTATCTTCCAGGAACATTTGCAAAATGACAGGCAGAAATCTATCAGAAAGATTGAAGTCAGAGGATAATATAGCTCATCACTATAACTCTTCATAACACTTTTCAAATACTCATAAATATGATTTTGAAATAATTTGATGTATCTAAAATAAACATTAAAATGTGATTTGATAAACTGAGCCTATAGTTTAAAAATAAAATACTGCAGACAAATGGAATGTGGGTCCAAAGGAAATTAAGTAAATGTATAATGTATCAATTTTGTCCATAGTGCTACTAATTCATAATCCTGACAGCCACGTTGCATGTTATTCATAAGGGATAAAAATTGTCAAAACCTTTTATTACTCAATTAAGGAATCTGTATACAATTGATTACATCTGTCCTGTTAAATGTTGTATCTTATTAGATTTGTTCACTCAATCAAACAATAAATACTAGTTGAATTCCTATTCTTTATCAGGTATGTGGAATTTAAAGAGGAACTCAGCCTAGGGCTTCAGACAGTCTATTGTATTGGTGGAAAAGTAATATGAGTATTAAGGGGTAAATATAAGATAATATAACAGTAATATAATTGCAAGGCTATAATTTCTGTGATAATAATAAGTAAAGTTCTAGGTACAGGGTCATTAAGAGGACATCTAAACCAGTGAGGGGGGATAAAGGTAGGCTTGCTGAAGAGGTCATACTGGTGTTGAACTCCGAAATTCCAATAAAGAGAAGAGCAAGAATGGTCAAATGGTAAAGCAGGCCAGTTACTCAAAAGCAGGAGTGTTGGAAATTGTGCTGACCCAAGGAGCAGATTACGCATACAGTTCCAGGTGATAGTATCATGCAAAATTGCAAACCCACTGACATCATATATTCTTGTGTTTTCCAAAAAAGCCAGATATTCAGACTTCTGTGTAAAATTCTCATTGAAGTATTGGCAACTACTCTAATAATTTTATCAATCATTTTAAAAAGGCCACATAATATATGTCAGCTGTCCAAATTGGGACCATGGGCCACAATTTGCGAACTCTACTGTAAGCGGGAGCCATGATAAATCAAAGAAGGCATAGGATAGTTTGGGATATAAGACCCACCAGGGCTTCTAAGGGCTGCTTAAATATCAAGACTCATGTCTACACTAAAATCTCTCTTTAGCTTCAGGAAATAAAAAATTATATGTAAGAAAAAAAGTATATGAGAGTATATTTGAAATTTAGAATTAGGAAGCAAACATAAAAGTAAAAGGGTATAAAATTTGGACAAGCTTCTACATGAATTTGGAAAACCTAAAACTCTAAACAGCTAAAAAAAATGGAAAGACTTTTTAGATACAAATGTTTAACTCTTCTAAGTAATGGGTAGGAGTAATTTATTGTATCTTAGAGAGGTAGAAGGGAGAATCACTTATAACATGAATCTCCACACCAGTTTTATATTACACATAGGCATATCAAATGAGGGGCACAGCAAAAGAGGAAATATCACAGATGCATTCATGAGAATAGTTAGGCTTCAGTGACAGGCAGTAAATTTCAAGGCTCTTTTATTGTTATTACTGATGATATGATAGTCATCATTAAATAGACTTGGGGCTACTTACTCAAAAAGTAATTCACCATTGAATTGGCAAAGTTCAGATAAAGTCTTAAATTTGCCAGTTTTCAATTACCCCTTGTTGAGAATATTTTTATATGTTCCATTCTGGTAAAACTGCATACTTTACTATTTGGTAGCGGGTTTAAACCACCTGGATTTAAGCTGAGATTCTTACTCACGTATGTTGGTTCCAAAGTAAAAAATTCACAATGATCAACCAATACTTGTTAGTGAAAATTTGTGGGAAAAACTTGGTTTCTTTTTGAAGAAAGATTCATGAGTGAATCTCATTGAGAAGACCAAGACCGATGCTAATTTGTATAAAGACTTTTTCAGTAATGCAAAAGTCATACATCCTTATTTTAGGTGTCTGTTAATATCTGAATGTTCCCATCACCTAATACTTGCATGCACCAAGAAATATTTACTTTATAGTATTTTCCATTGTTGTGACAGTCTGAAGTAATGAATGACTTTTAAAAATGGAGGAAAAAATTAGATAGAGGGTAGAGAAAATGAGATAGAGATACATGCTTAGGTTATCCAACTCAAGAATGAGAGGGGTATGGAAATTCGCTAATCTTGAATTAGATGAGATCCACTATTTGGATCTTATGGCTTTTAGCATATGTAATGAACAAACCAGAAACTTACAAGTATGAAAAAAGAGAAAAGTTTTGAGTTAAACAATGGAGAAGATCACCCTCACATGTGGGAGAATTTTAAATAGCACTTTATCTCTCAAAGGCATAGGTATATAATAACCCATGAAAGTATATACTGAGAGAATTGGTCCTGAAATCTTCCACAAACACTTAGAAATAAAAAGTTATCACTGAATACACGCCTCAGCTCACCAATAAAATCTGTCAAGGACACAGAGACCCAGTCACTTTCAAAAGCGAACCTTCCCTGTTTCTGTGATAACCTATAGGAACCCTGAATTTAAATCAACCAGAAATTTGGGAAACCACCTCTCCTTTTAAGTTCTTCCTCATATCAGGTTCTGGTGCTTCTTGTCCTTTAAAGGCAAACTTGGACACACGGATTATTCAAGTGACCGAGTATAGTTTGAGCTCTCTCAGAAACTATCTTACTTGAGCTACATTCTCTACATGCACTTGAGCTAACAGTGCAAGGTGCAGGGATGGTAACTGTGGCACAGTCAACAAGTGAGTTCAGTTTCAGATTATGCTGTACTGAATTTGCATGTGGTTTGTTTAACTGTTCATTGTAATGTTAGGCACAAGGAGTCCCTTAATGGAGTCCCCTAGGAATGAGATGTCCTTGCCATTCTATTCTTAGTAGAAATGTTTCTGTGTTTGTTCAGACTTCAGCTGTGTTCTTTGCAGAAGGAGTTCTTACAGTTTCAGGAATGGAGACTCTTCTCTGTATCTCATCTTCATATTTTCCAACAAGGAAATTACTTGCTAAGTCCTCTAAATTGGTATATTCTATGTCTGTGACCCATAGAAAATATTTCCTACCATCCATATGCAACTTCTTGATTATATCTTACATATCTCCTAGCCAAATGCATGCTGTATACTTCTTTGTCAGACAAATGCAGTAATCTCGATTCATACTTGAACAAGAACTCCACCTTTGCTGTAGTTACCTGTATACCGAAATGGTATTGAAAAGAAAAAGTTCATAGAGGCAAAACTGTTATCTATTGCTTCAGTGCAATTTTGGGGGGAAGATAAATATTTTTAGCTAAACAAAAATGAATGAAAAAATGGGTAGTCTCCAGTTATTTAATGTTTACAAATTCTAGCATCTTGAAGAGTGATTAAGAATGTTTCAGGATGGGATAGAAATATTGATAATGCAGTTGATTTCAGCTTAAGAAAGGTATTTTCCTGCTGGTTTCTAAACAGTTCATCCTTGAAATATATTTTCAAGAACTATTCATATGACATATTTTATGTGTAAAATCTTTATCATGTTACCCGTTATGTAGACTGTAGTAGATCATTATTTCATACAGGCCTGCGTCTCTCAAAATGAAACTCTCAAACCACCTGCAACCTTGTCCGCTACCAATATCCCAGTGAAGTTGCTTTTTCTTGAGAGTCCTCTGCTTCACACATGATGAATTCTCATTTTATGTGTAATCCGTGAGTTAATTAATGAGTGGTGGTTCCCCCCAAACAAGAAGACTTCAAAGCTTTACATAAGATCCCTATCCATGAAGCCCTCTTCTTTCTCATGGACACCTTTATTCCATACCATTTTAGAAGCTTAAGGTACTGTGAAAATATATGATTTTCTTACGCATCACTAATATCTAAAACAGAGTCTGGATCCACAAAACTTTGTTGACAGAATGAAGGAAATGAAAATGTGAAATGGCAGTGGAGAAACATAATAATTAAGTTTTATAATTATATGAGAAAGATATGAATTGGGTGACATATTGAGTCGAAAATGTTATCAAATTCTGCATTATTAAAAGTCCAGGAGTTAGTTCTTCTGCACTTCTAATTTATGCTTGTCCAGCATCTGCTTGATTATTTCTGGTGATAAGTACCTTAGAACTCCACAAAGCAGACAGTTCTATTGTAGAGCATGAATGTTAAAATTTTTCTTAAAGGTAGCTTAAATTTACTGCATAATAGCTAATTTTCTTCTGGAAAGCGGCACAAAAGTAAGTCTTGGTTCTTCTGACAACGTTGCAGATATTTAGAAACACCTGTCATAAGTTTTCACATTATTCTGTCTACCAACTTAAGAATATCTAATACTTCAGTCATCACTTATATTAACAAATCAAAAGGCCAAAGGACTACATGGTTTTCCATGTGATTAGTCTCAGAGAGCATAAATAGTAATTCGCTGGTATTTATACATCTAGGTAGTAAAAGAGTTAAGATTAGAACCTAGATTTTATCCTTCAAGAGTAGTTTTAATTGAAAAAAAAAAAAATGACCACAGTGCCTTAACTATTCTTAAAGAATCAGACAATTGAAGGCATTGGTTGAAATCTCCATACTATGGGTGTTACAGCTTCCATGAGTCTTCTGGCTTTTATTTCATGGGGACAAGATGGCTATTGCACCTCCTACCAATAAATCTACATTTCAGAGAAGTAGGGAGGAGAAATGTTCTTGCCTATGCAAAGAAAACACAGGCTCAATCTAGAATCCCCAAAAAAGACCTTCCACTTGTTTATCCATTACCTGAAGAATGGAGTCATAGAGTGAGTTATTTGGCCAGTCAACCAGCCGTATATGCTAAGGTATCTACAAATCTTAGATGTGAACCCTGTTTACAACAATCTTCTGTCTAGTTTATTCCTTGCATGTTATTTCCAGAATGATAAGCATTTTGATCATCTTTTTATTCACATAATGCTATATTAACAATAAGAATGAAATAATTAATTGAACACTGGAGCATGTGGTTTGATTATTCCATATGATTTGACGATCATGCCTGTGATATGTGGCTTGTCTCAATATCTTGCTTTGGCCAGTGATATGGGATAAGAGTGCCATGTGCCACATCCAAGGTAGCCATCATAAGGTTCCATCTTTGTTTTCCTTTGCCACAACAATGGCACGTCCCAAGCTGTTCTTTCAGCTTAATCTCTGAGTGAAGACAGCAGATGTACAAGAACAGCAGTCAATGTGGTTGAGCATTGTGGATGACAAGTCTTTGTTGTCATGTCAGACATTCAAGGGATTTTAGGTATCCCAGCAAAATCTGGGAAAAGCTGACTAATTTGTGAATAGCTGAATAGGTGCTACATATACATTTTTTGAGTGTGATATTCAACACAAATCAATAAAGTAAGCCAAATTTTTGTCATTTCTCAAAGAGGAACTGAGGCTCAGAGAGACTGAAGACATTTCCTAAGGTCCCACAGTGGATAACTAAGAGCAACATTCAAATTTCTAAAATGAGACCCACTACTCCAGATTTGTTCTCACTAAGAAGCTCCATGGAAAATGAGTAACTTGGGTCTGATTTTATGTATTCTTTTTTTTCTTTTCTTTTTTTTTTAATTTTATTTTTTATAAACATATAATATATTTTTTATCCCCAGGGGTACAGGTCTGTGAATCGCCAGGTTTACACACTTCACAGCACTCACCATAGTACACACCCTCCCCAATGTCCATAACCCCACCCCCCCAACCCCCCTCCCCCATCAACCCTCAGTTTGTTTTGTGAGATTGAGAGTCACTTATGGTTTGTCTCCCTCCCAATCCCATCTTGTTTCATTTATGTATTCTTAAGGAAATCTCAGATCGAATTGCTACTTTTTGGCACATGATCATCTCAGATGGTGATAAAATAAAACTTTCCTCGACTGATCTTCTCAACATAAATATTCTCAAGCTATGACATCATAGTTAAATAATCGAAGCAATAACTTTTAAAATTAGATAGCATCAATCAGTTCAACCACGTGGATTTTCTAAAAGATATTATTACCAATTTTGAATTTCTTTTTTTTTTTTAAAGATTTTATTTATTTATTTGACAGACAGAGATCACAAGTAGGCAGAGAAGTAGACAGATAGAGAGAGGTGGAAGCAGCTCCCTGCAGAGCACAGAGCCGGATGTGGGGCTTGATCCCAGGACACTAGGACCATGACCTGAGCCGAAGGCAGAGGCCCTAACCCACTGAGCCACCCAGGCGCCCCACCAATTTTGAATTTCTGCTCCAAAAAACCATTTCTTTAAATCTACTTTATAGTCTAGAAGGCATATAGATAAAAACTTAGTAGAAAGCTAATATTATATTCACTCTTATGTCAATTGAACAAGAAGAAATTTTACACACAGTACACTTTCTTTTTTTTTTTTTAGGATTTTATTTTTAGTTTAAGAGAAAGCTAGAAAGAGAGAGTGAACACAAGCAGGGGGAGTGGCAGAGGGAGCAAAGAGCCGGACATGAGACTCAATCCCAGGACCCTGGTATCATGACCTGAGCCAAAGGCAGACACTTAACCAACTGAACCCCCAGACACTGCAACCGAGTATACTTTCTATGAGAAGTATATACAAAAACATATATTTTTTATGGTAAATGCTTATAGTGTTGAATACTCCAAATGTGCTTTTGAAAGGGCGTATCACTGGGGAAGGAATTCAAATATAGACATATTTTTATGTAAATCAAATGTTATACTCAGTATTTTGGAAGACATCTTAGGTAGTTGGAATGCTCCAGAGTTTCTGAATATACTTTTAGCTGTGATTAGCGGGAGACAAATGATGCAAATTTTTCAGGAGCTGATACCGTTCACATGCTACTTCATAAGTTATATTTTCACCACCTGATTTAGGGCTGCTGGGAACAGCGTGGGGCTCTCTCCCCTCAAGTTTCTCTATTAATTTCTGGTTGTTGAGTATCAAACATTACAAAAGATGAGAGTACACTTTCTCTGTTTCCCATGATTTGCTATTCTCCCACCCAAATTTTACCCCAGAGTGATGTAATTATAGAGTTGTATTATTGAGACAGTGGATGTATGGATGATGAAATGTAGAGAATAATTATAGGCAGGATTCATTAGACAAAATTAAGGCAGGGTCTACAATAAATGTCACTCCTTGCACGGTGTTTGACTTTCTAGACTATTTATATGTATCTTTAACTGTGGTAGCTAATCCTCCACATGCTTAATTAGATAAAGGGCTTTCTAGTGATGGTAATCACTAAGACCATTCAAAAGTAAACTGATGAAACTTCTGTAGATTAGGAAGCTTGTCAAAGATGGAGTGAGTTCTGTCATCAATGCCTACTCAGTTGGCCTGCTTTCTTATCCAGGTACACATACTACTATGTTCCTTCTTTTTCTCTCTCTCTTTCTCTCTCTCACTCACACACACACACACACACACACACACACACACACACACACATTCACCACAGTGCCAAACCAAAACGAAGTTCACCAAAGCAAACCTTCAGGTGTACAACATAACTCAACTCATCACATCATTGGGAAATACATATTTTTAAATACTGTAGCATTTCAGGTGTAATACCGAAACATATCAGAATGAAATCCTTAACAAATAGTGGAGTTCCATTTCAAAGGTTGCCTAATGCTTAGAAAGTTAAGAGCTCAATGTATTCAAATAATGAAAGGAAATAGTGTGCAGGCAAGGTGGGCTAGGGTGCTGGATAGAATTAGATTTTGAACTTTAAGCACATGCAGGTGGCAGCTCTCCCATTCCTGTATTCTGGTATTAGGAAGCCCTCTAATAGCCTTACTGTCTTGGAAAGAGACAAATGTCTTTTATGATAATGAGCAAACAGTTTTCTGCATCTCTAAACTTATTGAATTGTGTGAGTTGCAACAGTTCTCTTTTATTAATAGTATTAGAAAACTCACATTTTATAAAGGTATAAATTGTATATCTCTTAATATTATTTTTCAAAATAACATATTAATGTAATATATTAAAAATTAAATTAATGTAAAATATCCACGATGAGCAGGGTATCAGAATATCGGACCATATCACTTATTTGCACTTCTGTGTTGGGCTCTGGTCTGGACATGGCATTGTTTTTGTTTATTATTTTTGTTTGTTTGTGTTTGAAAACTTATTGGATTTTTTACTTGTCTTTTTTTCTCAGCTTTATTGAGATATACTTGACATAGAACACTGTAAGTTTTAAGGGTACAATGTAACAACAGTTCACATCATTGGCAAATACATGTTTTTTAACTAATATAGCATTTCTGTTATAATATTGAAACATTTGAGGGTTAAAACCTTAAAATTTTATTAGGCAATGATACAGTATCAGGTTAGACAAAAGAGGAAATCAAAGATTCTGGACAAAAATGAAAAGAGATTAACATTATTAAGACTTTAGGTTAATATATATTCTTTCCACATCCTGTACTAGTAGAATTAATAATAATCTAAAAAGCATAGTTTGCTACAGTTAAAATGCAATGGATGACTAATAGAGGAAAATCTGGCAGAATTTGGTAAAAGGTTAAAAATGTGTTTAAGTTAAATTCTTTTCATTGTTTTTATGTCTCCCACCTGCCATGCTCTTTCTATCCTTAATTTGTGTATTTGAATTATGCTCTTACATGGTGTAAGTACATTTTGTAGTTTATTGGCTTGTAGATATTCTTCCTTCGAGACACTTGCCCTAGTCTTTTTACCTCACTTGCTAAACCTACTGAACCCTCCTTTGGGATTTGGCTGCTGGGTCCAGTCCTGCTGGATCTTCTCTAGCCGTTGTTCTTAGAGTTTCCTTTTCCTTGACTTCAAAACCCACCAGTTTCCATCACTCCCATCTGTGATCACTTACATTTCTTTTTAATACATCAGGATATAATGGATTGGGTTGTTTTTGTGCTGTGACCCTCCTTTTTTCCCATCGGGAAACAGAGTCGAGCATTGAGTAACGGAGGTGTGATTGTAAAAGGCCAGGGCTCAGGTATCTTTCTGCACAGGAGGTCCTGGCCTAGGTCTGATGGTCACTGTCCCCACAGTGGGAAACACCATGGCCATTCTTGTATTTGATTCCCAGTGCCATGTTTTCTCTTTGTCCTCTTGTCTATTATTTTAATTCCATGTCTTTCCTCTAATCCCTTAGTAAACTTATGGCAGTATGATGGAAATATGAGTCAGGATCTGTGATAAGCTCAGCATCTCACTCTGGATCATCTCAACTGCGTCAGTCAGCACAGTGGCCCATTAAGAGACCCTGCTGAGCTCCCTTCCAGTCTCAGCCCTAACATTCTCAGGCTGTGCAATGCTGGCTCAGAAAGTCAGCTTCTCTGGTCTTATCTTCCTCCATCTGCAAAATGAGAATATAGATCATAGCTATTGCAGAGTTTTGTAACAAAGATTTTAATGTTCATGCATGAAAACTCCAGTACTTCTGTCTCTTTTGGCTTTTTTTCCACTGGTGTCGTTTTCTTCCAAGTCCTGGTATTATCTTTTGAACCCACATATCCAGCCATGTCTCAACTTTTTTATTTATATCCACCCGTCTCCTTCTTTAATCAGTATCATTTTAGTATTTCTGTCCATTGTAACAGAAATTCATTCTAATTGATACAAGGTCAGCTGTAATTTAGCTTCGTTAGAGAACATGTCTCTTCCTTTCAAAGCAACCATGGGGAGAAATGAGGTCCTTCTAGAAAATCTCAGCTTGGGCCGCCTGGGTGGCTCAGTCCTTAAGGGTTTGCCTTCGGCTCAGGTCATGATCCCTGGGTCCAAGGATCGAGTCCTGTGTCAGGCTTCCTGCTAGGCAGGAAGCCTGCTTCTCCCTCTTCCACTCCCCCTCCTTGTGTTCCCTTTCTCCCTGTGTATCTCTCTATCAAATAAAAAAATAACATCTTTTTAAAAATTAAAAAAAAAAAAAGAAAATCTCAGCTTATTTAGGGGAACTGCCTTGGTCCTAAAAGATCTGCCTCAGAGCAGAGCTGCTAGAAAAAGCTGGGAGAGTGAAAAATAAAGACTTGGTACCTGAGTGCTAAATAGATGCTTTACCTCATCCTTCCCTGATTGATCCCTATTTTATTCATTCATTCATTCATTCACTCACTCATTTTCATACTTGCCTCTTCATAATCACTTGTCCTGCCACCTGGCTCATCTGATCCATCTGTAGTAATGACAGGTTATCCTCTCTAACAAAGGTTATTTAGGAAAATGGAGGGATAGTGAGCTAACATTCTTATTACGGTTAGGTGCTCTGATAACGGTAAATATATGGTACACAGGAGGCAGTTAGAATGCATCTGAACCCTGAGAGTTGGATTCCTGAAGGTAACATCTAGTTCAGTCTTATCAAAGATGGCTAATTTCAGTGATGACACTAAGAAAAATTTCGCTTTTTTCCTAACCAAGCAGGACATTAAACAGAGACCTTAGACACCCAAACATGAGGAAAACAAAGGATATTGTTAATGCTGCCCTCTCCTGACCTTCAGATCTCTAGCAAGAAAGTAATCGCGGCCCTTGTTCAGGAAGATGCAGGGCCCCCCAACTCTACTGATGAGGAAAGTCTTGATAGCCTCTGGATCTCTGAGCCCGCCTGGATCTGCTCTTCTAGACAGAGAAGGGAACTTTGTCAGAGAATCCCACCAACCCAGCAGGTCCTCAGAAAGAGGGCCCCAGGTCCTTCACTTTATGGGACTCACTTGAGGTTGACCTGATGTTCATGGAGAATGCCCAGCTCTCACAGGTGTGATATGGGTATGTAATTTCTCAGGGATTCCCGAATATTATGTTGCTATGAATGCCCCAATTAAAAAAAAATTGTTGTTAATATATAATGTATTATTTGCCCCAGAGATGCAGGTCTCTGAATCCTCAGGCTTACACATTTTACAGCACTCAACATAGCACATACCCTCCCCAATGTCCATAACCTGAACACCCTCTCACTACCTCCCCCACTCCCCAGCAAACCCTCAGTTTGTTTTGTGAGATTAAGAGTCTCTTATGGTTTGTCTCCCTCCTGATCCCACCTTGTTTCATTATTTCCTTCCCTACCCCCCACAACCCCCCAACCTACCTCTCAAATTCCTCATATCAGAGAGATCATATGATAATTGCCTTTCTCTGATTGACTTATTTTACTCAGCATAATACCCTCTACTTCTATCCACATCGTTGCAATTGGCAATATTTTATTTTTTGAGGGCTACATAGTATTCCATGGTATATATATGCCACATCTTCTTTATCCATTCATCTGTTGATGGATATCTAGGTTCTTTCCATCGTTTGGCTATTGTGGACATTGCTGCTATAAACATTTGGGTGCACGTGCCTCTTCAGATCACTACATTTGTTTCTTTAGGGTAAATACCCAGTAGTGTGATTGCTGGGTCATAGGATAGCTCTATTTTCAACTTTTTGAGGAACCTCCATACTGTTTTCCAGAGTGGCTGCAACAGCTTGCATTCCCACCAACAGTGTAGGAGGGTTCCCCTTTCTCTGCATCCTCGCCAACATCTGTTGTTTCCTGACTTGTTAATTTTAGCCATTCTGACTGCTGTGAGGTGGTATGTCATTGTGGCTTTGATTTGTATTTCCCTGATGCCCTGTGATATGGAGCACTTTTTCATGTGTCTGTTGGCCATCTGGATGTCTTCTCTGCAGAAATGTCTGTTCATGTCTTCTGCCTGTTTCTTGATTTGATTGGATTATTGTTCTTTGGGTGTTGATTTTGATAAGTTATTTATAGATTTTGGATACTAGCCCTTTATCTGATATGTCATTTGCAAATATCTTCTCTCATTCTGTCAGTTGTCTTTTGGTTTTGTTGACTGTTTCCTTTGCTGTGCAAAAGCTTTTGATCTTGATGAAGTCCCAATAGTTCATTTTGTCCTTGCTTCCCTTGCCTTTTGCGATGTTTCTAGGAAGAAGTTGCTGCAGCTGAGGTTGAAGAGGTTGCTGCCTGTGTTCTTCTCAAGACTTTTGATGGATTCCTGTTTCACATTGAGGTCTCTCATCCATTTTGAGTCTGTTTGTGTGTGTGGTGTAAGGAAATGGTTTAGTTTCATTCTTCTGCATGTGGCTGTCCAATTTTCCTTCTAGCATTTGTTGAAGAGACTGTCTTTTTTCCATTAGATTTTCTTTCCTGTTTTGTCAAAGACTAGTTGACCATAGAGTTGAGGGTCTATTTATTAGCTCTCTATTCTGTTCCATGGATCTGTGTGTCTGTTTTTGTGCCAGTACCATACTGTCTTGATGTTTACAGCTTTGTAATAGAGCATGAAGTCTGGAATTGTGAGGCCACCAACTTTGGCCTTTTCTTTTTTCAACATTTCGCTGGCTATTTGGGGTCTTTTCTGGTTCCATATAAATTTTAGGATTATTTGTTCCATTTCTTTGGGAAAAATAAAAAAGAAAATGATGCTACTTTGATAGGGATTGCATTAAATGTGTAGATTGCTTTAGGTAGCATAGACATTTTCACAATATTTGTTCTTCCAATCCATGAACATGGAATGTTTTTCCATTTCTTTCTGTCTTCTTCAACTTCATTCATGAGTACCTGATAGTTTTCTGAGTACAGACACTTTGCATCTTTGCTTAGGTTTATTCCTAGGTATCTTATGATTTTGGGTGCAATTGTAAATGGGATCGACTCCTTAATTTCCCTCTCTTCTGTCTTGCTGTTGGTGTATAGAAATGCAACTGATTTCTGTGCATTGATTTTATATCATGACACTTTATGAGTTCCTGTATCAGTTTTAGCAGTTTTGGAGTGGAGTCTTTTGGGTTTTCCACATAAAATATCATATCATCTATGAAGAATGAATGACAGTTTGACTTCTTTGCCAATTCAGATACCTTTTATTTCTTTTTGTTGTCTGATTGCCCAGGCTAGGGCTTCTAGTACTATGTTGAATAGCAGTGGTAATAGTGCACATCTCTGCCATATTCCTGACCTTTGGGGAAAAGCGCTCAGTTTTTCCTCATTGAGAATGATATTTGCTGTGGGTTTTTCATAGGTGGCTTTGTTGATATTGAGGCATGTACCCTCTATGCCTACACTGTGAAGAGTTTTAATCAAGAAAAGATGCTGTACTTTGTCAAATGCCTTTTCAGCATATATTGAGAGTATCATATGGTTCTTGTTCTTTCTTTTATTAATGGATTTTATTACATTGATTGATTTGCGGATGTTGAACCAACCTTGTAGCCCAGGAATAAATCACACTTGGTCGTGGTGAATAATCCTTTTAATCTACTGATGGACCCTATTGGCTAGTATGCAGGTGAGAATTTTTGCACCCATATTCTTCAAGGATATTGATCTGTAATTCTCCTTTTTGATGGGGTCTTAGTCTGGTTTTGGGATCAAGGTAATGCTGGCCTCATAAAATGAGTTTGGAAGTTTTCCTCCCATTTCTGATTTTTGGAACAGTTTCAGAATAGGTATTAATTCTTCTTTAAATGTTTGGTAAAATTCCCCTGGGAAACCGTCTGGCCCTGGGCTCTTGTTTGTTGGGAGATTTTTTTTTTTTTTTTTAGATTTTATTTATTTATTTGCCAGAGAGAGAGAGAGCGAGCACAGGCAGGCCGAGTGGCAGCAGAGGCAGAGGGAGAAGCAGGCTCCCCGCCAAGCAAGGAGCCCGATGTGGGACTCGATCCCAGGACGCTGGGATCATGACCTGAGCCGAAGGCAGCTGCTTAACCAACTGAGCCAGCCAGGCGTCCCAAGTTGGGAGATTTTTGATGTCTGTTTCAATCTCCTGACTGGTTATGGGTCTGTTCAGGTTTTCTATTTTTTCCTGGTTTAGTTTTGATAGTTTCTATGTCTCTAGGAATGCATCCATTTCTTCCAGATTGTCAAATTTGCTGGTGTTTAGTTGCTCATAATATGTTCTTATAATTGTATATATTTCTTTTTTTTTAAAGATTTTATTTATTATTTATTTGACAGAGAGAGAGAGAGAGACAAATCACAAGTAGGCAGAGAGGCAGGCAGACGGGGAGGAGGAAGCAGGCTCCCTGCAGAGCAGAAAGCCCGATGCGGGGCTCGATCCCAGGACCCTGGGATCATGACCTGAGCCGAAGGCAGAGGCTTTAACCCAATGAGCCACCCAGGCGCCCTAATTGTATATATTTCTTTGATGTTGGTTGTGATCTCTCCTCTTTCATTCATGATTTTATTGATTTGGGTCCTTTCTCTTTTCTTTTGGATAAATCCGGCCAGGGGTTTATCAATCTTATTAATTCTTTCAAAGAAACAGCCCTACTTTCATTGATTTGTTCTACTGTTCTTTTGCTTTCTGTTTCATTGATTTCTGCTGTGATCTTTATGATTTCTCTTCTCCTGCTGGGTTTAGGCTTTCTTTGTTGTTCTTTCTCCAGCTCCTTTAGGTGTAGGGTCCGGTTGTATATTTGAGACCTTTCTTGGTTCTTGAGAAAGGCTTGTATGGCTATATACTTTCCTCTCAGGACTGCCTTTGCTGTGTCCCAAAGATTTTGAGCAGTTGTGTTTTCATTTTCATTTGTTTCTGTGAATTTTTTCAATTCTTCTTTAATTTCCTGTCTGACCCATTTATTCTTTAGTAGGATGCTATTTAGCCTCCATGTATTTGAGTTCTTTCCAACTTTCCTCTTGTGATTGAGTTCTAGCTTCAGAGGATTGTGGTCTGAAAACATGCAGGGAATGATCCCAGTATTTTGATACCAGTTGAGACCTGACTTTGACCCAGGATGTGATCTGTTCTGGAGAATGATCCATGTGCACTAGAGAAGAATGTGTATTCTGTTGCTTTGGGATGGATGTTCTGAATATATCTGTGATGTCCATCTGGTCCAGTGTGTCATTTAAAGCCTTTATTGCCTTGTTGATTTTTGCTTGTATTATCTGTCCATTTCAGTGAGGGGGTGTTGAAGTCCCTACTATTACTGTATTATTGTTGATGTGTTTCTTTGATTTTGTTATTAATTTGTTTATATAGTCAGCTGCTGCCATGTGAGGGGCATAGATATTTGAAATTGTTAGATCTTCTTGTTGGACAGATCCTTTGAATATGGTATAGTGTCCTTCCTCATCTCTTATTATAGTCTTTGTCTTAAGATCTAGTTCATTTGGTAAAAGGATGGCTACCCCAGCTTTCTTTTGATGTCTGTTAGCATGGTTAATTGTTTTCCACTCACTTACTTTAAATCTGGAGGTGTCTTTGGGTCTAAAATGAGTTTCTTGTACACAGCATATTAATGTGTCCTTTTTATTTTATTTATTTATTTATTTATTTATCCATTCTGATACCCCATGTCTTTTGATTAGGGCATTTAGCCCATTTACATTCAGGGTAACTTTTGAAAGATATTAATTTAGTGCCATTGTATTGCCTGTAAGGTGACTATTATGTATATTGTCTCTGTTCCTTTCTGGTCTGTTTCTTTTAGGCTTTCTCTTTGCTCAGAGGATTCCTTTTGATATTTCCTGTAGGTATGGTTTGGTGTTTGCAAGTTCTTTTAATTTGTGTTTATCCTGGAAGCTTTTTATCTCTCCTTCTAATTTCAGTGACAGCCTAACTGGATATAGTATCCCTGTCTGCATATTTTTCTCGTTTAGTGTTCTGAATATATCATACCAGTCCTTTCTGGCCTGCCAGTTCTCTGTGGATAGGTCTGCTGTCAATCTAATATTTCTACCATAGTATGTTATAGACTTCTTGTCCCGATCTGCTTTCAGGATTTTCTCTTTGTTACTAAGACTTGTAAGTTTTACTATTAGACAATGGGGTGTGGACCTATTTTTATTTATTTTGAGGATAGTTCTCTGTGCCTCTTGGATTTTGATGGTTGCTCCCTTTGCCCTATTAGGGAAATTCTCTACTGTTAATTTGCTGCAATATACCTTCTGCCCCTCTCTCTCTTTCTTCTTCTTCTGGGATCCCAATTATTCTAATATGGTATTACTTACCTCTTGAATTTTCCCCTTGTGGTCCAGTAGTTGTTTGTCTTTCTTCTGCTCAGCTTCTTTATTCTCTGTCATTTGGTCTTCTGTATCACTAATTCTCTTTTCTGCCTCATTTATCCTGGCTGTAAGAGCCTCCATTTTTGATTGCACCTCATTAATAGCTTTTTGATTTCAACTTGGTTAGATTTTAGTTCTTTTATTGCTCCAGAAAGGGATTTTATTTCTCTGGAAAGAGATTCTTTAATATCTCCCATGCCTTTTTTGAGCCCATCTAGCACTTTGATAACTGTCATTCTGAACTCTAGTTCTGACATATTATCAATGTCCATATTGATTAGGTCCCTAGCCTTTGGTACTGCGTCTTGTTCTTGTTATCTGTGGTGAGTTTTTCATATATCCAGATAAGAATATATGAATGAGAGAATAAAATACTAAAATAGTGGCAAAGACCCCAGAAAAATATATGCTAAGCAAATCAGAAAAGACTCAAAACTGGGGGGAGAAGGAGGGGGAAAATTTTTTAAAAATTAAAAAATATATATAAATATCTATAGATATATAGATAGATATTAGACTGGTGAATAGAACAGAGCCACTCACTTGATTCTGGGTGTATTCTGGTCTCTTAGAAGAAACTACCTCCCAAAATTTTAAAAAAAGGAAAACATATAAATACAAAAGGGTAAACATGATGAAGAGATGGAATATGACTGTAAAGATGAAAATTTTAAAAAAAGATTCTAAGAAAGGAATTAGTAAGGTAAGTTCCTTGGAATAAAAAAAGAGATGAGAATGTGATCAGGCTGGAGACTAGAACAAAGCCACGTGCTAGATTTAGGGTACATTTTGATCTATTGGAAGAAATTGTATCCCAAAATTTTAAAGAAAAAAAAAACTATATGTATTCAAAAAATAAGGTTAAGTAAATGAAGGGATAAAATATGACTATAACAATGAAAATTTTTAAATATTTTTAAAAAGGCATTATTAAGATAAAATAGTTTTAAAAAAACATTAAATGTGAGACACCTGGGTGGCTCAGTGGGTTAAAACCTCTGCCTTTGGCTCAGGTCATGATTCCAAGGTCCTGGGATCAAGCCCCACATCGGGCTCTCTGTTCCCTGGGGAGCCTGCTTCCTCCTCTCTCTCTGCCTGCCTCTCTGTCTACTTGTGATCTCTGTCAAATAAATAAATAAAGTATTTTTTAAAAAAAAAACATTAAAAGAGGAAAGAGGAAAAGTTAAAAAAATAGAATAGGAAAACATTTTTTAAAAATTGACTTTGCAAGAGTGAAGGATCATGGGGAAAAAGCCATAAATTCTATGTGTTGCTTTCCCTTATCTGTGGAGTCCCATAATTCTTGTTGATCCATGAACTTGGTCTTGGCTGGATGTTCTTGCTGATTTTCTGGGAGAGGGGTCTGTAGTAGTGATTCTCAAATGCCTTTGCCAGATGCAGAGTTACACTGCCCTTGCCAGGGGCCAGGCTAAGTAATCTGCTCAGGTTTACTTTTGAGAGGTTTTGTTCCCTGAAAGCTTTCCGTAGAGATCTGGAGGATGGGAATGAAGACGGCAGCCTCCCAATCTCTGCCTGGAGGAGCCGAGCTTGGGCCCCACCCCTCAATGTGCCCTTGGAAAAAAGCGGTCAATCAGTCCCATCTCGCTGGTGTCTGGCCGCACTCCCTGCTCATCAGGCCTGCGACCGAGCATCTATCTATCTATCTATCTATCTATCTATCTATCTCTGGTGCACAGCTCCATTTGGAGTCCCTAAACCCAGCAGATTCCTGCCGTGCACTCCCGCACCACTCCTCCCGGAGGAGGAATGTGAGTCTGCCTGAATCTGCCACTTGCGGGGTCCCTGCTTGAAAAGCAGTGGGCTGACTGTGCCGCTGATGATGGTTTAAGGTAATCCCAAGCTGAGAGCTCACTGCTTAGTCCTTCTTTTTAGTTGGCTTCCCCGCTCTTATACCTGGGAGCTCTGCCACCCTCAGACGCCCAGGTATTTCTATGACCCTGAGGGACCTGAGACCACACTCTCCCCACGAGGGCTCCACCCCCGCTTAGCCTCTGGAGTGGTGTCCCTCAGTGGAGCAGACTTCTAAAAGTTCTGATTTTATGCTCCGCTGCTCTGCCACTTGCCCAACCCCCCCAATTTTTTATAGTGCAAAAACCAGTCGTGCCTAAATCATACTATTGTATAATCATAAATAGGTACCATTTGATTTATTACTTGTTTTACAGTAATACACTTAATGAACAGTTTGGGGACCAGAGTATATTTCTTACTTTCTTGGAAGCACCACATCCACAAAAGCAAATCTTCCCAGAGGACCTTAACACTAATCATAGCAACAACCCAAACAGTGGGAAGGTGTCCTATGAGGCCTGAGGAGGGTGGAGACCATTAGTATTCACACAGGCAAAAGACTTGGAATGACATCAGAGGTCAGCGTCTGAAGTCTTCCTCACATGACAATGCATCCTGGGGTGATTGTCACCAGCGAATATGCTGAAAAGTGTGGAGGGAAACTTAGCGAGTGTGGAACAAGGGCTGCTTTTTCATTCGTTGTCTTCTCCCTGTACTTTGGAGAATAAAAGCAAAGGAGGAAGGAGAATGTATCACTCTAGACTGGGTGGAAATCAGAGGTTTCTAGAGTCACTCTTTTGGAAACCTACCTGGGATATATTTGGAACTTATTTAACATGATATACAATAGTTATTCTAACCAACATGTTTTTCTGGTTTGGTAATTATGTCCTATTTTCAAGAAGAAACAATATGCATTTGCATGATAATTGAGTAGCTAGTGATGGATCACTGTAGACCCATGGGGAGGAGTCATCTCTTTTCTCTGTGACTTGTACCATGAAGGGGTAATGCAGATGGACATTGTCCCTGCAGAATCAGAACTTGAAAGGTCACATAGTCCCACATGTAGCTTAAGGGTTTATGGCCTGCATATGGCGATAATACTCCTATTTACCGAATAGTTGCTATTTTCTAGGTAACATGGAAAACTGAGGGGCTAACAACTATTAGGGCATGCCCTCTCCACCCTAGGACCTGGAAATCTTGTGGGGGAGTAGATATCCCCATAACTCACTGCATGCCCAGCCAGCTGCATGAGCCAAAGTCTATACTGCTTCAGAAACAGAGCGTCTGTGAACCAAAAAGTGGGAAAAATGTCATTTGGGTTGTTCCTATGTATGTAACAGAAGGGACATGTTCTGACCCCAAAAAAGTTATCTAAGGATGTAATATTTTATGCAAAGCTGCCGATTGGTGTCTGCTATCTGGTATATGAGGACAGAGCACACCTTTATAAGCCAATGCCCTTAGCTTTTGAATTTCCACAAGTACTGTGCTCTCTCTAACCGCTCCCGCTCCTCCAGGTTATCTCCCAAGCAAACTGGCAAGGGGGTGGTGAAGACTGTCTCTGAGCTGCAGTTATAAGGACCTAGCACTGGGTGAGTCATCTCACATACATCAGCTCTTACAACTCCCAACACAAAGCCAGTAGTCATAATTCTGAAATTAAACAAGGAAAAAGCAAAATAAAACTTGATGTCTTTGATTTCTGTTTTCTGTATGTATGTATGCATTTACGTTGTCGTGCATTTATTTACTTTATAATCGGACCTTGGTAACATGGCTAGTGGTTTTGGATGGAGGTATACTTTCATTGTTGCCATTGAAATTAAAAGCAGGGAGGAAATGGAAATGACCTCATCAATTTCTGCCCCTTCTACACAGGGGTATGTTTTAAAGACCATATCCAGAGAGCAGACCCCTGGGTTCTCCACTATTAATGATGCTGGTGCCGATTTCCATATGGATTATATATCCTGACACTGTTTAAAGACAATGTAGGCATCGGATTCTCTTGGTGACCTGGGGAATTCCCGAGGTACTTGGTTTTGATTTCTGTCGGCTGCTGCATGAGGACCATTGGATTTAGTTGTTTGGTAGTTTGGTGTGGACAGGACGCTGAGTCTGACCTTCAAGTGAAAGGAGGAGTTTGCCTCTTACTTTTTTGTCCTCATTAGTGATTACCCTCTGTGTAAGCCTCTGGACTGTGCCTTGTCACCCCAGGGGAGGCTGAACAGGATTGACCAAATTAGCTTCATCTGAGTATATTTAGAAAGTAAATCTGTTAATCTGCATTAAAGTGGCTTAGTATGTTCAAAATGAAATGTCCAGAGGGAACAAAGTGTATATTCATGATGTACATGCAACGTATTATTGACAGGACACCTTCGCATGAGCCAGAAACTTTCATCCCTGTTCCTTCCCACAGAGAAGTGTGCCTCGTCTTATCTTGGAAGAGACAAGGGCATCCGGCTTTCTAAGGATAAAGGCAGTACTCTCATTCATAACCTAGTTTCCTTGAAAAGTCTTGCCTTCTCAGGCTCCCTGTAACAGTCCTAGGACCTGGCATTTCTTATGTTTGCATGTAATCAGACATTCTCTGAGCCATGACTAAACTTTAGGAATGATCCAAAACTCAACAAATTAACTCATTGCAGCAGGAATGAATGATGATCTGGAGGCATTTATAAATGCATGGTTTTATTTCTTTGACAGCATTTTGGACCCTGGATTCACTGTGTTCATCACATCATTTCTCACCGAAATCCCTTGGGAATTCTGGGATTTAATGCATTTCGGTGAAAGGAATACACACACACTGTTTGTGTTTAGGATGATACTGAAAGAATTGAAGGGATTAAAGCCTGTGTTCAACTTCTGATGGTAACTTTTGTTCAGTCCTTGCTTAAGGCAAAGGAAAAAGAAATGCTTTGGGTATCGTCCTTTTCTTCAGTGTGTGCACATCTGTGTGGTGGGGCATTGTGTCACTGAGGAAGGACCCCAGCTTCCTGGCCAGATACTGCCTCTGCCACTTCTTCACATGCTGTAGGACCCCAAATCACTTGCTTTCCTCATAGGAGTTTGACAGGGTGATAGCAGTATCTGCTTCATAGCGGGACCAAAACCAAATTGCAGGGCCCCAACCAAAGTAGGTAATACAAAATGCCTCCTCTGTGCTGACTGTTCCTTAGGAAAAAGCTGATTTTTAAAAATAATTATGTTTCCCCCATATTTTATGCAAATCCTAATCCACCCTCTTGCATTGTCTCCACACTACGTCTTGTCCTTCTCATGAGCCACAGTGCCAAAATGGCACATGGAAATTGATCATGGCTTGGAATGTGGGGGTTGCCTGAAGTGGTGTGATGAGATTGGAAGATTGCTGGAACATCATTCAGTTTTTGTTTGCTTGTTTGTTTGAGTGGTAGTTTTTTTTCTTATTTTGAGCCACCTAAGAATTGTGTTCTACTTTGATGGGAGTTCAAGACAGAGAACCAGCTTCTTTATGTTCTTACCCAATCTGCTGTTACGTAGCTATCTCATTGTAAATGTAGTGTAAGGGAAGCTATAATTGGGATAATGAAACTGTTTGCCACGCTGTTACGTAGATTTTGTTTCAACATGAGTTTTTTTTTCCCTTTAATCACCATATCATTAAGATTAAACCAGTTTAATTTAGAAATGAAAATATTTAGAATAGACATTAAAATAAATTAGTGCTACAATCAAAGATAGAGTTGTATTTAATTTTCCCCTTCCCTGTAGATGTGTCATCAACACTACAACCTTACGTCATTGGGCAGAAGTCAGTTATTTCAGTTTCTTCCCACCTTAAGATTTAAAATTAAAATATATAATTCTAAGAAAATAACATTAAATATACTTCCACTGCAAGTCATCTAATAAGTTTACAAGGTTCAAGTTAAAATGAAGGAGGAAAAAAATCCTCAAAGGGCAAAGGTTTGGCTTTCCTTTTATCTTTAATTTCAGAGCATAAAATCACTTCCTTAGCATAAATCGAATTCAATAAAAGTGATAAACTGAGGGCATCGATTTCTTGTTGAAAGAAATAGAACATCATCATAATTAAAAGTGGGCAAACATATGTGATTATTATTGATGCCATAACAGTGATACCATTTGATTGGGCAGAGTACCCTGGAAACAAATGTCAATGAGACAGCTTGGCTCGGCAGCCTGCTGCTTTATGGGCATTGTGGGCGGGACACAGCTCTTCATTACTGTCCTGACAAACAAACCAGATCATTTAAATAACCCCAAAGCACTGCCTTCCAAGGAAGACGTTCAGAATGTCATGTTCATGCAAATACGACTTTGCATAGAACCTGTTCTCTCATTTATATTTTTATGTTTCACATTTCATTTTTGGTTTTGCAGTAACTGTACCCTCTTCAAGCCTGTACAGAGAAATACTCTACAGAGGAAACAAAGTGACCGTTATGTTCTTAGAGTTATTTTCTTTGGGAGTCTTACAGATTTTCCTGAACCAGGGAATAGAAACCTTCCATAGAGATCATTCCTAATGCTGTACAACCATTCAGTTAAACACTTGGAAGATTGCTAACATTTGACATCTTACTTGCAGAAGGGTCCCATCATCAGTTGTTTGATGAAGTAGCCACTTCCCACCCAAGATACACTGTACGGTTCATTCCACGGTCATGGTCATGATCCTCCTGCTTGCAAACACCCACTCCCCTTCCTCTGTACTACCCATCAACACCTTTAGGAAGGACACTTCCCTCTCCTGCTGCATTGGAGTAAGGGAAGGACAATGAAAGCAAAGTATAATTTGAAAGACAAGAGATACAAGCTATTATTTGTCGAGTGAAGCAGATTCTGTATAAGTGTGTCCTAAAGATACCTTCCTAATACACAGTAAAAGGAACCTGCTCCCCCTCCTCCCCCCGCCCCAGAGAGGTGAGGCATCTCAGCCAAGTGTATGAAGCCCAGAGTGTAGCATAAGAGTGTGCATCTGTCACTGTTTTTAAATTCTAAACTCCTGGTGTGACTGGGTGGCTCAGTGGGTAAGCATCTGCCTTCAGTTCAAGTCATGATCCCAGGATCCTGGGATCAAGTCCCACAATGGGATCCTTACTCAGTGGGGAGTCTGCTTTTCCCTCTGCTGCTCCCCCTCCTGCTTGTGGTCTTTTTCTCAAATAAATAAAATCTTTAAAAAAAAAGTAATAAGTCCCAAGCTCCTTTCCCTCCCACGCCTCCACTTATGGAAATAATTAGCTCATGATCAGATGCTGTATTAATCATATTGTGTTTCCAGAGCAGGTTACAACCATTTTAGGGAGTAGATAATTCTGCTTCCCTAGGAAGGGCATTTGGGATTTTACTAGGAAATTTTGCATCTCCTGGTTTGAGGCGTCCTTGGATCAGCTCCATCAGATACCTCGATGAACCCTGATCTAGTTTGTTTTTCTCACCCTGCGTGATGCTTCATGAAAAGAAGTTTGAAGCTTATTGATTAAGCCCAGCAACTCAATATCAAGATATAAAATGTATTCCATTTTAGGGATATAAATGAGAGGGGCGGGGTTTTTTTGTTTGTTTGTTTGTTTGTTTGTTTCAGTTATGTTAAGCTGCTTTTGGTGAATTTTTGACTGGGGTTTACCAGCTTTTTGCCGAACATGTACTATGATTATTATCAAAAAGATTTTGTCTGTATTTATCAGTATGGACATCTGGGTGAATTTCATTATCGAAGATTTATCTTAAAGATCTTCAAACACATAATTATAAAACTATAACTGAGATGAAATTCAGCTTTATTCCTTCTTAGTAATTTTTTTTTCCTAAACCTAAACATATTTTATATAATTTATTTTTAGGACTTTTTGATAACACATACATTAGGTATGAAAGAAAGGGCTATAATATTTCACTCTTTTTAAAATCAGTTTATTAGAAGAACTGTATATGTGACAAACATTATCACGTCATTTTTGGTGTGATTTTTTCAGCAGAGGTGATGATTATGATATTCGTATGAGAACTTCGTAAGATCTTAGCTGCCGGCTAAATTACAATAAGTAAATGTTGAAAAAATATTACATTTGGATGGAAAGAAATCTCTAAGATTATGTGCTCACAAAATAGAGTGTGTGTGTGTGTGTTGTGTGTGTGTGTGTGTGTGTGTGTGTGCATTGCTAAAATGTGAGGGAATTATATTATAATCCACATTCTTGAATAAATGAGATTATTGGCATGCACTTTATCATTAGGCAATAAAATTATCTCTTATAAACACTGAACTCTGTATCTGAAAGCAGTTATAGAGAAATTTCATAGCGATTTGATACTGATGAGTGAGACTCTTCACCGCAAAATTTACCAAATAAACAATTCAAGAAAAGCTTCAACCCTGACACGCTTGTTGCCGTGTTCTGTGTTAACATCTACTTGATGGTCGTAATCATGAGGCCTTGAGCACAAAAGATATGCTAGTGGATATCGAAATCTGTGCTGGGTTTTTTACTAATCAATCCCAGAAGCAATCAGATCATTACATGAAGGCTGATATTGTCCTAATTGTCTCCTGACAAGCTCAAGGGGAGGGCTTTTGAAGAGCTTAGCGTGGTTATTCTGAAGGCAGAACGTTCTGTGTTAGAACTTTCCTGCACTAGGACTGACCTGAACCACTTCTATTTAAGCTATACCCTGATTTTGTACACAACAGTGATCCAGGACTTACTTGTGATGTATCGTTGCCTTTTTATCCATTTCCATATGCACCCTGCTTGTCAAAGCAGACAGGGATATATTTTGGTGACATGTTTGTGTTAAAAAAATTAATAATAATAATAATAAAATGACAGCATGTCGAAGGCAGTCCTGAAAAAGTCTGCAGAATGGGAAGTGCCTATGCCTAGATATTTTTCTGTGAAAAGTCATGAAACAAAATTTCCTTCCTTTTGACATTCAAGCAAATTTGATTATTTTTACTAATTTATATAGTACCTTAACTTAAAGCAAGCAAGCTTTATGATAGACTTTGGAGGCATTAAACAAAGATTATTCAAGACTGTGCTCAAATCTTCCTGTAATCCACACTGTTCAGTATCTCAAGCTGCTGCCATTCCACTCGCAACCCTCCTTCCCTAACTGACCATTTGTCACTCTCACCACCTGCGAAAATAAAGTCTGCTTCTTTTATGGTTATGGCATATAGCTTTATTATAATTGCCAGGGTACAAGTTTTAAAAAAAATTGTTTACTGGTATATCCCAGATGTCTAGAAAAATGCTAATTACATAGCTACAGAATGACCAATAAATATGTATTAAATGAACACATAAAATGTTTATGCAGTTAGTAGCAATGGCCCAGCAACTCTTGAGAACCTCTGAAATTTGTCTGTTTCCAATGAGAATTCATATTTGGAAATATGACACTTTTTGGATAATATCCAAGTTTTTGGATAAATAGTTATATATACAAATGTATAGTCAATTATTTTCAATTATGAACTAAAAGGAAAACAATCCCAGGTATGGATTTATAAACTTATAAATCTGTATTTCTCATTTTTGTGCAGCTGAAGAACAAAGATAGAGCCACTGAATCACAGATAAACTTTTTTTTTATCTTTCTGATGAATACAAAATTGGAAAATATTAAAGCAAAAATTAAAGATTTTTAAAGCATCTTAAGGAGAACAGTTTTAGCATCAGACCTTTCCATCGTCTTTGCACATTGGGACATAACTTGGATTCACTTTATATTCATTTGATTTCCACAAATAAATATTCTAAGTTCAACAAGTGAATTATTTATGGGTACTTCATACAGTTGAATTTATTTTCATGTGATATCTTTTAAAGTGACAGTAGTTCCTTTTAAGATGGATCCTAGCTCGAGCTCTGGTACCAAGATGTTACATGATCTTTAACAGTACACTGCCTTTCAGAGCACCATTTTATACCCCCCAAAATGTGGGGATCAGTCTCCATGTCCTCCGAGGTTCGTTCTTCTTCTGTGATTATATGCCTGTGTATCCTAACACTTTTCGGATCATGTCTTTTTATTTTACTATATGCAATTGAATTTTTATATTAAAACACCTAGTATTAGCAAAAATATCTGGATCCACTTTTAATTTACCATTTCTACATTTAGAAAAAGTGAACATGTTATATTAGTTTTAGAATTTGACATATCTTATAGTTTGTGCTATCTATTAAAGATACAACATATCCTATGACGTACTGTACTACACATGACAGATATCTTTTATGTATGATATGTTATATATATAAATATGACTTTATAAAGTTTAAGATAAAAAATACTTGTCATGTTTCCCTTGGGAACTATACTTTACTTTCAAAAGGGAATTGGGGCGCCTGGGTGGCTCAGTGGGTTAAGCCTCTGCCTTCGGCTCAGGTCATGATTTCAAGGTCCTGGGATTGAGCCCTGCATTGGGGCTCTCTGCTCAACAGGGAGCCTGCTTCACACTCTGTCTTTGCCTGCCTCTCTGCCTACTTGTGATCTCTCTCTCTCTGTCAAATAAATAAATAAAATCTTAAAAAAAAAAAAAAGAAATTACTCTCATTATCAGGAGCCTGCCTTGTTCTACCGAAATGGTATTATACTTCCACTATCTCATTTACAGAGAAAAGTTAGGTTGCTTAAAAAAACAAACAGACAAAAAACCCCAAAACAAAACAAAGAAACCTGATGAATTTAAAGAGCATATTTTGTTAATATTAGTTTAGGTGATAGCTTAGTTATCTTGCCCCAAATATGAAGTTAGATACCTTGTCCTGAAGCCAGCACAATAAACTTTCTATTTTTTGATATGCGAAATACAATGCTAAACGAATTATTGATATTTCAGTTATTTTGCCCCAAACTTTATTTCGTCTTTTCCAAATAGCCAAAGCATTACAGTGTGAAATATACTTGTATTTGTGAAGAAATGAATGTACTGAATGTGTTATAAGAAGAAGGATTTTTAATGCCAATTATTTTATTCCTCAGGTATAACTACTGTATATGTTAGTGTACACATTTGTGTATATTTATTGTCCAGGTTGGCTAAAACTTCTTGTTTACTGAAACTAACCACAACATTTTTTATGCTTTATTTCCATATTTCTTGTGAAACTGGAAGAATTAGCTTTCAAATGATCCAATAGTATCTGGACCTAAAAACCACTGAAAGTATTGTTAATACACATTTAATGAGAAGTAACAATTTTTAATGATACAGTCACACCTTATGTTGATTTCTGTATGTGAGAATATATAAGGAGAATTATAAAAATTATATCAGTCCTGGAACTTATGAGGAAATATTTGATAAGTAACAAGTAGTTTTGCCTTAATTGCATAACTAATCACTCGGATTCACATTTGAAAGAGCGCTTGACTCATTACTTCTTTTTATTAACAGGAATTTGCACTGTCATGTTCCTGAACACTGCATACACGACCTACAAATAAGGTAAAGTACGGTGTATTTTGTTTTATATTGACGTTGACACAAAAAGCCTCTTGTTAATTGTTGAGTAACTGAGAACTGTGCATCGTCAAGAAAACTGTAAGTAAATTTTGGGTTTGGAGATCGAAGTTACAGTCATCATCGGTATGTTGGCAAATTGTTACTGTTCTTTTGTTTTATTGAACACCTCCTTGCGTGGAGATATCCACCATTTGCTGCTTATTCTCCAGTGTTAGTAGTTTATGGCAAAATAAAAATGCTTGATTGACTTAATTTTTCTGCCATCCAGGAAAAACTTTCTTGCTGAGCATCATGAGGCAGACGTGAGGCCGCCATTGATCCCCCTCATGTAGAAACATCTGTCCAATCCAATGGCCACAAGGACAGAAGCATAGAAAGCATACATGTCCCAGTGCTAGGAGAAACATAAAATCGATGATTGTGAGTGTGAAACAATGTTAAGAAAGTGAAAAGAGTCCACTTAAAAAAAAAATACGTGGTTCTCTATTCTCAACTTCATATTGGTTTATCTGCGTCATTAAAAAGTGAGCCATGGGGCACCTGGGTGGCTCAGTGGGTTAAAGCCTCTGCCTTCGGCTCGGGTCATGGTCCCAGGGTCCTGGGATCGAGCCCCGCATCGGGCTCTCTGCTCAGCGGGGAGCCTGCTTCCCTTCCTCTCTCTCTCTGCCTGCCTCTCTGCCTCCTTGTGATCTCTGTCTGTCAAATAAATAAATAAATATTTTTTTTAAAAAAAGTGAGCAATGTTATTGAACTGACATAGTATCTGAGACTATAAATTAATGGTAGACATTTTGTTTACCCCTTTATATATACTGGGGACAGATTTTGTAACAGCAAAAACATTTTGATATGCAAATCCATTCACTTGGGCTCTTGTTCTCTCCCAAGAGGCTCTTGTCAGTCTACTTTTGGCTATGCACCTGTTAACAGGAAGGATTGAGGGGGCCAGGGCAGAGATGTTCTTACTTGAAAAGCAAATGCCCCTGGTGAAGGCCTGGGCTTCTTAGAGGGCTGGATGGCAGGAAACACGCTTGTTTGAAAGGTCCTCTTGGTGTGTCTTGGGGTTCAAGTTACAAGGACCTGGGCTATGTTATTGCTCAGAAAGCAAATTATGTCTTAGTCTCAGAAATGAATCAAGGGACAAACATCACAGTTGAATATATTAGTCATTTTTTTTTTTTTTCATTCTTAGCTTCTCATCAGAACTTTCAAAACAGTCTGGGTGGAAGAATTTGGAATCTTTCCAACCCTTGTATTTCTCAGCTGTTTCTCTTCTGGTTTCGGAAGGAGGTGGGATTAGATCTCAATACACATATTTCTAATAATTGAAAATAGTAAGACAACATTGAAAATTGGATGAAAAATAACTGATTTGCATTTATATTCAATTGTTTTGTTTCTTGAAAAATGTCCTTTGATGCCAGTGGATATTTTTTCAATTCATTTATCACTGTCGATCATATAAGTTTAAAAGAACAGTAGAAAGTTATGTGTGATTAAAAAAAAAAAAAGTCCCTGGACCTATTTAGCTTGTCTTTTCTAGCTATATCTCCCTGAAAATAAGAATTCATTTTTCCTTCAATCCTTGATAGGATTAATAATGAAAGTAGAAAATGTCTTGCAATAAACCAGTCCTAAATTAAGCCATCTAAGTTTTTGCCTTCTTCAGGAATCCTGTTAGTGGTGTAACACAGTTAAATCTTAAAATAATTTTACTAGTCTGACAAATGAAATGCAGTATGTAATGCACAGTGGCCAAACTTTCTCTAAGGAGTTATTCAGAATAGTGATGAAAGAATTCACTCAGTATTGAACCTGTTCCTTGTCTTTGAGGTATTTGTCTGGGTTTATGATCAAGGCTCATCCATTCACTCAGCTTAAGAATTGTTATGACTTCAGAAGTCTTCTCTATGTGTTTGGTCCAATCTTCTCACTGCCTGAGTGGGAATAATCTGTAGACGTATAATCGCCAAGGCAGGGAATCTAGGATTTCTTTTGGATGTGCTCTTTTGTTACTGACTTTTAGGAGAAGAAAGGGGAATTAAGACTATCCACAACCCAAAGGATCAGTATGTGTCGCTGTTCTATGCTTATTGGGGTAAAAGTGAATATACATTGTGCTTCTTTTTATTGCTCGTTCTAAGAAACTGTCTTTGTAGGTCTATTTTTATGTATGCCTCATATTTAAAAGATAAAGCAATGCACATCATGTTTTCTTATCTGAACTTTTATTCTTTTTTTTTTTTAATTTTTATTCTTGATTCTGCGTCAGAGTGATGAATATGTATAGATAGGCACCTAGCAAGAGAACTGAAAGTGATGGAGATAAGGAACTGCTTAGTATTCTCAGTAACGGGTAAATGAAACAGAAATCTGTTCGTTACATTGGTATTCAGTTCTTTTAATCAGCACTTCGTAAGGCAGACTTACAGAGGTTTTTAGCTTTTTAGAATATTTGACATTCTCTACTTTGTATATGCAAACCCAGAGGACATTAACCAAGCAGAAGGTGACTGCTGTGGCCAATTCCATCTGTCCCACTTTTGGAATGCTTCCTTATAAGCAGCCTTCCTTCAGGGCGCCTGGGCATCTCACTCTTGGTTTCATCTCAAGTCATAATCTTAGGGTCATTAGATCGAGCCCTGAGTCAGGTTCCAAGCCCAGTGTGGAATCTGCTTGTCTTTCTCCCTCCCCCTCTGCTGCTCTTCCTCTGCCCCCCACCCCTCACATGCACATTCTCTCTTTTTCTCTTTCAAATAAATAAATAGATAGATAAATAAAATCTTTTTAAAAAGGATTTTTAAAAAGATTTTATTTATTTATTTGAGAAAGACAGAGAGAGAGAGAATGAGTGCACATGAGAGGGACGAAGGTCAGAGGGAGAAGCAGACACCCATGAAGCTGGGAGCCTGACGCGGGACTAGATCCCGAGACTCTGGGATCATGAACTGAGCAGAAGGCAGTTGCTTAACCAACTGAGCCACCCAGGAGCCCCAAAAATCCTTCTTTCATTCGCGTGTCATATTTTTTTATTTCTTTATGGACCTTGGTTTCTAGTTGACTGCTACGGTACTGGATTTTTAACACAGATAACCACCATTTTCATCCCAGGCCAGGTACCAGCTGTAACACAGACAATCACATGCCAGATATTTGAACTCTAGAATGTTTTGATGAAGTTTAACCTCCAGCTCAGTCTGAATAACCTCTTGATTCTCCTTTAAGTTATATTTATTTATTTATTTGTCAGAGAGAGAGAGAGAGAGAGAATGAGAGCGCACACAAGCAGGGGGAGTGGCAGAGGGAGAAGCAGGCACTGAGCAAGGAGCCTGATGTGGGATTCGATCCCAGGATCCTGGGATCATGACCTGAGCAGAAGGCAGACCCTTAACCTTTTGGACCAGGCGTCCCATGTGTCTCTTTTTTTCTGGGTTATATCCTCCACCCCAGGTGTGGCTCATGCACTATACCTTTTCTGTGCTTCTCTTGTTTGTAGAATGATTTCCAGTTTCCTCTATACCTGCCTGCCCATCCTTTGGGGCCTCCTTCAAGCCTGACTTCTTCTTTTTTTTTTTTTTTTATTTATTTGACAGACAGAGATCACAAGTAGGCAGAGAGGCAGGCAGAGAGGGAGGTGGAGGCAGGATCCCTGCGGAGCAGAGAGCCCGATGCGGGGCTCGATCCCAGGACCCTGGGATCATGACCTGAGCTGAAGGCAGCGGCTTAACCCACTGAGCCACCCAGGCGCCCCTCGAGCCTGACTTCTAAATTCTCCCCTACACGTTGCAACCTGGCTACCCTAAAGTCATTTTACTTTTATTATGCAATAATGGAACTCTATTAATACCCACCCATTATAAATCCCTTGTCTTCTAATAGCACTGAATAATACATTAATTTATTAATGCACATTATTGTCCATTGACTTTGTATTGTAATAATGTTGTCTCCCCTGCTAGATGGCAAATTTCTAGTGGGATCGACCATGTTACTATGAGAAGAGATCAAATAAAAATGTTTCTGAAGCCCAATACTCCAAGTGGCCATGTCCCAGGCATATGCTTTACAAAAGTAGTTTTTAGGAAATTGATGATTTATTAAAGCAGAGGTCTTCTTATGAGAAGCAGACGAAAAGGTTCTTATAAATTTGGTTTTGCAGTGATCAGATATGAGAACCTGTGCTGAGAAGACATGGGTTTGATAGGTCACAACAAAATAAATTATCTAGAATTTACAAACTGGTCTTCTTCTCAAAGTTGCATCCTAAACATCTGTCCAGAACCTGATTTGATTTGACTGCTTGTTTAGAGTTCTGTCTATATTCAGAAATGTCATAACATTTTCACTAGCAAAGAATATGGATTCATATATTTTATATAATTGTGGAGGTTTTTTAATTCTTTATTTTGTAAAAGGAGGAATAGAGAATGTTTAGTATTTATTAATTTGGGGTTATAAACTTTATTCTTTTTTTTTTTTACTAATATTTATAAACCTTTTCATAGACACATACATACACAGGAAAGTTAGCCTGCTCTCAGAGAAGTTACTTAACAGCTGGGAGTCATCAGTGAGACTGTGGGGGCAGAAATTGTGTCTAGGAGTACTTACCTCACACAACTGATGAGTCACACATTGACTATTGTTACTGTAACGAGAGAGCTTAATGAAATGTCTGGCACTTAGTAAATGCTTAATAGATAGTATATTCAATGAATAGAAATCACAGAAACATTGTTAAAATTCTCATGTTCAGAGTATCATAGCACTTATTTTTCTAATTATTTTTAAACTTTATTATTAATTATCTTTCTTGCTTTTCACTTTTTAGAAAGGATGCCTTATTTTTTTTATTTCTTCTGTATATCTCAAAATGTCTTTCTCATAAGTGTAATGATATATTTGCTGGAATAACGCTTTTAAGCTGAAACTTCTTTTCCCTTATGAGATATATATATATACATATATATATGTATATATATATACACATGTATATATATATTCCAGTGTTTAATGATGTAGAGTTTAGGCACCAATCCAATTCTTACATCTTTAGGTGTTTTTCCCTCTGAAGCTTCTATCTTTCTTTGTCATTAACATTTGAAAATTCCAGAAGGATGTGTCCTGTGTAATACTTCTCATTAAGTTAGTCTGCAAACACTCAATTTTTAAAAATGTGATCTTCTTTAAATGAGGAAAGCTTCTTTTTAATTATCTCTTTCCATGCTTTTTTTGTTCTGCTACCTTTTTCTTTACTTTCTCTAATTATAGATTGAATCTTCCAGATCAGTCTTCCATCTCATTTTTTTTTTCTTTCTTTATTGTTTTATTCTCTACCCTTTTACTTTGAATTTCTGGGAAATTTTACTGCATTATATTCTATTAATATAGATGATTGAGTTCCTTCTTCCAACTGTTCTTTATTTTTTTTCTTGAGTTTTAATTTGACAATCTTGTTTCCTTTGTCAGCAAGATCATGAATTTACAATAAGATCATGAATTAACATTATTCTTATAGCTAGTTCACATGATTTTACTGGCAAATTTGAACCTTGAATCTGCAGAGAAAATTAAATTTCTTCTCTTTAGGCTGTAACTAATTTAAAGTATACCTTAAGCCTTCATGTCTTATTAGCTAGAAGGAAGAAATAAATAAATAAACCAGTCCAATTTTAATTAACCCAACTATGCAGTATTTAATCTCTCTTGGATAAAAAAAAAAAAAAACACAAATAGAAACATAAAACTCAGTGTTTCAGTGATGCCAATTTCTCCTCCCGCCATCCCCCCCCCCCCAAGAAGTGACTTCGTGTGCATCTACGTGGTGGTATGTGGAGTGAGATATATGGGGGAGAGTGTCACCAATGGGATCTCATGATGACATGAATGAAAATGTGGCTTTAGGCGCTCTGCTTCTTCTCCTCTTTGCCATGACATTTTTTGTTGCCCTGGGTCTTCAGATAGTCCATGGTCTTGCTTAGGTGCCAGTGGTGAGGACACCTTTTCTTTGTTGAAGTATAACTCCGGAGTCCCATTGTCTGGGCAGTTTGAGGCTCTCTTTGAAGCCCTCTGCGAGGCCACTGTCCCTGGGGCAAAGATTCACTCCTTAGCTAGATTCTCAGCTAAGATGGTGTTTATGACACTAAAAAGGGCACTAAAATTCAAAGCTCCCCTCTCCCTCACAACAGTGTGTTTTTTTGGTTTTTTTTTTTTTTGGTCTGCTTTTGATACGGCTTCCACAGTCTGTAAGGCTGTGTGAGGATGGGAAACCCTACTCTGCTCTTGGTGGTATCTTCCCTTACATAACAAACCTTCCTTCTGTGTTTGTCCACGTTTGTCTCTCTTCTGTCATCATGATTGTTCTTCTCACAAATACCATAGATCGGAAATGCAGAAGCCAAATTTTCCTTCCCATCTTTTCTCTGTATCTGCCAGATGTGGGAGCAGTAATAATCAGAAGGGAGGTTACTAGCTCTGAATCCTTATTGTTCTGTAGCTTTTATGCTAAGCTGAGTGTGAAGACCATTCTCTCCCAACACAGTGACCCAACTCCCAAGGCTACTGACTCTATCAGACCAATTTATAAATTAGAAGCTGAAATTCTTGTTCCTACTCTCAGCATGCCCATCTAAAATATATTTCAATCTTTCCCAAACATACTGATGTGCTGTGTAGACGAGAAATGATGCCTTGCTACCCAGAAGACATGAAAGAAGCTCATAAGTAATATTCAGTTGTTCTCGTAAATTTTGTAGAGTGGTGCATAATTTATTTTTCAATCACCTCTTCTATTTCCTATAGTGAATCAGTGTCAATAGGAATACTCATTTCCAACATGCGATGTCCCCTTTCCTGAGAGCAGTTTTCCTAATACACTCCTTTTCCTCTCTTGACTTATTCATCTTTTGGACCAGGAGAAAATGCTTTCATATGATTTATATATAATTAAGGAAGACTGAAGGTGTGTTTTATCTAAGATTGGGTTTCTTGTGGCTGTAATCTTTCAGAGACAGAGAATTTTAGGTACAGATGAGTTGCAAGAAAATCTTTCTGGAGGGTGTCTGGATGGCTCAGTCATTAAGTGTCTATTTTCAGCTGAAGTCAGGATTCCTGAGTCCTGGGATTGAGTCCCACATCAGGCCCCCTGCTCACTGGGGAGTTTGTTTCTCCCTCTCCCTCCTCCCCTCCCTCTTCTTCTTCTCTCTCTCTCTCCCAAGTAAATAAATAAGGTTAAAAAAAAAAAAAGGAAAAGAAAATCTATCTGGAATAGTGACAAGCACAAAAGGCAAACCTGTATTCAGTTTAGATGAGCACCTTTGCCAGGCTGACCCCTACATAGAATGGTGGGAGATTGTGACAAATTTTCGTAGACTAAGACAAATGGTATCTCAAGTAAGGTGCTACCTCCCATCCAACCCATGGGTCTTGAGCTGCTGTGTTCTTCTGACCTTGACTTTGTGAGGATTGTGATGGTCATCCATGACCATGTAAGCTGGGGGAAACGTTCTCTCAATTATATTAGCACATATGGCCCCGAAACCTTCCTCCAGTGCTTTCTCCTCCCTTACACCAGCACAAATTCCGTGTTGTATCTGTTATTAGGTGGATTATGCCATCTACATATTTTAGCACCAGGGCACAGTTTTATTCTGTATTAAATTTTACATTTTATTTACATTTTGGTTTTACTTTGTTTTGTTTTACTTGCCAAACTAGATGCCAAGCTCAATAAGATAGCTTATGGTTCTTGAATAGTTTTGGAATTTTATGGCCTTTACCCTCCTTTTTTTATTTTTAAAGATTTTATTTAATAGAGAGTGAGTGAGAGCAGAAGCAGGGGGAGCAGCAGAGGGGGAGGAAGAAGCAGATTCCTTGCCAAGCAAGGAGCCCGATGTGGGGCTTGATCCCAGGATACTGGGATCATGATCTGAGCCAAAGGCAGATGCTTAACCAATTGAGCCACCCAAGCGCCCCATCCTATCTTAAACAAATGTATTTAGTTGTTTATCAGCTTTCCTCTTTTTAAGCTCTATTTATGAAAAACTGTGATATCTTTTCATAGGATTATTTGATGAATTTTATTTTTATAAAATTAAATTTTATTTTTATAAAATTAAATTCTTTTTAATTTTATTTTTATTTTGAAATACTTTGTTAAGGATTCCTATTACATTAGCTGCTTATCATTTAAGTCAATCAAAGTGATCTTTTCACTCCAAAGATCAGTCTGCCTTGAACTGTTTTTCATTCTCTGAGCATATGGTGTGTTTCTGAGTCTGTGTATTTCCTCAGTCCAAACAGTGTTACCAAGGGCAATATTTCTAAAATGAGTTTTTCTACTTTAATCCATTGTTCAGTAAACAAAGGGTTAAAAATGACATGGCATCGGCTCCATAGTTAATCTTTTCTCTAATTTTGTTTTTAGATACTACTGGGTACTCTAGGGTTTGGCTGTGAAGTTCTATGCCTTCCCTTATATAAAAGGTTATTTTGAAACTTTAGTGTTTTTCTCTAGGATTTTATTCATTCTCACAGTAAATAAAACTGATTGTTCATATCATATCCTGTTTAAAAAATTTTAAGAGCTATTTATTCAAACGCATTTAACGTACTAAAACTTCATGCAGTCTCTCATCTGCCTCCTGAGTTTGTCACGATCATTCTTTATGACCTATGTCATTACAGATAATGTATTAGAGTCTTTGAGGACTCCACACATTCATCCCAGTAGGCCAGCATGACTCTGCCATGTACAGGTTTGACTAAGAGCAGCCTGTCCTCTCATCTGCAGGAAGAGAGACTTAGCTGGTACACCCAGTTTTCTGCTGGAGACACTCTGCAGTTCATATCTATCTGACCTTTATTTTCTCACCTGAATTATTTCTTTGTATGTGCATGTTTGGGGCAGGGTTGAACATTCAGTCTCGTTGACAACTCTTGATAAAGAACAAGCACTTAGTATGCGCCAAGTGCTTACACGTTGGTGACATCATTCAGTCTTCCTAAAAATCCACATAGGTGTTATTTCCCATTCCGTGTGTGGGAGGGAAGTGGACAGAATTATACAGGATTAGTGGAACTGATAGTACACAAAGGTCTGTCTCACACTAAGGGCCATTTCTCCCTAATTTTATTTTGCTGCCACTTAACTGTGCTAGCAGTAAAAATATGGGAGTTCTTAGATTTTGAGAGTCATCAATTTTTCAATGAGCTAAGTCACCGATGCATATTCCACAATAAATGGGCTTTTGTAAGTGATGCAGCTATATTAATATATATATGGCTGATTGGAAACATTATTCATAACACATTGTGTCAAGTGCACTACATGGAACATTTAACAAGACAGACCATATTCTAATTATATTCTCACAATACAATTAAAGGATTTAAGTCAAGCCAGCATCTGGAAGAAATCACTTGCAAATCACACGTCTGATAAAGGACATGTACTCAGAATATATAAAGAACTCTGAAGATTCAATAATAAGAGAACCCAATAAAATAAAAGAAAAAAATATCTGAACATTCACTCTAACCAAAAAGACGTATGGATGAAAAATAAGAATGCAAAAAGATATTCAACATCATTAGAGAGATGCAATTTAAAGCCTACATGAGGTCCCTCTAAACACATCAAAAATTCTACAATTAATAAAATCGTGCAACAGTTTCTGGAAATCAGCTTGGCAATTTAAAAAAATATATTAAACATACACTCACCGTATGACCTTGCTTCTTCATTCTTATATATATACCTAAAAGAAATAAAAGCACGTGTTTGTGCAAAGATTTGGATATGAATGTGCACAACACCAACCCAGGAACAACCCAAATGTCCATCAGCAGATAAGCATATAAACACTGTGGTATACCAATGCAATGAAATATTCAAAATTAAAAGGGAATGATATGCACAACAACGTGTAGAAATCTCAAGAATACTCAGGCAGAGTGGGTGAAGCCAGACAAAAGAACTAGCACATGTTCTATCTCCCCATGGTTGCATAATTCTAGAAGTCAAAAACTAGTCAATCTCAGAGGCCATCGGCAGTTGGGAGTGGAGAGTTCGGAAAGGGGCAGGGGGAGCTTCTGGGGATGGTGAACTGTTGGAGGCTATGGCATGGTTGGAGTCGTGGATCAAACCAGGCCCTGACTTGTGTCTCCTTTAAAGTCTGGACACCTTGACAAGGGGTTAAGGACAGGAAAGTTGAGTAACACTGAGAAACGGTCTGTGCTCTGTGTCGTGCGCTCGCCCACGTGACTTCCCACACAGTCTCCCTACAGAAGGGAGCAATGCGGTCAGGGTCATGAATTCTTAGTTGGTCCTTGTTGTTCCTGCACCTCCCATAACCCACTCCCTGGTTGATTGTCTTGCTAATGGCTTTAGCAGAGACTACCTGGCATCACGAGGTTTGCTTGTAGTTAATGTAAACTTGTTATAGAAACTTGCGGTCATCTGGCTAGGTACTGATGTATTACTCCTATTGTGGTTTGCCTTATAAATGCTTGTAAGATGTGGAATAAAATCGGCACTGTTGGACATCCTCCTCAGTGTCCTCCTGCCCCCATCTCTTTGTCTCTTAATTTCTTTTCACCATTCTCTTACCCTCACGTTTCCCTGGACGATTTGTCATGCCGGCCGCGACAGTGGACCTTCACAGTCTTGGTGGTGATGATAGTTTCACAGTGCTTACATATGTGAAACTTGTCAAATTGCATACTGCACATATACAAAATACCTTGTATGTCAAAACTCAACATAAACTGCCTAAAAGGTATTTATTGTGGACGGTGTTGAAAGTACCAGTGACATAAAAGAAACTTCCAAATAGAATCCTTCAGTACCAAATCCTTGGTCACCATTGTGGGAGAGCGGAGTATGAATTCTAGCTGGAAGTTTAAAAAGAAAAAAGTGTACAAAAAGAAAAAGTAAAAATGATTTATTTTCCACTGTGGGCTGGAGGTAAGTTGTTTCTCCTGGAGTATGTACAGTTTTGTTTTCTTTTCCTGTAGTTCATTGAAGAAAAACCTGAGCCTGAAACCAGAACAAGGAAAGGCCAGTTCTATCCATATGTATGAAATTCATCACTTTTAAATAGTATCACTTAATCATCATTGTAAATATTCAAATGAAATTAATTCCCCCAAATGAATGTCTTATTATTTTTCATATTTAGACATAATTTTAACATTTATTTCCCTTTAATTTAAAATTGCATCACATTACTTTTTTTCATTTATATTTTCTTTATATTCTTTTGAAACAGTGTTGACATGAAACTATCAGATTTGGTAGTAAATGGACTTGCATACAAATCAGTTAATGAGGAGCAGAAGAGGAATATAGTTAGAATTTCAATGGGTAAATGTAAGCACTTTATTTCCATCAAGTTCTTATATGTAAATCTAGACGCAATGTGAATCGGAGATATGCACATCTTTATAAAGCATCTCTTCATCATAGAAATTTTCACGTGACTTCATTAATAATTACAAAGGCCTGGTGTTGTAATGCATTCCCAAAAGACCCCAAGAGGAGGAGAGCAGATATAGAGACTATGATTCTAAACATCAGTTTAGATGTTCTGGCAGAGTTGAATTCAGTCCATAAGTGCAAATGAAGTGATGTCCTAATTGATACTCTGTCTATTCCTAGTTTTCTGATAACCTCTCAGTTAGATATAAAGATAAGCAGTGCCCTTGGCTGAGCCCTGTCCCACCCTGCTTCCTTGCGTAGCCTTCTTGGGAATTTCGTTAGCAATTTGAAGTTCCAAACTAACAAGTGCAGTACAAAGGATATCTGTAATTTTTATGAATGCACCCTTTAAAAGACTCCTATTCAAGAGATTTATAAATATGTGAATATGTTATCATTTAAAATACACAAATTAATATCATAAGTTTGTGTACACACAGAATTCGTAATTTGAGATATGCACAGTTTTCTCTGTTACTTTAAAAATGTGGAGGGAAATACTTTAGAAATGTGGAGAGAAATAGGAAAACCTGGGTACTTACTTGAAAGATCTGTCTTCCCAGAGTAAGTAGAATATAGAAGGGGGTAAAAAAAGCCTGGCAAATATGATAGCTAGATCATTCTTTTTAAAATTTTTATTTTATTTTTTACACCTAGATCATTCTTGCAGTAAATAGATATTGGAAGAAATGACTGCAAAATATCAATAATTCTTAGCTATCTTTCCTGGTGCGGAACTGTAAAAACAGGAGGCTGATATTTCTCTAATGTCAGATTTTAGAATTAATGAGAAAAGCCAAGTCATTTAGTTCTTTTTTTTTTAATTTAATTTTATTTTTTCTGTGTGCCAGCATTCATTGTTTATGTACCACACCCAGTGCTTCATGCAATATGCACCCCCCAAAATACCCACCACCAGGCACACCCAGCCCACCACTTCCCTCCCCTCCAAAACCCTCAGTTTGTTTCTCAGAGTCCACAGTCTCTCATGCTTCGTCTCCCCTCCCGATTTCCCCCAACTCACTTCTCCTCTCCTTCACCCAATGTCCTCCGTGTTATTACTTATGTTTCACAAGTAAGCAAAACCATATAATTGACTTTCTCTGCTTGACTTATTTCACTCAGCATAATCTCCTCCAGTCCTGTCCATGTTGATACAAAAGTTGGGTATTCATCCTTTCTGATGGAGGCATAATACTCCATTGTATATATGGACCATAGCTTCTGTATCCTTTCGTCTGTTGAAAGGCATTTTGGCTCCCTCCACATTGCTGCCAAGAATATTGGGGTACAGATGGCCCTTCTTTTCACTACATCTGTATCATTGGGGTAAATACCCAGTAGTGCAATTGCAGGATCATAGGGTAGCTCTATTTTTAATTTTTGGAGGAATCTCCACATTTTTTTACAACGTCATTTAGTTCTATAAGCTTAGAAATCAATTTAAAGATGTTTTCATGTGTGAGGGGAAAATAGTCTAACTTTTAAAAAGTAAAATAAAAATGGAATATTTTCCCATTATTATACACAGATCATATTTATGTGGTCTTTAATTTACTGGCATTCACGTGAATTTCACTTAACTTACAGTTTAATGACCTGTTTCCGTATTTGTAATGTATAAAAACAATGCTAGAGAATAAAACCCATTGAACACTATTGTGAAAGTAATTTTTTTTTTTTTTTGTTTTCTTTTTTTTTTTAATTTTATTTTTTATAAACATATATTTTTATCCCCAGGGGTACAGGTCTGTGAATCGCCAGGTTTACACACTTCACAGCACTCACCAGAGCACATACCCTCCCCCATGTCCATAATCCCACCCCCCCAACCCCCCTCCACCCATTAACCCTCAGTTTGTTTTGTGAGATTAAGAGTCACTTATGGTTTGTCTCCCTCCCAATCCCATCTTGTTTCATTTACTCTTCTCCTACCCCCTTAACCCACCATGTTGCATCTCCTCTCCCTCATATCAGGGAGATCATATGATAGTTGTCTTTCTCCGATTGACTTATTTCGCTAAGCATGATACCCTCTAGTTCCATCCACGTCGTCGCAAATGGCAAGATTTCATTTCTTTTGATGGCTGCATAGTATTCCATTGTGTATATATACCACATCTTCTTTATCCATTCGTCTGTTGATGGACATCTAGGTTCTTTCCATAGTTTGGCTATTGTAGACATTGCTGCTATAAATATTCGGGTGCACGTGCCCCTTCGGATCACTACGTTTGTATCTTTAGGGTAAATACCCAGTAGTGCAATTGCTGGGTCATAGGGTAGTTCTATTTTCAACATTTTGAGGAACCTCCATGCTGTTTTCCAGAGTGGTTGCACCAACTTGCATTCCCACCAACAGTGTAGGAGGGTTCCCCTTTCTCCACATCCTCGCCAGCATCTGTCATTTCCTGACTTGTTAATTTTAGCCATTCTGACTGGTGTGAGGTGGTATCTCATTGTGGTTTTGATTTGTATTTCCCTGATGTCGAGTGATGTGGAGCACGTTTTCATGTGTCTGTTGGCCATCTGGATGTCTTCTTTGCAGAAATGTCTGTTCATGTCCTCTGCCCATTTCTTGATTGGATTATTTGTTCTTTGGGTGTTGAGTTTGCTAAGTTCTTTATAAATTTTGGACACTAGCCCTTTATCCGATATGTCATTTGCAAATATCTTCTCCCATTCTGTCAGTTGTCTTTTGGTTTTGTTAACTGTTTCCTTTGCTGTGCAAAAGCTTTTGATCTTGATGAAATCCCAATGGTTCATTTTTGCCCTTGCTTCCCTTGCCTTTGGCGATGTTCCTAGGAAGATGTTGCTGCAGCTGAGGTCAAAGAGGTTGCTGCCTGTGTTCTCCTCAAGGATTTTGATGGATTCCTTTCTCACAATGAGATCCCTCATCCATTTTGAGTCTATTTTCGTGTGTGGTGTAAGGAAATGATCCAATTTCATTTTTCTGCATGTGGCTGTCCATTTTCCCAACACCATTTGTTGAAGAGGCTGTCTTTTTTCCATTGGATATTCTTTCCTGCTTTGTCGAAGATTAGTTGACCATAGAGTTGAGGGTCTATTTCTGGGCTCTCTATTCTGTTCCATTGATCTATGTGTCTGTTTTTGTGCCAGGACCATGCTGTCTTGATGATGACAGCTTTGTAATAGAGCTTGAAGTCCGGAATTGTGATGCCACCAACTTTGGCTTTCTTTTTCAATATTGCTTTGGCTATTCGAGGTCTTTTCTGGTTCCATATAAATTTTAGGATTATTTGTTCCATTTCTTTGAAAAAAATGGATGGTACTTTGATAGGAATTGCATTAAATGTGTAGATTGCTTTAGGTAGCATAGACATTTTCACAATATTTATTCTTCCAATCCAGGAGCATGGAACTTCTTTCCATTTCTTTGTGTCTTCCTCAATTTCTTTCATGAGTACTTTATAGTTTTCTGTGTATAGATTCTTAGTCTCTTTGGTTAGGTTTATTCCTAGGTATCTTATAGTTTTGGGTGCAATTGTAAATGGGATTGACTCCTTAATTTCTCTTTCTTCTGTCTTGTTGTTGGTGTAGAGAAATGCAACTGATTTCTGGGCATTGATTTTATATCCTGACACTTTACTGAATTCCTGTACAAGTTCTAGCAGTTTTGGAGTGGAGTCTTTTGGGTTTTCCACATATAGTATCATATCATCTGCGAAGAGTGATAGTTTGACTTCTTCTTTGCCGATTTGGATGCCTTTAATTTCCTTTTGTTGTCTGATTGCTGAGGCTAGGACTTCTAGTACTATGTTGAATAGCAGTGGTGATAACGGACATCCCTGCCGTGTTCCTGACCTTAGCGGAAAAGCTTTCAGTTTTTCTCCATTGAGAATATTTGCGGTGGGTTTTTCATAGATGGCTTTGATAATATTGAGGTATGTGCCCTCTATCCCTACACTTTGAAGAGTTTTGATCAGGAAGGGATGCTGTATTTTGTCAAATGCTTTTTCAGCATCTATTGAGAGTATCATATGGTTCTTGTTCTTTCTTTTATTAATGTGTTGTATCACCTTGATTGATTTGCGGATGTTGAACCAACCTTGCAGCCCTGGAATAAATCCCACTTGGTCGTGGTGAATAATCCTTTTAATGTACTGTTGAATCCTATTGGCTAGTATTTTCGTGAGAATTTTTGCATATGTGTTCATCAAGGATACTGGTCTGTAGTTCTCTTTTTTGATGGGATCCTTGTCTGGTTTTGGGATCAAGGTGATGCTGGCCTCATAAAATGAGTTTGGAAGTTTTCCTTCCATTTCTATTTTTTGGAACAGTTTCAGGAGAATAGGAATTAGCTCTTCTTTAAATGTTTGGTAGAATTCCCCCGGGAAGCCACCTGGCCCTGGGCTTTTGTTTGTTTGAAGATTTTTGATGACTGGTTCAATCTCCTTACTGGTTATTGGTCTGTTCAGGCTTTCTATTTCTTCCTGGTTCAGTTGTGGTAGTTTATATGTCTCTAGGAATGCATCCATTTCTTCCAGATTGTCCAATTTGTTGGCGTAGAGTTGCTCATAGTATGTTCTTATAATTGTCTGTATTTCTTTGGTGTTCGTTGTGATCTCTCCTCTTTCATTCATGATTTTATTGATTTGGGTCCTTTCTCTTTTCTTTTTGATAAGTCTGGCCAGGGGTTTATTGATCTTATTAATTCTTTCAAAGAACCAGCTCCTAGTTTCGTTGATTTGTTCTATTGTTTTTTTGGTTTCTATTTCATTGATTTCTGCTCTGAGCTTTATGATTTCTCTTCTCCTGCTGGGTTTAGGGTTTCTTTCTTGTTCTTTCTCTAGCTCTTTTAGGTGTAGGGTTAGGTTGTGTACCTGAGACCTTTCTTGTTTCTTGAGAAAGGCTTGTACCACTATATATTTTCCTCTCAGGACTGCCTTTGTTGTGTCCCACAGATTTTGAACCATTGTGTTTTCATTATCATTTGTTTCCATGAATTTTTTCAACTCTTCTTTAATTTTCTGGTTGACCCATTCATTCTTTAGAAGGATGCTGTTTAGTCTCCATGTATTTGGGTTCTTTCCAAATTTCCTCTTGTGATTGAGTTCTAGCTTCAGAGCATTGTGGTCTGAAAATATGCAGGGAATGATTCCAATCTTTTGATAACGGTTGAGACCTGATTTAGGACCGAGAATATGATCTATTCTGGAGAATGTTCCATGTGCACTAGAGAAGAATGTGTATTCTGTTGCTTTGGGATGGAATGTTCTGAATATATCTGTGATGTCCATCTGGTCCAGTGTGTCATTTAAGGCCTTGATTTCTTTGTTAATCTTTTGCTTGGATGATCTGCCCATTTCAGTGAGGGGAGTGTTAAAGTCCCCTACGATTATTGTATTATTGTCGATGTGTTTCTTTGATTTTGTTATTAATTGGTTTATATAGTTGGCTGCTCCCACGTTAGGGGCATAGATATTTAAAATTGTTAGATCTTCTTGTTGGACAGTTCCTTTGAGTATGATATAGTGTCCTTCCTCATCTTTTATTATAGTCTTTGGCTTAAAATCTAATTGATCTGATAGAAGGATTGCCACTCCTGCTTTCTTCTGATGTCCATTAGCATGGTAAATTCTTTTCCACCCCCTCACTTTAAATCTGGAGGTGTCTTCAGGTTTAAGATGAGTTTCTTGTAGGCAACATATAGATGGGTTTTGTTTTTTTATCCATTCTGATACCCTGTGTCTTTTGATTGGGGCATTTAGCCCATTAACATTCAGGGTAAGTATTGAGAGATATGAATTTAGTGCCATTGTATTGCCTGTAAGGTGACTGTTACTGTATATTGTCTCTGTTTCTTTCTGATCTACTACTTTTAGGGTCTCTCTTTGCTTAGAGGACCCCAATATTTCCTGTAGAGCTGGTTTGGTATTTGCAAATTCTTTCAGTTTTTGTTTGTCCTGGAAGCTTTTAATCTCTCCTTCTATTTTCAATGATAGCCTAGCTGGATATAGTATTCTTGGCTGCATGTTTTTCTCGTTTAGTACTCTGAGTATATCATGCCAGCTCTTTCTGGCCTGCCAGGTCTCTGTGGATAAGTCTGCTGCCAATCTAATATTTTTACCATTGTATGTTACAGACTTCTTTTCCCGGGCTGCTTTCAGCATTTTCTCTTTGTCACTAAGACTTGTAGATTTTACTATTAGGTGACGGGGTGTGGACCTATTCTTATTGATTTTGAGGGGGGTTCTCTGAACCTCCTGGATTTTGATGCTTGTTCCCTTTGCCATATTGGGGAAATTCTCTCCAATAATTCTCTCCAATATACCTTCTGCTCCCCTCTCTGTTTCCTCTTCTTCTGGAATCCCAATTATTCTAATGTTGTTTCGTCTTATGCTGTCACTTATCTCTCGAATTCTCCCCTCATGGTCCAGTAGCTGTTTGTCCCTCTTTTGCTCAGCTTCTTTATTCTCTGTCATTTGGTCTTCTATATCGCTAATTCTTTCTTCTGCCTCATTTATCCTAGCAGTGAGAGCCTCCATTTTTGATTGCACCTCATTAATAGCTTTTTTGATTTCAACTTGGTTAGATTTTAGTTCTTTTATTTCTCCAGAAAGGGCTTTTATATCTCCCGAGAGGGTTTCTCTGATATCTTCCATGCCTTTTTCGAGCCTGGCTAGAACCTTGAGAATCGTCATTCTGAACTCTAGATCTGACATATTACCAATGTCTGTATTGATTAGGTCCCTAGCCTTTGGTACTGCCTCTTGTTCTTTTTTTTTTGTGGTGAATTTTTCCACCTTGTCATTTTGTCCAGATAAGAGTAGATGAAGGAGCAAGTAAAATACTAAAAGGGTGGCAACAACCCCAGTAAAATATGCTTTAGTCAAATCAGAAGAGATCCCAAATCGTGAGGGGGGAGAAAGGGGATAAAAAGAGGTTCAGAAAGAAGGAAAAAAAAAGAAAAAAAAAGAAAGAAACAATTAAAAAAAGAAAACCAATAAAGAAAAAAATATAAAAAGGAAAAAAAATATATATATATTAGATAAACTAGTTAAAAAACGTTAAAAAAGAAAAGGGTAAAAGTTAAAAAAATTTAGCAGAAGAAGAAAAATAAATTGAAAAAGAAAAAAAATTAAAATAACTGCAAGGCTAAAGAATCATGGGGAGAAAGCCATGAGTTCCGTGCTTTGCTTTCTCCTCCTTTGGAATTCCGCTGCTCTCCTTGGTATTGAAACTGCACTCCTTGGTAGGTGAACTTGGTCCTGGCTGGGCTTCTTGTTGATCTTCTGGGGGAGGGGCCTGTTGTAGTGATTCTCAAGTGTCTTTGCCCCGGGCGGAGTTGCACCGCCCTTACCAGGGGCCGGGCTGAGTAATCCGCTCGGGTTTGCTTTCGGGAGCTTTTGTTCCCTGAGCGCTTTCTGTAGAGTTCCGGAGGGCGGGAATGAAGATGGCGGCCTCCCGGTCTCCGGCCCGGAGGAGCCGAGAGCCCGGGGCCCCACTCCTCAGTGCGCCCTCAGAGAACAGCGCCGATTTACTCCCGTCACCCTGCCTCCGGCCGCGCTCCGAGCTGACCGAGCCTGCGACCGGTTCAAGGTAACCCCGAGCTTAGAGCTTACTCCTCGGCTCTGTCTCTGTAGCCGGCTTCCCTGTTCTAATACCTGTAAGCTCTGCGACACTCAGACACCCCCGATCCTTCTGTGACCCTGCGGGACCTGAGGCCACGCTGACCCTGCGTGGGCTTCACCCCGGTTAAGCCTCTGGAGCGATGTCCCTCAGCGGAACAGACTTTTAAAAGTCCCGATTTTGTGCTCCTTTGCTCCGCCGCTTGCCGGGAGCCGGCCCCTCCCCCCGCGGTCTATCTTCCCGTCGCTTTGGATTCACTTCTCCGCCTGTCCTACCTTTCCGAAAGTGGTTGATTTTCTGTTTCTAGAGTTGCTGTTCTTCTTCTCTTCGATCTCCCGTTGGATTTGTAGGTGTTTGTTGGGGCGCCTGGGTGGCTCAGTGGGTTAAAGCCGCTGCCTTCGGCTCAGGTCATGATCCCAGGATCCTGGGATCGAGCCCCGCGTCGGGAATCTCTGCTCAGCAGGGAGCCTGCTTCCCTTCCTCTCTCTCTCTGCCTGCCTCTCTGCCTACTTGTGATCTCTGTCTGTCAAATAAATAAATAAAATCTTTAAAAAAAAAAAAAAAGGATTTGTAGGTGTTTGCAATCTTTAGATAAGCTATCTAGGTGATCTCCCGCTACCTGAAGTAGTCTCAGCCTGCTACTTCTCCGCCATTTTGACTCCCCCTTTCTGAAAGTAATTTTTTATTAAATTCAACAACTGGTTCTGAGAGAGACAGAGACACCGAGACACGGGTTTGGGGGAAAGGCAGGAAGAGACTGTGTAGGCAGATCTATGGGTTCTTCTTGTAGTAATGTGTAACTAGATTATCTGTTCTTTTTCTTTTTTCTACTTACGAATAAAGTAATTTATTTCCAGGGAATAAATCACATTGAGACATAAAATAATTTTCCACCAGTGAGGACCACTTCTTCCATATTTTCCACTTATGCAAAATCATTGTGCTTAAAACAAAGCCATACTGACAATTTACTCATTTTGTGTTTCCTTGTAAAATCTACCACTCTGAAAAACTGGCAATCAATTTTATTGACTGATAGCTGAGTAAAATCATGGCTAGGAAAAATAATTTGGAAGTTATATATATTTTTATTAGATAAAAGATTTTAAAATAAGCTTCTTTTTACACTGAGAATCTCTATAGTGTAATGAGATTTGATAACACATAAAAATGCTAGAATCCACTTTATACATGACTTTTCCCCTTTTACCTGAAGGTAATTTTTCAAAGGTATGTATTTGCTGGGATATATAAATATTGAGCTGAACACTTCTTAGATAGCCATATTTTCTTTAAGATACCTCCTGTCATCTAAGTGTAAAATTAGATTGGAGACATTATTCATCCCTTTTATACTGTCTAGGAAAAAAAGCTCTCCAAATTTAACTAAATTAGATTCAAGGGTACATACACTAAAATATAAGAATATATACATTTACAACACCCATCCTATAAAAGTGTCCAGTAGGAATTTATTCTAAAATTTATTATTTTTTTTGAATAGCCATGAAATGTGTGTGATAGAAATTCTGAAATTGGTTTTATTTGGAGGTAATATTTTGGAACACATTTATTTATTTTACTCTAAAGCTTTTCATCAAATGAAGCTTAAGTACTTTTTAAGTGCTGCAGTGTAGTTTTGGAATATAAGCCAGAATAAATTCAAGAGGTAGCTCTTGGCTTTCAGTCTTCCCTGGGTGATTATTTGAAAGTGAGAGATGTTTGGGTCCAGATAAAAAAAGAAAACAAACAAAGAAAAAACACTTCCTCTGTGGCCTGGAACACCAACTTGAGAAGTCACACTCTATCACAGAGGAAATTCCCCTGACAGCATCATTTAAAGCTGGTTTTCTATGGGTTCTCTTGCGTTTCACTGAACTAGATTACAAATCAAGCCAATTTGGCATGAACTACATTTACTCTGAGGAGAACAGTGCTTCAAAGCTCATGCTCTGGTTAAAGATGTAAATTGACTACTCATGGCTGTGGTCAGAATGAATGCTACTAATTCACTTCCAGTCCCACTGTCCTCTGTGACCCTAACTGTCAAGACAGCAACAGGAGGCATTTGGGTGGCTATATTTTTTATTAACTAGATGATCATCACTATTCTGAATAGGAATTTTTTTTTTTAAGGACTTGCTTTACCTTAAAATGGAAACTTGTAAACACATTTCACATCATTTTTTTTTCATAAAAGAAAATGTTCTTAAAATGAAATCCGTATTATAGATGGTACGTCATTAGAAAGGAGAGGATTCCCAATAGTAGAATGTATATATGGAAGTCTAATCATTTTAGGGAAGAGCAGTGGTGCCATTTTTTTTTTTTTAAATTCACTGCCCCCTTGAGGCATTAGGAAAGATTTAATTAATTTCTGCAGTGTTTTTTTTTTTTCTGGTTTTTTTTTTTTTAAGACTTTATTTATTTATTCAACAGACAGATCACAAATAGGCAGAGAGGCAGGCAGAGAGAGAGGGGGCTCTCTGCCAAGCAGAGAGCCCGATGTGGGGCTCAATCCCAGGACCCTGAGATCATGACCTGAGCTGAAGGCAGAGGCTTTAACCCACTGAGCCAGCCAGGTACCCCCGTTTTTTTTTTTAATGTATTTTTATTTTTATAAATTCTTTTAAAGATTTTATTTATTTATTTGAGAGAGACAGAGAGAGTAAGAGAGAGCATGAGTGGGGAAAAGAGGGAGAAGCAGCCTCCCTGCTCAGCAGGAAACCCCAAGCAGGGCTCAATCCCAGGATCCTGGGATCATGACCTGAGCAGAAGGCAGATGCTTAACGGACTGAGCTACCCCAGCGCCCCCGTTTGTTTGTTTGAACAAGGAGTTTGTTTGTTTGTTTGTTGTATACCCAATGCTGACTCTTTACAATATCAGTAAGAACATAACTATGGAGAAGTAAGTATTTTCTGAGGTTCAAACTATGGAGAAAATTCAACATTTAAAGCATGGTGCCTATGATATTACTCTCATAGGTAAAAATGCAAAATTATAGCAGGCTATATGAAACAAATTTTAATTGTTTTAGCTATAAAGGTAAAAATAATTTTCTAATATGTCTATTAACAACACTAGGGAAGGTCATATTGTTAAAAGTCCATTTCTTAAATCTGTTACTGATAAAGATAGGAGATCCTTTCTTTTCTACAGTGATTTTTTTTTTAATGCTAAAATAAAACTTCGTCTTCTATATTCGGTACCTAAATAATGTAGATTTGGTCATTCAACAAGGGAATACAGCTGGGGGTCACTCAAGTTTCTAGACTCTGACAGTCTAGTCACGAATGAAACAGAAAAGAAACCTGTCTCCATTGGCACTTACTTTTAACCAATACTGGTATTTTCCATTGCATTTCCAATGCATTTATTTAATTAGAAACATGTAACTGGTGACATTCTTGTTCACAGCTGCAAAACACCTTTGAGATAACATTTAAAAATAAAACGATACATTATTTTTCAAACTTTAGCTTTTAAGACAGACTTATTTGAAAAAGTATCACCAATTGGTTGATTTAGATTCCACACTATTCTGATGATTTGAATTAATCTTTAAAAATGGAGGTTCAGTCTAATCTGTTTCTGTCGTTGGTTACACGGCTCCTACTTTCCTGGCTTTTGAGGTGGGAAATAAGATTTCCAAGTATAGGGGATTCCCAGTGTTAATTATGGTGCTTCCTATGGTGAATTAATGTTGAAGATTTTGCATCAGTAATCCACACTTGGGAAGTTAAGAGAAAGGACGTATTTAAAAAAAAAAAAAAAAAAAAAAAAGGAGAAAGAGAGAAAGAAAAATAATAAAAAAATGTTCTTTTGCCAAACAGTGTTTGAAAGATTTTATCCTATTCCTGTACCCTAATATGTTTGAGGCTTCCAAATTATATTATTGAGAAAGAAAGTAAAAATACATCCTTTAAACTATTAACTCAGTACCTATGTCTCTGAACTCAGATAGTAAGCGCATTAAATATAGCTTCTGAATAACTCTCATACGACCATATTCATCTGCCTCAAGGCATAGAAGAGGCAAAACCACTTCCTTATGTTCACTTTCCCAGAGAGAATACAAGTCTGTTTATCATTCCCCTTTAATTCCTACTGACCCCACTGAGATATTCCTTAAAGGTCCCCTGCTCCAAAGCTCCTGAACACACATGGCAGCCAAACTATGTTCTCATCTTACCTTGGGAGAAAAACCCAAAAGTATCAAGGTATCAGAGACATTTAAAATCATCACAAATTGCAGAGACCTTCCTTCTGCATTTTCTAAGTGCTGTTTAAAAGTCAGAAACGATACTGGAAGTCAATGCTGTATTTAATTCTACCTTGCCTGTGTATCTCCATCTGAAATTTCAGTGGAACTTTTATCACAGATATAGAATATTTTTGGAGAGAACCTAGAGGATTCTCCTTTTTTTAATTAATTTTAATTAAGTTTTTTTTTAATTACAGTAGAGTTAACTTACAGTGTTGTATTACGTTTGGGTGTACAATATGATAGCTCGACAGTTCTATACATTGCTACATTGCTCCGTGCTCATCGTTAGGGCCCTCTTAATCCTCTTCCACTGATCGCACAACCCACTTTCCCTCTGGTGACCATCAGTGTGTTCTCTAGAGTTTAGGGTCTGTTTCTTGGTTTCTCTCTCTCTCTCTCTCTCTCTCTTTTACATTTGCCCATTTGTTTTGTTTCTTAAATTCCGTATCAGTGAAATCATATGGTATTTGTTTTTCTCTGACTAACTTATTTCGCTTAGCATTATAGTTTCTAGCTCCATCCAGAAAATACAAAAACACTAATTCAAAAAAAATATTCTTTTTTTCCTTTCAATATAAAGCCTTTAAATTATATACAGAAAAAATGTATTTGTAAATGACAACATCAATAGGAAGTCAGCTAGATGTTACATAAATACATTTTGTATTCCTGTATTTTATCCCATTAAAGACAAAATTTTCTTCAACATATGCCATTTTAACATAAATATTACTAAAATCTAGTATGTACCTAATTCCTTATATGGAAATGTATAAATTAACATTCTTCCTCCTGATTTAGGGCCATCATTACAAATTTTGATTATTGTACCCAATTTTAATCTGTGAGATAACAAACAAGGACCCAGTCTACTCAAGGGATCCTTGTCAGTAGCACTTTGAGTATCTACACATTACACGTTCTGTTGTACTTGTTGGTTGATGGTAACGAGAGGTGTGGTATGTAAAAACTTAATATGGAATCTGGATATAGAATATTGAATCAGGGTTTGGGGCTTATCCTAAACACACATGAATCTATTTCAGGAAACTGGAAAGATGAGAACAATGTGACTTTAGCTGAATCTCTAATGTTTTATTTTCTTTTTAAATTTAAGATTTATTCAAGAGAGAGAAAGAGAGAGAGCACATGGTGTGGGGAAACAGAGGGAGAGGGAAAAAAAGAATCTCAAGCAGACCCCCAACTGAGTATAGAGCCCGACTTAGGACTCCATCCTACCACCCTGAGTTCATGACCTGAGCCAAAATCAAGACTCAGACACTCAACCAACTGAGCCATCCAGGTGCCCCTCTCTTCTTTTGAATGAGCTCTGAAGCCAGTTTTGAAAATGTTAACATTAAAAACCATGGTAGTTATAATATTAATCTGGAAACTGTCCTCAAAGAAATATTGACACTCGAGAGCTATAAATTAACAATCCGTAGATTCATATTTATTTGTGGTTTTATACAAACTATATTTATGTACTATATCATATCATAAAGTATGAATCTGCATTTATTTATGAATTATATTTTATAGATTAGAATATTGATATAACTAATAAGATTACATTTTTTTATATTAAAGAGGAAACCAACATCCAGTGGACTTTTTCCAACATCTGCATATGTATATCTTATGCTGTCCTCTGCACTTTAAAAGTACTTTGTTATTACAGTTTATTTTACTAAATACCGTCATACAGTTTTCCATTTTCATGTTGTATTGTGTAATATGCATCTTTAAGAACCAGACAGCGCTTAGTTTGACCCAATCTTTGCCACTTTCTAAGTATGTCATTGGAAGAACCAGTTAAACTTGATGAGCTTCAATTATTTTGATGCTAAGATAAAGTTTTATAATAAAAATTATATCTTTTCAGAGCACAATAACAGAAACTCATCTTGAGAGCACTGAACATATAGGAGGCTCAAGAATTATACATATAAATTATTTTATCTATTGCTCACATCTCTGTGGTGTAGGTGTTATTATCATACTTGTATTAAAAAAGAAAAAAAATTAAGAACAGAGTTGGAGTCATTTCCCCCAAGTTGTAACTGTGGTTTTAAGGACTTGATGGTTTCTTCAATCTGCTAGATGTGAAAATAATGGAATGTGCTCTCTTATGATTGGTAGAAATGGAGGATAGTCCAAGGCTGATCAAGCCATGTAGGTTCTGACCCTCCCTATGGAATATCTTGTAAATCGCAATAGACACTAATACCACATACATGTGACAAGGAGTGTGTGTAGATGGTGAGCACTTTGGAAATCATTTTGCCCCTATGATGCTTGATTAAAAGCTCTGTGAGGGTAAGATTCAACACCTTATTTCATTCTTTTATTTCTTTACTTTTAAAAGATTATTTATTTATTTATTTGACAGAGAGAGAGAGATCACAAGCAGGCAGAGAGGCAGGCAGAGAGAGGGGGAGAAGCAGGCTCCCTGCCTAGCGGAGAGCCCAATGCAGGGCTCAATCCCAGGACCCTGAGACAATGACCTGAGCAGAAGGCAGAGCCGTAACCCACTGAGCCACCCAGACACCCCATTATTTCACTGTTTTATTTCTTACATAACAAATAAATGTTGTTTAGTATGTCTTGGTTCCTATGTAATGCTTAAAAATGTTAGAATAATTTTCAAGAAATTGTTAACATGGAGCACCTGGATGGCTCAGTTGTTAGACATCTGCCTTTGGCTCAGGTCATGATCCCAGGGTCCTGGGATGAGTCCAGCATCAGGCTCCCTGCTCTGCAAGAAGACTGATTTTCCCTTTCCTACTCCCATTCCTTGTGTTCCCTCTCTCGCTGTGTCTGTCTCTGCCAAATAAATAAATAAATAAAATTTTTTTAAAAAGAAATTGTTGATAAATTGTTGTCTTTGAGAAAGGAGCTGAGTATGGAAAAGACCTGACTGACGTTGTCTATTCATCAATATGCTGATGTCCTCTCCAATACTTCTATGCCAAATTCTGCATTTAAATTAAAAATGCAGGGGCACCTGGGTGGCTCAGTGGGTTAAGCCTCTGCCTTCGGCCCAGGTCATGATCTCAGGGTCCTGGGATTGAGCCCTGCATCGGGCTCTCTGCCAGGCAGGGATCCTGTTTCCCCTCTCTCTCTGCCTGCCTCTCTGCCTACTTGTGATCTCTCTCTCTCTCAAATAAATAAATTAAATTAAATTAAAAATGCATATATTTTATGCAAACTGATTTCTATATGAATACATGCTTGCATCTTTATTAAAAAGTAATATTTGTTTCCTTGAGATGCTCAGTGTTTAATAGTGCAGGAAATTGTGTTATTGAAAATATCAATCATACATTGACCTCAGGGATATAATTGATTAGATGGAGCTTCTTTAGCAGCAAGTAAATTGGTTAAAAAAAAACATGCATTATACCCATGGACCAATATTATAGAGCTTATATTTTTAATTGGCTTTATGGAAGTTTGATAATGATAGCCTTAATGTGTAGGTAGCTATTTTCATTAGATGCTGAATTTGAAAATATGTAGACTATAAATCAACTTTATTATCAATCAGCACTTTGCATATCTGACTACAATATCAAATTACTCTGAGTATATAATGGAAATTTCCAAGTTTCTTTCAATAAACAATGAGATTTCTCACAGCTGTGGCTTTATCAGAATAAAATATAAACCACATGAAAAAAATATTTCAAACTGTAAACCACCAAGTGATAGGTAGCTAAGGTTGTGAATAAATTATTAAAGTATAAAAATACACTAGAAATTTAAGATCGTTATTATTTCTTTTGGATAATGATTTGCTTTTCTCAGATACTTTGATTTCCATTCTAAATCTTAAACAAAATTTTAGGTTACAACTTCTTCACATAGTATTTTTTTTTCCTAGTCATTTTATTTACAAGGGACTTAGCACAGTGAGGTTTTAAGTTATTCATTAGCATAAAGTTTTCAAATCTATTTGTTGTCTGAAATGTGCAGTTGGTTGCTTGGCTAATGGGCAGCAAGCCCACTGGAATAGTTCTCATTCTTCTCCTTGTATAGATAGAGTCTTTATGTAAGAAAAAACTAAGATGGATGTTGTTATGTTTCCACCACAAAACTATCACGTTGAGGTAATTCTCTGGAAAATCTAGGAAGATTATACATTTTGTAGAAGCTACTTAACACAATTATGTTTAGTCCTTTAACAGTTCATAAACTTCACATAGAAATTTTTATTTAGATAGATTTCACCCATTGGTTATCTTTATTAAAGTTTATAACTACTCATAACCTTATCAGGGGATAATAATACAGAATATACAGTGATTTTAGACTAAAATACCTGACAACATTATAAAACCCTGTAGACTTATATATAAAAAATTATGCCTAAAAAATGCATTTCAGTTCATTTCAGAGTTGGTAGCATTTATAACCTAAAAGGTCAAATTTACCATTTATTTAAGACAAGCCTGCCCAGAAAATTGGTGTAACTTATGGAATTCCTTACCTTTAGAAATCAGTTTTTTTTTAAGCTTTTAGAATTCATAGAATAGTTCTAGAACATTTCCAACATGACAGGTTTGTCCTTTGAGACCTTGGTTTGGTGCCTCAACACTGTGAGATCTGCTTGGCTAAGAATGGATGCTGAGGCATTTCTCTTTTCTTAGAAATGAGAAGTCAAATATCACATTTTCCAGACTGTGCTTTCCTTGACATATCTGGCTTATCAAAGATTGATGGCTTGCTCATGTGATTATTTCCTCATTCCCATAGTTGCAAGACACTTAGTGACTCAGAGAAATTGTCCACTTCATAATCTAACTATACCAACCATGATGCAAGGATATTTGTTGGTGAGGGAATTAAAAGTTTGTATCATCTTCATCACCAGACTAAAATGGTACCTGTAAAACTTCCCACTTAATCTGATGAAATAATCTAGGGCAAATGAATGCAGAGTTATATTAAGATATAAACTGTAATTATGCTAACATACCCCATACAGGAATCTACAAATCCCCAAATGAGCTATTCACTGATATGTTTGATTAATAGATTGAGTAGATACAGATTGACTTAAAGTACATAGAGTAGATATAGATTTTCTTTGAAAATGTTACTTGGGAACTTTCAGAATGTTTCTAGGCCATCATCCAGGTTGAGTATTTTCTGAGCTGAAGTGGTTCTCTGTCTCTTGTAACTTCATGAAATGAATGGAAGTATCAGGAAATTGCTTTCTCATTGTACACAACATTTATAATTTCTCTCCCCTCTGGTTTTTTATTAAAACTAGTAAATAAATATCTGCTTGTTCTGGGAAAAAAAGTAAAATTATGTAAGAATAACTACTTCAAAAAAAGATGAGTTAAAGATGATTTATTTCGAGCCTTCTTAAGCATGCCCACTTGCTTTGATCCCAAGTCACTAGACTGAGGAGGCTAGGTCTGTAATAGCTCTTCCTGACTCACAGCCATGCCCACACCTTGCTTTGTCCAACCCGCTCTAGCAAAATCAATTCTTTCCTCACCCTTCTTACCTTGAAATTGTTACACTCACAGCAGTTTATCACTAGCTTATTTTTATTCGGATGCCATTGTCCGAAGATATGAAGGGATGTAGAAGGCATTTTATAGCTTTTCAGTCATCAAGGATACACTGCTTTATCTTCATGAGGATGAAAATATAGTCAAAATTAGGAACTAGAATACTTTATAAATATGGGACTCACTTAACTGATTTGTTGAATAAAAACAATTTATTCTAAGCCAATAAACATTCAGTTATCTCAACCTGAACAGATGGAATATGATTTTTTTTTAAAGAATCTTCCCATTTGTTCACTTTATTCTGTTAAAGGAGAGGTCTCAGACAGACTAGAGTTTCATTGGATTTTCCCTTTTTCTCTACTTGTGCTTGTTTTTCTTGGGATGCTAAGCTAATTCTATGCTGGTTATTATAGTTTTCTTCCTCTAAGACCTCTGTAGCTGGCTGTTTTTTTCCTAATTCTTTGTTTCTGGAATTCAGAATGCATAAGAATGGCTGACCTCACGGTCTATGGCTGAGATTTATTCTCATATCCTCTGAAGAGTCTGGAAGTTACACCAACTCCAGAGAGCCAGAGGGTTCAGAATCTGAGTTTTCTTCTTACTGTCAGGCCAGAGACCTTCGCTGTATAACCTCTGATAAATCTATTCAGTTTAAGCAGCGCTACTGAACCCTGGCTGCACATTGGAATTAATTTAGAGATCTCTAGGTCCTGAAACTGAACTAGAAATTCTGATTTAATTGGTCTGAGGTATGGATATCTTAAAGCTCCACACACAATTCTAATATGTGGTGACCGTTGAGAGCCACCCTTTAAAACGGGGCTCAGATCCTAAGATGGCCATGGAGCTACAAGGGAGGCTCAGTGTTCCAGGGCTTGTTTTCAAAATAAGTAAACACTTTTCACAAAGTAGCCCTGTAAATGACGGTTAGAAGACTCTTGTTCTGTTTTGATTTGTTGTTGTACATCTAGTTGAGCTGAATGGGGGGATAGGAGTGAAAGAAAGGTATATGAGATATTTTTAGGTGGAATTTTGATCTAAGCACTTGAAACCAAAATGGTGACGTTAGGGGTTCATACCTTCAGGTGTGTTTCAAAAATAACCCTAAAACAAGACTGCTAGGCTTTAATAGATCACTGTTTCACGCAGGTGAGTGTTTCTCAAACTGTGACTCACAGACGTCCCGTAGCAGAGTCACCGGGGGACATGCTGAAATGTGAAATACCTGAAATTTGTGTTTCATAATCTGAGGGCAGGAGCTTGGCTTTCCAGGCCATTACCAGACACACTTGGTTTAAGAGACACAGCTGTCTTCAGCTCACACTCTGAGAGGTACAATGAGCAACTCACCCTGCTTCTTAAAGCTCAGCATCTCTGAGTAATGCCAGCCAGCCTGTCGATCCTGATCACATGCGGATCTTCTTTCCTGTTTCACAAATTATTGGGCCTCAACCATCTGCAAGGCAGTATGCTCCCTGAGCAGGTATACACATCAGGAAAAGACTCAAGAAGTCTCCTTAAGGGGCACCTGGGTGGCTCAGTGGGTTAAAGCCTCTGCCTTCGGCTCAGGTCATGATCTCAGGGTCCTGGGATCGAGCCCCGCATCGGGCTCTGTGCTCCACAAGCAAGGAGCCTGCTTCTCCATCTCTCTCTGCCTGCCTCTCTGCCTACTGATCTCTCTCTATGAAAATAAATAAAATCTTAAAAAAAAAAAAAAAAGAAGTCTCCTTAATTCAATGGTGCTGGTACTGCACAGGGACAATGGGGCTGAACAGAATTACTTACCTTCGAAGCCTATGCATGTAGGATATATTATGTAACTCCCGATTTTTGAGAGGATGGAGTGTTGTTAGAGAGAATTCGTGCATCTAGGTGCTTCTGAAGTGCTGGCTGTTGGGGGCACTCCCTATGAAAATGTGTCCGTGTATAGAGCAGCGGGCTCCTGGAAGAGGCACTAGCTGTTTCCTGGGAGACAAAAAACGTATGTATGGTTATGTTTTACCTCTTAAGTCCCTTCACTGGGTGGGCGTCTGACCTTGAGGACCACTCTTAGGAGGTCACTATGTTTGAATAAATATACAGGTAGCAATTATAAAGCTCTTACAATATGTCAGGCAATGGGACATGTGGTTTACAAGCATTATCAGGTTTTCATGCTGCAGTCCAATGAAGAAGGTACAACTCTTATTTCCATCTTCTACAAGAGGAAATTGATATGTGAAGAGGATACAGAAGCCACACTACTGAGCAGCAGAGCTGAGCTGTAAGCCCATCTTTCTGATTTGGAATCAGAACGCCTGTTCATAAGACATACCACATGCGCTTCCCTACAGGATGACTCTGGGCACTTGTATCTGAGTCTGGGGGCTGATGTCACAAGGTCTGTGGCTTGAAGCTACAGAAATCTATTCTCTCTTGGATCTGGAGGTTAGGAGCTTGAAGTCAAGGTGATGGCAAAGCCATCTTTCTCTGACGCCTTGGGGCAAGACCCTTCCTCAGACGGGGGTACGCTGCAGGCGGACTTAGGCATGCCTTCGTCCTCAGCTATGCACCTGCCATCCTCCCTTCATGGTCACATGGCAATTTCCTTGTGTGTCTATGTTTCCCTGTCACGGTTTTCATCTTACTGTAAGAATGCTGCTCATTGGATTAGGGCCCTCCCTAGTCTACTGTGAGCTCCTCTTATCTCCGTTACACCTGTAGGGAAGATATTTTCAAATGAGGTCACGTTCACACTTTGGCAATAGACACGGGTTTTTTCTGGGAGGGGAGGATTAGTGTGAGTGGGACACTACTCAACCTGATGAGGCATTCATCAATGCCTTGTGGAAACTCTGAGGCCATGTGACTGTATGTGGGCTTATATTTCTGTTAATCAGCCTTAGCTCCCATGACATATTTCCACTGAAATACTTACCTTTTTATTTTCTCCCATACCATGACTCCTGTGATTTCTGTAACGTCTTTAGGCTGAAGAGTGGAGTGTGGCACACTCCCTGTACAATAGAGTATGTCCCAGTTCTTTTGTATCTTAAAGGTCCATCAAGACAAGGCAGTCCTATATGACAGACTTCCACTAACAGTTCTGATTAGTGGCATAGAAATAATATTGATTGCTTCATAGTTCTCTCCAAAGTCCACTTTCAAGTTCTTTCTGCTTAGTCTGTGATGCACTGATGGTGATAAAAATATGGGGAACAAGGGTGCTGCGGTGAGTCAGTCAGTGAAGCATCTGCCTTTGGCTCAGTTCATGATCCCAGGGTCCTGGGATGGAGCCCCATGTTGTCAGGCTCCCAGCCTGCTTCTCTCTCTGACCCTCCGCCTACTTGTTCATGATTGCTCTCTCTCTCTCTCTTTCATAAATAAAATCTTTAAAAAAATTAAAAATAAATTTAAATTCTTACTCTCCCCTAGCATACTCTGCTTGGATCTGGGCATTGTCAAAAATGAATGTGTCTCTTGGATAGCATTGGATACAATGAGGGTAAAACGCCAAACAGCAAAATGTGAAATGCTTGGAATGAGCACGCATCTATTAGAACAATCTGCACACAGTAGACACCTAGTACCTCTTTGCTGAGTGGTTGAAAGTAATCCAAAGTCAAACAGTCCCCAACAAAATAGCAAACACAAGGGCCCCAGGTGAATGTGTTTGGAGAGATGGCAGGTGGAATTCTCTGGAGACTGTGTCCCAGTACGCTCTGCCATGCACGCTTAGAAGGGCTGCAGAAAGCATGCTGTGGATTTTTTTCCCTTCCTGCTGCCAGAGCAGGCTGCCCGGTCCTTCCTGGGTATCTTACCTCTTGGACTGCCTAGGAGTTGGTGGTGGGTAGCTGTGGTTGTTCCTTGATGCTAATCATATCCTGCAGTTTATTTTTGATACGTAGACTGTCTGAACTCTGAAGATATCACAATTACCGGATAAGCATTTATTTTTGTCTTTCCACAAACAGCAAAATGACACTGTGTTCATTTCTTGTCAAACAAGAAATATTCCTAAGAGACCTTTTTCTTGTTCAGTGCAAACTCTAATAAAATTTGATAGCAGAGAATGTTTTTCTTTGGGTAAATGTTTGGCAGGCAGTAGATAGCTGCTCCAGATGCCAAGTTGTTAATTTTATCCCTCCAATCTACTGTCTTTCCATTTGTGCATTACTTTCTCTGTGGAGAGGCTAAAGGGCTCTGGCATGATTTTAATTTCTTACAAGAAAAGCGAAAAAAAAATGTTAGTACACCTGGGATTCTATTCAACATTCTTCCTTTTAGAATTAGTTGGGGGGGAAAAAAGGAGAGAAAAATAAGTTTTAAATGTAAATTCGGAATTGTAGTGAAATTGAGAATTTGTAAGATGCTTTCGTCTTAGAATAAATTGATTCTGAAAGTATGACTATAGAATTAATAATTAAAAATACAGCACTGTGTAGTGACAGGCAGTAGCTTGTCTTGAGGAAGAGTATGGCTCAGTGTATGGACCTGTCAGATTACAGTGTTGTGTACCTGAAGGTAATGCAACATGAAAGAAAGAGAAAAAAATAATTAGAAAATACTTGTCTTCTTTGGTGTTAAGTTCTTTTTTTGGCTCCTAACAATACCTAGAGCTTTTTAAAAGTGTTGTATGCAAACATGAGAAAACCAAGAGATGTCTTGGTTTTTCCACTGACTTTCTCTCAGGAAAGGAAATGTCTGCCCCCGTTGACTGCGGTAAACTTCACAGAAATCCCTCTCCAAACATGGATCATAACCCAGTCAGCAAAGGAGCTGGAGTTACGATAATTGGCTTAAATTAATCTACTGGGGTAATAATGGTGTTAGGAAGTTGAACACAATGCCTTCTATAATAACACTCCTTTGGATTAATGTTCTAATTAAATGAAAGAACTGAAATATTCAGAACTGTGCCTGGAACACCATCAGGGTTCATTGCATTGTTAGTATTTTTTTTTTTTAAGATTTTATTTATTCATTTGAGAGAGAGGGAGAGAGAAAGAGCATGAGGGGGTTGGGGTGGGGCAGAGGGAGAGAGAGAAGAAAGAGAGAGAAGAGAGAGAGAGAGAAGCAGGCTCCCCGTGAAGCAGAGAGCCTGATGCAGGGCTCCATCCCAGGACCCTGAGATCATGACCTGAGTGAAGGCAGACACTTAACCATGTGAGCCACCCAGGTGCCCCACATCGCTAGTATTCTTAAAAGTGCTCCGTGATTCTCAAAACTCATATCTACTTGGTTGCCAAATCCTGGCTTTTAGGTTTAAGAGAAGTTTCTTTTTTATCCGAACTTTCGTAAACACGTTGATCAGATCCAGTCTGTACTACAGTGTTTTTACTGGTTGTCTTTCTCCTTCCCGTCACAAGCCCTGTCTCCTGAAGCAGAAGGATCACGGTTCTGCCTATGTTCTTCGTCCCTTCCTCACAGAGGGATAACGGGGAGCCTGTCCTTCCTTAGTGGCTCTGGAACAGCTCAGATTGTCTGTTCTCCTTGTCCCAGCTCTGCAAATTATTCTACTATTGGGTTTAATCTACTTAGTGTTCTGTTCATTTTTCTGATTCAACATTGTCTTCTCATGTGCTACCCACATTTCTATGTTCTTGTTCTTCCTCTAGCTTCAGTTCCTCTCTTAGTTTAGACAGTGAGAGTGCCTGTAGCTCAATTCAGAGATATTTACTGATGTTGATCTGGATAGGCAGCCTCCATGGCGGCCCCCTGGGATCCCTACCTCCTGGACTAACTCCAGGTTTGAATCCCTCCTCTTGGATGCAGGCTGGACATAATGCACTATGGATTCTAATGAATGGAATTCAACTAAAATGACGGGATGTCCCTTCTGAGACTGGTGTGCAGCAGGAAGTGGCATCCTCCTGGGGCGGTGTCCCTGTTGTTTTTTTATCAGAAGTGCTCCCTCCAGGGGGAGTCAGTAAACAGGCTGTGAGTGCAGCGCTGTGGAGAAGCACGGAGGGCCGCTCCAGCCTTCGCTGGGGACTGGAGAAGGCTTGGTGCAGGTTTACCCAACTAAGCATTCTGTCATTGGGAAGCTGCTACATTTGGGACAACGTGTGACAATGGCAGTAGACAGTTAACAGGAGTTTCCCTGTAACTTTGTGTCGCATCTCCATATTTTAATCCATCCCCTTCATTTCTGCTTCTGCTGAGTCACTCACTGTGGCTATGGCTACTTTCGACAGTTTTACCTGCAAAGTTGCACATGAAAACTGTCTACTACAAATGGACGTGATTTGTGACTTCGGCTTTCTCTCCTTCCTGCCCTTGGTCAATTTCTCCTAATTTCCACTTCACACTCTGTAGTACCTGTGTCTCCTGTTCTCAAGGCCACTAATTTGTGCCTGCTAGGTTTTTCTTCCTGACACATTTATCTCTTACATGCAAAAAATCCCATGTGTGGTGAAGGATCACAGACCAGCCGTTTCTCTCCATTTCTCAGTAGTGTCATATTGCTGAATTTATAAAACTTTGATTTGTTAGAATTTGTGGGACTTGCCCGCTCCGGATTCACACTGATCCATGCGGCATGATGCATTTTTAGAGAGAATTCGTTAAGGAGAGTTTTAAACATGGTAGCTTATTTAACTGATTAGGTCCAATTAGGCAAGTATTCAAACATAATTGCTACATTTTTGACATCATTAAAAATCATTACAGTTAAGGAACGATATCACTCAGAACTTGTCCATTTCCTACACACAGACTCCCTGCACAACTTCACGGCTTTCCTTCCGATGACAGGAGGTTCAGTGCCAGTGCTAACCCGGGCCCTGACATGGCCCATCAAAAATAATGATGCTTGACAAACACAGCTTTAAATCTCCCTCTTCTCCTCCCGCAGTACTTTTTACCCCCAGCGCTTCAGTCCCCTGTAGATAAAAACAAGAGCTGTTCTCTATTCTGGCTCTTGCTTTCTGATGAAGGAAAATGGATGGCATAACAGCATGCAAGGAAATACAGTATTTTTATAAAAGTAAACCTTACGTAACACTCTTTTTCAGTGCCAGCTGGGAAAACAATGTTATAATAGTAAGAAAGGAAATATCACTGTAACTACAGTCTTCTATAAAAGATTAAAACAGGGGCGCCTGGGTGGCTCAGTGGGTTAAGCTGCTGCCTTCGGCTCAGGTCATGATCTCGGGGTCCTGGGATCGAGCCCCGCGTCGGGCTCTCTGCTCAGCAGGGAGCCTGCTTCCCTCTCTCTCTCTGCCTGCCTCTCTGTCTACTTGTGAACTCTGTCTGTCAAATAAATAAATAAAATCTTTAAAAAAAATAAATAAATAAATAAATAAAAGATTAAAACAAGATAAAAAAGTTTTATGCACTATGTGTGTCCTAATCATAACTTAATGAACATTAGTGGTAGGAATATGGGAAAAAATGGGACACCTGGTTGGCTCAGTTGGTTAAGCATCTGCCTTCACCTTGATCTCCTTGATTGATCGAGTCTTGCACTGGACTCCTTGCTCAGTGGGGAGCTTGCTTCTCCCTCTCCCTCCCCCTCTGCTCATGCTCTTTCTCTCTCTCAAATACATAAGCAAAATCTTTTTAAAAATGGCATATAAAAATATTAAAAAATTATAAAAACAAATGAAACACTTAGGTGTTTCTATGATAATAGGTATATAATTGCAAGAATTGATAAAAGTTTATTTCTACCCTTTTCAAAAATGGCTCACTATGATTAAAATGGGCATATGGGCATAAAAATTGCTCACACCATGGGGCACCTGGGTGGCTCAGTGGGTTAAAGCCTCTGCTTTCAGCTCTGGTCATGATCCTAGGGTCCTGGAATCGAGCCCTGCATCGGGCTCTCTGCTCAGCGGGGAGCCTCCTTCCTTCTCTCTCTCTGCCTGCCTCTCTGCCTTCTTGTGATCTCTATCTGTCAAATAAATAAATAAAATCTTTAAAAAAAATTGCTCACACCTCCTCATCAAAAATAACAAAACATTATTCTTCCCTAAATTCTCCCCTCCTCTCAATTGACAAGTTATTTGACTGAATGTGAAATTTCTGCTATTTCCATTAACATTTCTTTCAGCCTTTTACCAATATATGCTACAAATGTTCTCGTTATTTAAATTTTTGCCATTCCATCTACTCAAGACAAAAAATACAAATTGAGTCAAATATTTTCTAGAAACAATTATGGATGCCCATCCCAGTACATTTACTTTCACTGAACTTGTGTGCAATTATCTCATTGTTTAAATCTTACTTTTGCACCAAAATGACTGCATTCTATAAAGGCATATTGCTAGTGCAACATTTTATACGTTTCCTCTCTGATGATTCCTGGAAAGTAGTTCCATACTTAGGGTGTGGGCAAACCGACCCCTAGGGTACGGGATAGTCACAGGACCTATGCTATGAGAGCAAATGCTACAAGGGTTTCTCTTACAGTCAACTGAAAGTGGATTGAATTAGAAGCTCCATGCAGGGTCCTAGAGATCCATAGTAACACCTCCTGTCCCAAAAGGAGTGAGCACAAAGCATGTCTCATCTTTGTTTGCTTTGGTTCTGTACATCTCCTCCAGAAGACGAGGAGATGAAAGATATAAGGGGGGATGAATTTCAAATCCTTTCAGGAGAAATGACATTAAAATAGCTGTTATTCCAGGTAGTTTTTTTCTAGGTTAAGGAGAAAGGTTACCCAGATGTCTTAATACAAAGAAAATAAATGAATCAGACAGATTGAACAAATTTGATTAAAATGTTGGAATATAACACCTAAGAGGAAAGATATTAAAGAGAAGGTTTTATATTTGGATTTAGTAAAGTCAATTCTGTATGGAAAAGATGGGGGGAAATGACCCTAACAATCACCTATGGGACAAAAGTGCCCAGGAAACTCAACTACCATGAGGTTAATCTAAAGAAATAATGGTCTAAGTCTGCGAATAACCAGCATAGTGGACAAAATATCAATAAGTTGAGAAAACTATTTGTTAGACAAAATTGATAAAATCTGTCTCAGATGTTCAGTGGAGCAAGAAAACATAATGGTAAATATAGAAATAAATGTATATTGTCCAAAACTAGGTGAAGAAACAAGTTATTTTTGCCTTGCTCTGACCAGATTAGAGCAGGAGTTACAGGCTGTGTCTGCGGTGTCATATTTTATAAAATTCATCGACTTATGAGGACACATTGCTGAAGAGTATGACCAGTTTACAAAAAGCCTGGAAAATCACATTAGTTGGAGCATAAGAAGCAGACATTTACATAAGAAAGAGAGGAACATGAATCATATTACAGCCTTATGTTCCTATATCCAGCATGAGACAGTTGTTGGTCATGTATGCGAACAAATTAAAGTTGATCCTTGGACAATGAGGGTTTGAAACGCATGAGTCTGCTTACATGTGGTTTTGTTTTTTGTTTGTTTGTTTTTTGTTTTTGAGAAACACAGTATAGTGTTGTCAATTTATTTTCTCTCCCTTACAGCTTTTTTAAATAACATCTTCTTTTCTCTAGATTACTTCATTGTAAAAATGCAGTATATAATACACATAATGTACAAAATATGCCTCAGTCAACCGCTTATGTTATTGATAAGGCTTCTGATCAATAGTCAGCTATCAGTAGTTAAGTTTGGGGGGGTGCTGGTTCAAAGTTATATACAGATTTTTACTAGGGGCTAGTGGGGGTTGTTAGTGAGCCTAAACCCCATGTCACTCCAGGATCAACTGTACTTTATGTTCCTGAGGCTTGAACTGCTTAGCCTTCCCTTGTAAACTGGAGATGTCTCTATCAGGAGCCCACCAGGGGCATGGTTGTAGTTCAGTAAATGTTAGGTCCTTTGTATTTGAGTGAAACAAGAAAGCACCTGCTGAGACTGGGGGGAGGGGTGGCTGAGAGAGGAGCTGCACAGCCGGTCAAGTCATCCTTCAGTAAAGCTCATGTGCAGAATGGGATGAATTTTAACTAAAAAAGTTGTGGGCAAAGAAGACAGATTTCACAGTAAGAGGTTGAAAAAAGTTTTCAGAAAGAAGATGGAAGTCCTCTAAGAAGGCATTTAAAGTCTGTTTCTAGGGACAAGTATCCAGAGAGAATGAGAAGGAGAGAGGAGATATAAACAGTGTGGTTCCGAAGGACAAATATGAAAGGATTACGCTCATTGTAATGGAAATGAACTATTACTAGTTAGAATTGGGATTTATGAATACTAATTTGGAGGGAAGTACGATATATAAATGAGAGTTATTAAGGTGTCTTTGCAAACAGAAGCAGCTTCGTATTTCTCCCCACACAAGAAAAATGAGAAGGCGAGGAAGAGCCATAAAGAGAAAATGTAGTGATATGAATTCTGTCGAGACATCGCTAGAAAAGATAATAAAAAGAGGGCTTTGCCCCCAGGAATAATGATGCTCTCCTAACCTGTGGCCTCGCTGATTTAACTACCATATTAACATCGCATCATACATAAAACCACCTGTATAGATCTCTTTTAAAACTAAGGAAAACCCTAAAGGAGGAATTATCCCATTATGGTCCTATCATTTTATTTTCTTATTCAGTGTATGTGAAACTGTCCAGTAGCTATTGTTTTCCAGTAAGCTGTTGTATTTTGAAATTATGCTGCATGAGATAACATCTTGCTACTCACCACAAGCAATCTTGTCATCCTTTGCAAATTATATATACAAACACATTTATATGCATATGCGTAATTGCATTATCAGAAAGGGTTCAAAAATGAAACGAGGTATAATAAAATTGTTATTAGCATATAAAAGAATAACCATGGGAGGATTGCATGCACATCTGGTGGAGCCCATCACTGGTGTTCGAGAAGGGCTCTTGGTCATGGGAACTGTAATTCCATCAAACATCAAAAAGCAAGCTGTAAAAATGTACTTAAACTGAGCAAAATGATTGCAATTTGATGGGTATCCCTAACACTAGGGCCCAAACCCAGATCTGAAAACTAGGGCACTTAAGTCAGGGACAGAAAATGGATTTCAAGCCCTGTCATGATAGCTATATGAGTCAGGAAAAGCAAGTATACTCCCAAAGTGGAAGAATTATTTGTTAAATAGAACTTTGGAAGATATTAAACATTTAAATCATATATAATGATCAGTATATTAGGGGGCACTGCTAGATCAAAGATTTAGAGATTTTGGGTTATAAGTCCGATTCAACTGTTACTAAGTGGGAGACTTGCAAGTCCTTTAATCTGTCTTAAAATTTTTTATTCTCTATGAATTCTGAGTTTGGATTACAAACAAACAAACCACCTCAAGAGAAGATGTCATTGAAAGCCATGAGGATCAAGTCTGGGGTCTGTCCCAGCTGTTCTCACTGGGATGCTTGTGATGTTGGTTTTTCACATTCTGGGGATATGGAGGGGTTGTGATGCATCCCAAAGGGTGAAAATCCCCATTCTCAGACACAGTGCTATTTCTAAGAGCATGTATAGGATCACCATATGGGCATTTAGTGAAGCTGGTATCAGGCCCAGAGCTAGAAATCAGAATTCTGCAACAAAAACCTTTTGGATTTGTTAGGGATAAAAGAGATCAGTAGAGATCATGGCATAAACTGTGAGGCCACCTGAACGTCAGGTCCCAACTGACCAGGGGGCTATTGCTGGTGTTTGTGCCCTGAACAATGGGTTCCTGGTTCCTGAGGGCTGAAGATAAAGGAAGCGGGGAACTAAGGGCAAAAATCTTGTATAATGCCGCCTATGACTATTTTTTTTTTAATTTTTTAAAAAGATTTATTAATTTATTTTCGAGTGAGAGCATGCAAGTGCGGAGGGGTGGAAGGAGAGGGAGAGAGAATCCCAAGCAGATTCCTCATGTTCAGCATGGAGCCAATGCAGAGCTAGAGCCCATGACCTTGAGATCATGACCTGAGCCCAAAGCAAGAGTCAGATAGTTAGCTGACTGAGTTCCCCAGGGGCCCCGACCATATTCTTTTTTAAAATATATTTGGAAGCTATATAAAGCCCACTGGAGTCTGAATCTTTGGGATATTTTCTATCAGGTTTCTAGGGATGAAGGCTTCTGATTAGACTTCTTGAGATTGTCTTGTGTGCTCTTCTTTGCATGTACCTGGCAGTTCTGCTTCCCGAGTTAGAGGCAAGATAACGTTGTGCCCTTTCCACTGAAAGCCTCGATGATGTCAAAAACCCTCTTGGACCCCAACCCTCATATAACAAAGCCCTCCACATTGTGCGTGAATCTCAATTCCCACACAGAAAAGAGGGAGAGGATGTCCAGGTGATAAAGTTTCAATCCATGAAGCACTTTGCTTGTCTAGAAGACATACCACTTATTCACAGGATTTTTTTTTTCCCCCAGAAAACAGTCCTTAATCAATATTGATTTATCTGTATATCCAGAGTTCACATCTTTTGTTTTCAGGAGCCAAATATTCATTCAGATATTGAGAAATACAGAACAGAATATAGCATATGTGAGGTCATGGGCACCTGGGTGGCTCAGTGGGTTAAAGCCTCTGCCTTCGGCTCAGGTCATGATCTCAGGGTCCTGGGATCGAGCCCCGCATCGGGCTCTGTGCTCCACAAGCAAGGAGCCTGCTTCTCCATCTCTCTCTGCCTGCCTCTCTGCCTACTGATCTCTCTCTATGAAAATAAATAAAATCTTAAAAAAAAAAAAAAAAGAAGTCTCCTTAATTCAATGGTGCTGGTACTGCACAGGGACAATGGGGCTGAACAGAATTACTTACCTTCGAAGCCTATGCATGTAGGATATATTATGTAACTCCCGATTTTTGAGAGGATGGAGTGTTGTTAGAGAGAATTCGTGCATCTAGGTGCTTCTGAAGTGCTGGCTGTTGGGGGCACTCCCTATGAAAATGTGTCCGTGTATAGAGCAGCGGGCTCCTGGAAGAGGCACTAGCTGTTTCCTGGGAGACAAAAAACGTATGTATGGTTATGTTTTACCTCTTAAGTCCCTTCACTGGGTGGGCGTCTGACCTTGAGGACCACTCTTAGGAGGTCACTATGTTTGAATAAATATACAGGTAGCAATTATAAAGCTCTTACAATATGTCAGGCAATGGGACATGTGGTTTACAAGCATTATCAGGTTTTCATGCTGCAGTCCAATGAAGAAGGTACAACTCTTATTTCCATCTTCTACAAGAGGAAATTGATATGTGAAGAGGATACAGAAGCCACACTACTGAGCAGCAGAGCTGAGCTGTAAGCCCATCTTTCTGATTTGGAATCAGAACGCCTGTTCATAAGACATACCACATGCGCTTCCCTACAGGATGACTCTGGGCACTTGTATCTGAGTCTGGGGGCTGATGTCACAAGGTCTGTGGCTTGAAGCTACAGAAATCTATTCTCTCTTGGATCTGGAGGTTAGGAGCTTGAAGTCAAGGTGATGGCAAAGCCATCTTTCTCTGACGCCTTGGGGCAAGACCCTTCCTCAGACGGGGGTACGCTGCAGGCGGACTTAGGCATGCCTTCGTCCTCAGCTATGCACCTGCCATCCTCCCTTCATGGTCACATGGCAATTTCCTTGTGTGTCTATGTTTCCCTGTCACGGTTTTCATCTTACTGTAAGAATGCTGCTCATTGGATTAGGGCCCTCCCTAGTCTACTGTGAGCTCCTCTTATCTCCGTTACACCTGTAGGGAAGATATTTTCAAATGAGGTCACGTTCACACTTTGGCAATAGACACGGGTTTTTTCTGGGAGGGGAGGATTAGTGTGAGTGGGACACTACTCAACCTGATGAGGCATTCATCAATGCCTTGTGGAAACTCTGAGGCCATGTGACTGTATGTGGGCTTATATTTCTGTTAATCAGCCTTAGCTCCCATGACATATTTCCACTGAAATACTTACCTTTTTATTTTCTCCCATACCATGACTCCTGTGATTTCTGTAACGTCTTTAGGCTGAAGAGTGGAGTGTGGCACACTCCCTGTACAATAGAGTATGTCCCAGTTCTTTTGTATCTTAAAGGTCCATCAAGACAAGGCAGTCCTATATGACAGACTTCCACTAACAGTTCTGATTAGTGGCATAGAAATAATATTGATTGCTTCATAGTTCTCTCCAAAGTCCACTTTCAAGTTCTTTCTGCTTAGTCTGTGATGCACTGATGGTGATAAAAATATGGGGAACAAGGGTGCTGCGGTGAGTCAGTCAGTGAAGCATCTGCCTTTGGCTCAGTTCATGATCCCAGGGTCCTGGGATGGAGCCCCATGTTGTCAGGCTCCCAGCCTGCTTCTCTCTCTGACCCTCCGCCTACTTGTTCATGATTGCTCTCTCTCTCTCTCTTTCATAAATAAAATCTTTAAAAAAATTAAAAATAAATTTAAATTCTTACTCTCCCCTAGCATACTCTGCTTGGATCTGGGCATTGTCAAAAATGAATGTGTCTCTTGGATAGCATTGGATACAATGAGGGTAAAACGCCAAACAGCAAAATGTGAAATGCTTGGAATGAGCACGCATCTATTAGAACAATCTGCACACAGTAGACACCTAGTACCTCTTTGCTGAGTGGTTGAAAGTAATCCAAAGTCAAACAGTCCCCAACAAAATAGCAAACACAAGGGCCCCAGGTGAATGTGTTTGGAGAGATGGCAGGTGGAATTCTCTGGAGACTGTGTCCCAGTACGCTCTGCCATGCACGCTTAGAAGGGCTGCAGAAAGCATGCTGTGGATTTTTTTCCCTTCCTGCTGCCAGAGCAGGCTGCCCGGTCCTTCCTGGGTATCTTACCTCTTGGACTGCCTAGGAGTTGGTGGTGGGTAGCTGTGGTTGTTCCTTGATGCTAATCATATCCTGCAGTTTATTTTTGATACGTAGACTGTCTGAACTCTGAAGATATCACAATTACCGGATAAGCATTTATTTTTGTCTTTCCACAAACAGCAAAATGACACTGTGTTCATTTCTTGTCAAACAAGAAATATTCCTAAGAGACCTTTTTCTTGTTCAGTGCAAACTCTAATAAAATTTGATAGCAGAGAATGTTTTTCTTTGGGTAAATGTTTGGCAGGCAGTAGATAGCTGCTCCAGATGCCAAGTTGTTAATTTTATCCCTCCAATCTACTGTCTTTCCATTTGTGCATTACTTTCTCTGTGGAGAGGCTAAAGGGCTCTGGCATGATTTTAATTTCTTACAAGAAAAGCGAAAAAAAAATGTTAGTACACCTGGGATTCTATTCAACATTCTTCCTTTTAGAATTAGTTGGGGGGGAAAAAAGGAGAGAAAAATAAGTTTTAAATGTAAATTCGGAATTGTAGTGAAATTGAGAATTTGTAAGATGCTTTCGTCTTAGAATAAATTGATTCTGAAAGTATGACTATAGAATTAATAATTAAAAATACAGCACTGTGTAGTGACAGGCAGTAGCTTGTCTTGAGGAAGAGTATGGCTCAGTGTATGGACCTGTCAGATTACAGTGTTGTGTACCTGAAGGTAATGCAACATGAAAGAAAGAGAAAAAAATAATTAGAAAATACTTGTCTTCTTTGGTGTTAAGTTCTTTTTTTGGCTCCTAACAATACCTAGAGCTTTTTAAAAGTGTTGTATGCAAACATGAGAAAACCAAGAGATGTCTTGGTTTTTCCACTGACTTTCTCTCAGGAAAGGAAATGTCTGCCCCCGTTGACTGCGGTAAACTTCACAGAAATCCCTCTCCAAACATGGATCATAACCCAGTCAGCAAAGGAGCTGGAGTTACGATAATTGGCTTAAATTAATCTACTGGGGTAATAATGGTGTTAGGAAGTTGAACACAATGCCTTCTATAATAACACTCCTTTGGATTAATGTTCTAATTAAATGAAAGAACTGAAATATTCAGAACTGTGCCTGGAACACCATCAGGGTTCATTGCATTGTTAGTATTTTTTTTTTTTAAGATTTTATTTATTCATTTGAGAGAGAGGGAGAGAGAAAGAGCATGAGGGGGTTGGGGTGGGGCAGAGGGAGAGAGAGAAGAAAGAGAGAGAAGAGAGAGAGAGAGAAGCAGGCTCCCCGTGAAGCAGAGAGCCTGATGCAGGGCTCCATCCCAGGACCCTGAGATCATGACCTGAGTGAAGGCAGACACTTAACCATGTGAGCCACCCAGGTGCCCCACATCGCTAGTATTCTTAAAAGTGCTCCGTGATTCTCAAAACTCATATCTACTTGGTTGCCAAATCCTGGCTTTTAGGTTTAAGAGAAGTTTCTTTTTTATCCGAACTTTCGTAAACACGTTGATCAGATCCAGTCTGTACTACAGTGTTTTTACTGGTTGTCTTTCTCCTTCCCGTCACAAGCCCTGTCTCCTGAAGCAGAAGGATCACGGTTCTGCCTATGTTCTTCGTCCCTTCCTCACAGAGGGATAACGGGGAGCCTGTCCTTCCTTAGTGGCTCTGGAACAGCTCAGATTGTCTGTTCTCCTTGTCCCAGCTCTGCAAATTATTCTACTATTGGGTTTAATCTACTTAGTGTTCTGTTCATTTTTCTGATTCAACATTGTCTTCTCATGTGCTACCCACATTTCTATGTTCTTGTTCTTCCTCTAGCTTCAGTTCCTCTCTTAGTTTAGACAGTGAGAGTGCCTGTAGCTCAATTCAGAGATATTTACTGATGTTGATCTGGATAGGCAGCCTCCATGGCGGCCCCCTGGGATCCCTACCTCCTGGACTAACTCCAGGTTTGAATCCCTCCTCTTGGATGCAGGCTGGACATAATGCACTATGGATTCTAATGAATGGAATTCAACTAAAATGACGGGATGTCCCTTCTGAGACTGGTGTGCAGCAGGAAGTGGCATCCTCCTGGGGCGGTGTCCCTGTTGTTTTTTTATCAGAAGTGCTCCCTCCAGGGGGAGTCAGTAAACAGGCTGTGAGTGCAGCGCTGTGGAGAAGCACGGAGGGCCGCTCCAGCCTTCGCTGGGGACTGGAGAAGGCTTGGTGCAGGTTTACCCAACTAAGCATTCTGTCATTGGGAAGCTGCTACATTTGGGACAACGTGTGACAATGGCAGTAGACAGTTAACAGGAGTTTCCCTGTAACTTTGTGTCGCATCTCCATATTTTAATCCATCCCCTTCATTTCTGCTTCTGCTGAGTCACTCACTGTGGCTATGGCTACTTTCGACAGTTTTACCTGCAAAGTTGCACATGAAAACTGTCTACTACAAATGGACGTGATTTGTGACTTCGGCTTTCTCTCCTTCCTGCCCTTGGTCAATTTCTCCTAATTTCCACTTCACACTCTGTAGTACCTGTGTCTCCTGTTCTCAAGGCCACTAATTTGTGCCTGCTAGGTTTTTCTTCCTGACACATTTATCTCTTACATGCAAAAAATCCCATGTGTGGTGAAGGATCACAGACCAGCCGTTTCTCTCCATTTCTCAGTAGTGTCATATTGCTGAATTTATAAAACTTTGATTTGTTAGAATTTGTGGGACTTGCCCGCTCCGGATTCACACTGATCCATGCGGCATGATGCATTTTTAGAGAGAATTCGTTAAGGAGAGTTTTAAACATGGTAGCTTATTTAACTGATTAGGTCCAATTAGGCAAGTATTCAAACATAATTGCTACATTTTTGACATCATTAAAAATCATTACAGTTAAGGAACGATATCACTCAGAACTTGTCCATTTCCTACACACAGACTCCCTGCACAACTTCACGGCTTTCCTTCCGATGACAGGAGGTTCAGTGCCAGTGCTAACCCGGGCCCTGACATGGCCCATCAAAAATAATGATGCTTGACAAACACAGCTTTAAATCTCCCTCTTCTCCTCCCGCAGTACTTTTTACCCCCAGCGCTTCAGTCCCCTGTAGATAAAAACAAGAGCTGTTCTCTATTCTGGCTCTTGCTTTCTGATGAAGGAAAATGGATGGCATAACAGCATGCAAGGAAATACAGTATTTTTATAAAAGTAAACCTTACGTAACACTCTTTTTCAGTGCCAGCTGGGAAAACAATGTTATAATAGTAAGAAAGGAAATATCACTGTAACTACAGTCTTCTATAAAAGATTAAAACAGGGGCGCCTGGGTGGCTCAGTGGGTTAAGCTGCTGCCTTCGGCTCAGGTCATGATCTCGGGGTCCTGGGATCGAGCCCCGCGTCGGGCTCTCTGCTCAGCAGGGAGCCTGCTTCCCTCTCTCTCTCTGCCTGCCTCTCTGTCTACTTGTGAACTCTGTCTGTCAAATAAATAAATAAAATCTTTAAAAAAAATAAATAAATAAATAAATAAAAGATTAAAACAAGATAAAAAAGTTTTATGCACTATGTGTGTCCTAATCATAACTTAATGAACATTAGTGGTAGGAATATGGGAAAAAATGGGACACCTGGTTGGCTCAGTTGGTTAAGCATCTGCCTTCACCTTGATCTCCTTGATTGATCGAGTCTTGCACTGGACTCCTTGCTCAGTGGGGAGCTTGCTTCTCCCTCTCCCTCCCCCTCTGCTCATGCTCTTTCTCTCTCTCAAATACATAAGCAAAATCTTTTTAAAAATGGCATATAAAAATATTAAAAAATTATAAAAACAAATGAAACACTTAGGTGTTTCTATGATAATAGGTATATAATTGCAAGAATTGATAAAAGTTTATTTCTACCCTTTTCAAAAATGGCTCACTATGATTAAAATGGGCATATGGGCATAAAAATTGCTCACACCATGGGGCACCTGGGTGGCTCAGTGGGTTAAAGCCTCTGCTTTCAGCTCTGGTCATGATCCTAGGGTCCTGGAATCGAGCCCTGCATCGGGCTCTCTGCTCAGCGGGGAGCCTCCTTCCTTCTCTCTCTCTGCCTGCCTCTCTGCCTTCTTGTGATCTCTATCTGTCAAATAAATAAATAAAATCTTTAAAAAAAATTGCTCACACCTCCTCATCAAAAATAACAAAACATTATTCTTCCCTAAATTCTCCCCTCCTCTCAATTGACAAGTTATTTGACTGAATGTGAAATTTCTGCTATTTCCATTAACATTTCTTTCAGCCTTTTACCAATATATGCTACAAATGTTCTCGTTATTTAAATTTTTGCCATTCCATCTACTCAAGACAAAAAATACAAATTGAGTCAAATATTTTCTAGAAACAATTATGGATGCCCATCCCAGTACATTTACTTTCACTGAACTTGTGTGCAATTATCTCATTGTTTAAATCTTACTTTTGCACCAAAATGACTGCATTCTATAAAGGCATATTGCTAGTGCAACATTTTATACGTTTCCTCTCTGATGATTCCTGGAAAGTAGTTCCATACTTAGGGTGTGGGCAAACCGACCCCTAGGGTACGGGATAGTCACAGGACCTATGCTATGAGAGCAAATGCTACAAGGGTTTCTCTTACAGTCAACTGAAAGTGGATTGAATTAGAAGCTCCATGCAGGGTCCTAGAGATCCATAGTAACACCTCCTGTCCCAAAAGGAGTGAGCACAAAGCATGTCTCATCTTTGTTTGCTTTGGTTCTGTACATCTCCTCCAGAAGACGAGGAGATGAAAGATATAAGGGGGGATGAATTTCAAATCCTTTCAGGAGAAATGACATTAAAATAGCTGTTATTCCAGGTAGTTTTTTTCTAGGTTAAGGAGAAAGGTTACCCAGATGTCTTAATACAAAGAAAATAAATGAATCAGACAGATTGAACAAATTTGATTAAAATGTTGGAATATAACACCTAAGAGGAAAGATATTAAAGAGAAGGTTTTATATTTGGATTTAGTAAAGTCAATTCTGTATGGAAAAGATGGGGGGAAATGACCCTAACAATCACCTATGGGACAAAAGTGCCCAGGAAACTCAACTACCATGAGGTTAATCTAAAGAAATAATGGTCTAAGTCTGCGAATAACCAGCATAGTGGACAAAATATCAATAAGTTGAGAAAACTATTTGTTAGACAAAATTGATAAAATCTGTCTCAGATGTTCAGTGGAGCAAGAAAACATAATGGTAAATATAGAAATAAATGTATATTGTCCAAAACTAGGTGAAGAAACAAGTTATTTTTGCCTTGCTCTGACCAGATTAGAGCAGGAGTTACAGGCTGTGTCTGCGGTGTCATATTTTATAAAATTCATCGACTTATGAGGACACATTGCTGAAGAGTATGACCAGTTTACAAAAAGCCTGGAAAATCACATTAGTTGGAGCATAAGAAGCAGACATTTACATAAGAAAGAGAGGAACATGAATCATATTACAGCCTTATGTTCCTATATCCAGCATGAGACAGTTGTTGGTCATGTATGCGAACAAATTAAAGTTGATCCTTGGACAATGAGGGTTTGAAACGCATGAGTCTGCTTACATGTGGTTTTGTTTTTTGTTTGTTTGTTTTTTGTTTTTGAGAAACACAGTATAGTGTTGTCAATTTATTTTCTCTCCCTTACAGCTTTTTTAAATAACATCTTCTTTTCTCTAGATTACTTCATTGTAAAAATGCAGTATATAATACACATAATGTACAAAATATGCCTCAGTCAACCGCTTATGTTATTGATAAGGCTTCTGATCAATAGTCAGCTATCAGTAGTTAAGTTTGGGGGGGTGCTGGTTCAAAGTTATATACAGATTTTTACTAGGGGCTAGTGGGGGTTGTTAGTGAGCCTAAACCCCATGTCACTCCAGGATCAACTGTACTTTATGTTCCTGAGGCTTGAACTGCTTAGCCTTCCCTTGTAAACTGGAGATGTCTCTATCAGGAGCCCACCAGGGGCATGGTTGTAGTTCAGTAAATGTTAGGTCCTTTGTATTTGAGTGAAACAAGAAAGCACCTGCTGAGACTGGGGGGAGGGGTGGCTGAGAGAGGAGCTGCACAGCCGGTCAAGTCATCCTTCAGTAAAGCTCATGTGCAGAATGGGATGAATTTTAACTAAAAAAGTTGTGGGCAAAGAAGACAGATTTCACAGTAAGAGGTTGAAAAAAGTTTTCAGAAAGAAGATGGAAGTCCTCTAAGAAGGCATTTAAAGTCTGTTTCTAGGGACAAGTATCCAGAGAGAATGAGAAGGAGAGAGGAGATATAAACAGTGTGGTTCCGAAGGACAAATATGAAAGGATTACGCTCATTGTAATGGAAATGAACTATTACTAGTTAGAATTGGGATTTATGAATACTAATTTGGAGGGAAGTACGATATATAAATGAGAGTTATTAAGGTGTCTTTGCAAACAGAAGCAGCTTCGTATTTCTCCCCACACAAGAAAAATGAGAAGGCGAGGAAGAGCCATAAAGAGAAAATGTAGTGATATGAATTCTGTCGAGACATCGCTAGAAAAGATAATAAAAAGAGGGCTTTGCCCCCAGGAATAATGATGCTCTCCTAACCTGTGGCCTCGCTGATTTAACTACCATATTAACATCGCATCATACATAAAACCACCTGTATAGATCTCTTTTAAAACTAAGGAAAACCCTAAAGGAGGAATTATCCCATTATGGTCCTATCATTTTATTTTCTTATTCAGTGTATGTGAAACTGTCCAGTAGCTATTGTTTTCCAGTAAGCTGTTGTATTTTGAAATTATGCTGCATGAGATAACATCTTGCTACTCACCACAAGCAATCTTGTCATCCTTTGCAAATTATATATACAAACACATTTATATGCATATGCGTAATTGCATTATCAGAAAGGGTTCAAAAATGAAACGAGGTATAATAAAATTGTTATTAGCATATAAAAGAATAACCATGGGAGGATTGCATGCACATCTGGTGGAGCCCATCACTGGTGTTCGAGAAGGGCTCTTGGTCATGGGAACTGTAATTCCATCAAACATCAAAAAGCAAGCTGTAAAAATGTACTTAAACTGAGCAAAATGATTGCAATTTGATGGGTATCCCTAACACTAGGGCCCAAACCCAGATCTGAAAACTAGGGCACTTAAGTCAGGGACAGAAAATGGATTTCAAGCCCTGTCATGATAGCTATATGAGTCAGGAAAAGCAAGTATACTCCCAAAGTGGAAGAATTATTTGTTAAATAGAACTTTGGAAGATATTAAACATTTAAATCATATATAATGATCAGTATATTAGGGGGCACTGCTAGATCAAAGATTTAGAGATTTTGGGTTATAAGTCCGATTCAACTGTTACTAAGTGGGAGACTTGCAAGTCCTTTAATCTGTCTTAAAATTTTTTATTCTCTATGAATTCTGAGTTTGGATTACAAACAAACAAACCACCTCAAGAGAAGATGTCATTGAAAGCCATGAGGATCAAGTCTGGGGTCTGTCCCAGCTGTTCTCACTGGGATGCTTGTGATGTTGGTTTTTCACATTCTGGGGATATGGAGGGGTTGTGATGCATCCCAAAGGGTGAAAATCCCCATTCTCAGACACAGTGCTATTTCTAAGAGCATGTATAGGATCACCATATGGGCATTTAGTGAAGCTGGTATCAGGCCCAGAGCTAGAAATCAGAATTCTGCAACAAAAACCTTTTGGATTTGTTAGGGATAAAAGAGATCAGTAGAGATCATGGCATAAACTGTGAGGCCACCTGAACGTCAGGTCCCAACTGACCAGGGGGCTATTGCTGGTGTTTGTGCCCTGAACAATGGGTTCCTGGTTCCTGAGGGCTGAAGATAAAGGAAGCGGGGAACTAAGGGCAAAAATCTTGTATAATGCCGCCTATGACTATTTTTTTTTTAATTTTTTAAAAAGATTTATTAATTTATTTTCGAGTGAGAGCATGCAAGTGCGGAGGGGTGGAAGGAGAGGGAGAGAGAATCCCAAGCAGATTCCTCATGTTCAGCATGGAGCCAATGCAGAGCTAGAGCCCATGACCTTGAGATCATGACCTGAGCCCAAAGCAAGAGTCAGATAGTTAGCTGACTGAGTTCCCCAGGGGCCCCGACCATATTCTTTTTTAAAATATATTTGGAAGCTATATAAAGCCCACTGGAGTCTGAATCTTTGGGATATTTTCTATCAGGTTTCTAGGGATGAAGGCTTCTGATTAGACTTCTTGAGATTGTCTTGTGTGCTCTTCTTTGCATGTACCTGGCAGTTCTGCTTCCCGAGTTAGAGGCAAGATAACGTTGTGCCCTTTCCACTGAAAGCCTCGATGATGTCAAAAACCCTCTTGGACCCCAACCCTCATATAACAAAGCCCTCCACATTGTGCGTGAATCTCAATTCCCACACAGAAAAGAGGGAGAGGATGTCCAGGTGATAAAGTTTCAATCCATGAAGCACTTTGCTTGTCTAGAAGACATACCACTTATTCACAGGATTTTTTTTTTCCCCCAGAAAACAGTCCTTAATCAATATTGATTTATCTGTATATCCAGAGTTCACATCTTTTGTTTTCAGGAGCCAAATATTCATTCAGATATTGAGAAATACAGAACAGAATATAGCATATGTGAGGTCATATAGTAAACCAAGTGGGGAGAGACCAAGAACTCTTGGTGAAATTTTCGTAGCAATGTCCTGGACCTGTCTTGGGGAACGTATTTCTCAGCGTGGAAGTGATTCTTGGAGCACAGAGAAATACAGAACAGAATATAGCATATGTGAGGTCACATAGTAAACCAAGTGGGGAGAGACCAAGAACTCTTGGTGAAATTTTCGTAGCAATGTCCTGGACCTGTCTGGGGGAGCGTATTTCTCAGCGTGGAAGTGATTCTTGGAATGAGGTTTTATTTTTTATTTTCATTTTTATTTTTTTGTACTTATTTTTAATTTTTTTTATTTTTTTATTAACATATAATGTATTATTAGCCCAAGCGGTACAGGTCTGTGAATCGCCAGGTTTACACATTTCACAGCACTCACCGTGGCACATACCTTCCCCAATGTCCATAACCCCACCATCCTCTCCCTACCCTCTCCCTACCTTATTTTTATTTTTTTAAAGGTTTTACTTATTTATTTGACAGAGAGACACAGCAAGAGAGGGAACACTAGCAGGGGGAGTGAGAGAGGGAGAAGCAGGCTTCCCGCTGAGCAGGGAGCCCAATGTGGTTCTTGATCCCAGGACCCTGGCATCACAACCTGAACCAAAAGCAGACGCTTAATGACTGAGCCACCCAGGCACCCCTGGAATGAAGTTTTAAATACTTATTACTCTTACTGCAGCAGTCACAACTCAAGGCTAATGGATTGGCAATAAAAAGATACTCAAATAGTAATACTTACGATATTTTGCTGGAATTAGTGTCAGAGAAATTTAGGAATTCTGTGGAGTGGAAACTGAGTTGAGCAGCCCGTCATCCTTCAGCTAATTTGGGAAAATGTTTTGGTGAAGGTAAAGATGACAAAGGGTGTTTGGAAGCAGAGTGTTGCAGTATCAAACAAGTCAGCAGTCTCTTGCTTGTGCTGGCAAAATTCAGACTTGATATAAATATAATGTATGCATATATATGCATATGTGTATGTATTACATATTTATATTATGGTGAATACCTAGTACAGTACCTAATACCCCTGGTGGGTTCTAGACAAATATTTCATCATCAAACCCAGTATTTTTTCAATGAGCATGTCTGTTTAGTTCAGGTTTTGCTCTCAAATGCATTTAAATGAATCTTAGTGAAAAATAAAATAAAAACAACTTTTGATTTTTCAGAGTCTTTTAGTTTCGGGAATACAAATAATGTATCATGATTACAGTGGCGTCTTAAAATTGTTATTTATTTATATTCTAAAGTATCTAAAACTCATAAAACTAAAAGAAAAGACATTCTGAATATTTTATCACGATATTTTTCACATTTTTACAGGAGCTATCATGGAAAGCTCAAGCATCATTTTGCCTGGGAGCCTTCCCTTTCAGATCAGGGTATACCCTGGGCTAATTTCACCTGCCCCGAGTCCTCACATCTTCTGTCTGAGGCACTTTCTGCCTTTCTCCCGTGGTGGTCTTTCCATGTCCTGCCCTTCCTGGGACAGGTTTTCCTGACCAGAGGGGTTGCCATCCTGGGAAGGGAAGAGATATTACAGGGTCAATCCAACTGATACACATTTTCTAAGGGGGGCTTCTCAGCAAGAGCAGAACCATTAGAAACAATTCACTTTATCCACATGTTACACTTTTTCATTCATACCTTGTGACCTCCCTAGAAACCAAAAGCAATCATTGATCATTCCTCTTTGTCATTTGTGACTGCTGACCTACGGGGTGGCTTTTTCTGCATCTGTTAATATAATAGAGCCTTGGAAAAGAGCAAAGCATATTATCAGCTAGATTAACAGCAATGTGTATATCCCATTTAAGCTCTTGTTGTATGCTGCAATAAAAAGGGGGATTAGCTCAGGCTGAGAGCTGGCCAACTCACAGAATGACCAATTTACCAATTTACCAATTTGCAAAAAAAAAAGAGGAAAAAGAAGTCTTACTCTAAAATATACATTTTGATCATTTTGATTACCACAGTTTGTGTTAAATATATATAATACTCAGAAATATGTTGTGTAATACAATAAAAATCCAGGTGTCGTAAGGAATATGTTAGGTTCCATTAATTATTATTTAACAATCTCTAAAAACAGTTTTTATAATCCTATATTTATGGCTCTTTTTCCCAGTTATTCCAAGGATTCTTTTAGCAGGTTTTTTTTTTTTTTTTTTTAAGGGTTTTTATTTATTTATTTGACAGAGACAGAGAGACGGCAAGAGAGGGAACACAAGCAGGGGAACTGGGAGAGGGAAAAGCACACTCCCCACTGAGCAGGGAGCCTGATGTGGGGCTCAATCCCAGGACCCTGAAACCATGACCTGAGCTGAAGTAAGATACTTAAGGACTGAGCCACCCACGTATACTTGCCAGGTTCTTAATCGCATATTAACCTTAATTTGCCATTTATAATAATTAGTGCTCAAAATTTGCTATTATATTTCTCTAATCATTTCTAATTATCTTGTTGGGGTTTTTTTGTTTGTTTGTTTGTTTGTTTTTTAGTATTTTCAGCACTTTTATCTTGGTTTATTTTTGAACCTTTTATCATAAGATCACTTTTCTTGGATGGTATATATTACTAATCATCGTGTATTGTATACTACTTTCTAGGTTTTCTCACTTCCTTTTTTCTGCTTTAATCATCCCACCCTCTCATGTTAAAACTTTCTGCCCTAAGCTACCAACACAATATATTCTGATTGCTGTTTGGTAGAAATCAACATTTTAGTATTTCACCTGACATACAGTGTTTCCAGCCACTTCTGCCTTTTTTCAAATGTTTTTGAATATTATTTTCTTGGAATCTAAATGTAAGCACTCACCTTGTAATTTGCCAAATCCTCAAGTAGCTATCTGACTTAATTGTACACTTGTAGTGATGGGTAACTAAAACTTGAGCATTTTATTATTTTTATTATTTTTTATTTGGCAAGCAGCATTAGGACCTATCTGACTTTATATTCCTTTTTCCTTACATTGTCTTTCTTCTTTGTTGAAGCTTTCCCTTTGTTCATCCATCATTCTCCTCACCGTGGTAAGCATCTTTAGGAATGTCATTTTGAACACTTTATCAAGGAATCCACTGATGTCCCTTTTCCTTAAGGTTTCTGGACTCTTACCTTGTTCTTGTCTTTGGAGCACACTCTTCGTGTCTTCTTTCTCCTTCACTCTGCGTGTTGGTTTTGTGTCTCTGATGAAACCACCACCTGTCCAGGTTCTCCCAGGGTCACCCAGGTAGAAGAGAGACTGTGCTTCAGCCTGGCCTGGCTCTTGAGTGTTTCTCCCACTCCAGCTGCTGTCTACATCCCCTCCTTGTTCCCAGTAGCTCAGTAGGACTTGCCGGAGTCCCAGAGGGAAGGCTTGTTGCAGGCTGACTGGCAGCCAGACCCTCAGGCTGTAGCTCAAGTGTATACCTTGACCTCTGACGGGGAAGACCTAGGAGCTTGTGGCTTCTGACTGCTCCTTCTGTGCTGATCCCTAGGAGGGTTAGTGGGTTAAGGATGGTTTCTTTGTTTGGCACATGTGTGTGTGACCCGTGAGCTCAAGCCCCACCAGCCACAAGAGCCAAGCCATCAAGGGGTCCGTCCCCCAGGGGGCAGCCTTTTAGAGTCTGGGTGCCAGATGTGTGCACAGAGCTCCTCCCCAGGAAGTGCTGGGGATTTGGAGTGGGCTGTATGGAGAACAGGAGATGTTGTCTACTGGCTTCTGGCTTCCTTGCTCCTTGGGGGAAGGTGGGGGGAAAAGACACTGCAGTTTGTCCCTAGATCATTGACAAATTAGAAGCTTAACCGTTAGGCTACAGTTGAAGAGAGGCAAACAGGACCTCCTGAAGGGAAAGGCTGGGAAGAGGGTATTTTTGTCGGCTCCCCCCTATGCTGAATGTCGAGCCCTGAGCCCTGAGCCCAGAGTGGGAGCCACAGTGAGTCCTGAGAGGCAGCCAGAACTCACTGGTTCTTGTGGGCACAAGCTCTGTTTGCTCTCAGAGCTAGGTGTTCTGGCTGTGGAAGCCTTGATTAGCAGAGTGCTAGATGCTGCGTCCAAACTGTACCCTCCTCAGGGAGAAGTTGGGAGTTGTGTGTTCCCTCCTTATTCTGCATCGATGTGTGAGGGGCAGAATTTATGGCGAGAATGTGTCTCAGCCCCTCCTACCCTTTCCTTGTAGGTATTTTCTTGTTCCCCTGATGTGTAGGAGTCATTCAGCTAGTTTCTGGATTTCCTTCAGAAGGAATTGTACCATGTGTAGTGTAGACGGAGTGTGTCTGTGGGAGGCGGGGAGTTCAAGAGCCTGCTGCTTGCTGTCCTGGACCAGAATCTGTCCTTTCCATTTTATAGTCATCTGAAATATATCAGATGCTGGGGGCCAATCTGTTGAGAAATTTTGGTTACACTACATTATAAAATAGACATTTTCATATATTAAATATATTCATAAGAAGACTATGTCATCTTTTGATTCTTATTGTTTCACAAATAGAATATCTATGTAAATATTCCTAAGAAGACTAAATTTTTCAACAGTGAATTGATAGGTATTACTAAAAACTGCTTAAATCGTATTATGTCATATGAATTGCATTTCATCTTTAAGTACTTTCTTTTGAAAATTGGTAAATTTTGAAAATTTAGAGAATTTGTCTACAAATTTTTATCTAATTACCTTGGAATTTCATTTTTTTAAGATTTTATTTATTTATTTGACAGAAAGAGAGTACAAGTAGGGGGAGTAGCAGAGGGAGAGGGAGAGGCAGACCCACCGATGAGCAGGGAGCCTCAACCAGGGCTCCATCCCAGGACCCCGGGATCATGATCTGAGCTGAAGGCAGACATTCAAACTACTGAGCCACCCAGGCATCCCTAACATTTATTTTACACTATCATAGACTGTGTCATGATGTGCCCTACAAAGTAGTCATAGAATCATTTTAGTAATTACAGATTTCAAATGGTATTAACTGAGAAAAAAACCACACATCAAACTCAACCACATTATTAATATTTCACAAATACTAGAGATACAAACATAGGAACTTATAGTTAACATTGCTTCTACCCCAATGTAAGATGCTGTGGGAGGTGTAGTAAAACCTGCCAGCTCATGATCAAACCATAATTAGTATTCTATGTATGGCCAGTGAATCAAAAGATCCCACTGAAACAGTACTTTTTTTTTTTTTTTTTTTGAAAACAGCCAACTGGAGAAAGGAGAAAAGGACCTAGAGATTGAAGTAATGATGTAACAGCAGGTGCATTGCATGTTTCTGATGGCCTAAGTTAAAGCCTCACATTTAGTCACAGAAGGAACAGAGAGAAGCAGCCAAGACACTTGGAAAGAGGTTGGGGAAGATTAAAAAAAAAACAAAAAACAAAAAACAAACAAACAAAACAGTAAGATAATTAAGCCATCGTTTTTACAAAGGACGGACTCAAACAGTTCAGATCCCACAGCCCAGAAGTAAGCAGAAGACACAGCAAGATCTTTGTGAGGATTCAACGGCTTGCTAAAGACCAAAGTGGACAGCAAGTCAGCGAGTGCAATTTTTCTCATTTAAAAAAGAAAATAAAATTTTCTAAGCTTCCGTACACATTTCACTGAGCATTGTATTAAAAACAACAAAACAAAGATAGCATACATATTAATAAGCAAATAAAAATGTGTAATTTTGCAAAAAAAAAAAGTTATCCAGTGCAATTTGGCTTTTTTTTTTTTTTTTTTCAATTTTTCAGATAGCAAATTAGGATATGAAGGATACTAAAAATACTTCTGGTCTGGCCGCACCGGTGTCCTATGGATCAGTAAATAGTCTTACAGAGCATGTTCTCACTGGGGTAGGTTTCTGTCCATCTTCTTCAGTCTTTACTTGGCTAAATCCTAAAAATGCTGTCACCCTCAGCTTAAATATTACCTTTTCAACAAAATCTCCTCGGACCTCCTTGTCTAAATTAGTCCCCAGCTTTCAGTTATAGAGCAGATTTCTGGAGACTGAATCAAACAAAAGTATCTAAAGATGGTAGGATCATGCAGGCACATAATGAGCACTGAAAACACTGTATTATTCATACTGTTGTTGCCAGTTATTATTAGATCGCATAAAGTGTGTGGGTTTGGAATTCAGGTCTTGACTGCCACTGGCCAGTATTTGGCCACTGGAACAACTTTCTAGAAACTTCTGGATATCCATTTTCTCTTTTGTAAAGGAGTCAGAGGAATTACAGCTAATTCTATAAGGCATAAAGTAGAAGTGGATGTGGAGGTAGGTGCTTGATAACAGTTTTCATTCACACGCACACTTTTGCTAGCCTTCTCTGCTATGTACTTAAATTTTAATTTGCTGCAGGAAAGTAGCCATTAATACAATTTCAGTGTGCTACTTACTAAGGAGTGGAAGTCTGAAAGTCCTCAAGTATATTTTATGGTATGCAAAGTTGAAAACACCTGAGTCTCCAATTTGATTCCAGGTATATTGATCTGTTCCTTAGATTCTAACAGGAGGGTGTGACCCTGTAGGCAGGGAAGTTCTGAGTGTAGTTAGACAGTGAAACCAAACTACAGAAGGATGATTAGTCTTCATGTGAAGGAGAAGATAAAATATTAATGAAAGAACTCAATATAATTCTGGAAGATAAATGAAAATATAAGGCAATTAAGATACATACTAATCTATAATGTACAATGTGAAATCATATGACAAGGTCATGCACCATTGCAAGACTCTTTGCAAAGACTAACTTGGGGAAGGAAGTTTTTGTTTCCATCTTTCAGTATCCACATTGCTTAGGTTAAAAGCTATAGTAGAGGACAAACAAACCAATTCAGTTTTCACCATTAAGAATCCTGAAGTTTAATGGCTAATATTCATCATCACTAGCCATCAGGGAGATTCAAATCAAAACCACATTGAGATACCATCTTATACCAGTTAGAATGGCAAAAACTAACAAGGCAAGAAACAACAAGTGTTGGTGAGGATATGGAGAAAGGGGAATCCTCTTATACTGTTGGTGGGAATGCAAGCTTGTGCAGCCACTCTGGAAAACAGTGTAGAAGTTCCTCAAAAAATTAAAAATAGAGCTACCTTGTGACCCAGCATTTGCACTACTGGGTATCTTACCCCAAAGATACAGGTGTAGTGAAAAGAAGGGCCATATGCACCCCAGTGTTCATAGCAGCAATGGCCACAATAGCCAAACTGTGGAAAGAGCTGAGATGCTCTTCACCAGAGGAATGAATAAAGAAGATGTGGTCCATATATATGATGGATTATTACTCACCCATCAGAAAGGATGAATACCCACTCTTTGCATTGACATGGATGGGACTGGAGGACTTACTAAATGAAACAAATCAAGTAGAGAAAGTCAATTATCATATTGTTTCACTTATTTGTGGAAAATAAGGAATAGCATGGAGGACATTAGTAGAAGCAAGAGAAAAATGAAGGGGGATATCGGAGGGGGAGACGAACCATGAGAGACTATGGACTCTGGGAAACACACTGAGGGTTTTAGAGGGGAGAGGGGTAGAGGGACGGATTAGCCCAGAGATGGGTATTAAGGAAGACATGTATTGCATGGAGCATGGGATGTTACACACAAACAACGAGTCATGGAACACTACATCAAAAATTAATAATGTACTGTCTGGTGACTAACATAACATAATAAAACAAAATCCTGAAGTTCAGACCTTCACAGTTTTAGCAGATTCAGGAAGACTCAGATAGAACTAGGGGGCAGATTCTCAAATCCTGAAAATATCTATCGGTGACAAAACTACTTAGGGATATTCACTAATTTGAAGCTGAGACCAGGAATTCTAAGCCAAAACTTTATAGAAATTGCCTTTCACACTGTTCATTCTGATGTAGCATAGGATATGTAGTAACGTGGGTGACCCGTAAAGCAGAGTGATACACAGTGTGTGTACACAGGGTAGTGTGAACCCTGGGTGCGGGGACACATCTGAATGTTGTGTAAGACCTACATCTGTTCTGACAGCTTTTCATTTTTTAAATTAAAATTATTATTTTTTATCTTGGCTTGTTTATTTATTTATTTTCCTAAATTGAACGTCATGTTGGACAGGGATCATCCACTCATGAGGCCTATTACCCAAAACAATTAGCATATTGGCAAGGAAAGGTTTTGGCTTAATAATTGGATACAGGTGGAGGAAAGTAATGCCAAGGTTGACTCATTAGCAGGGATGACATATCCTTGTCCTGCTCATCCTTCCTTGCATCTCCTATTAAAAACACACACACAAACAAAACTACACTGTTAGAAAACCTAATGATCAGCAAGAGTCAAGTTTACATATTTCAAATAGGAAGTTGAGTGTGTCATGGTAGTCTGGTGCCAGATGATGCAGCGAATACCAAGACATCATCAAAGGAGTTAGAGAAAAGAGCATTTTCTTTTAGGCATTGCTAGGTTTTCTCTGGTGTTAACACTTAATATGCAGTAAAACTAAATAATTAGTACAAGAATACAAAACTCTGGGGTGCCTGGGTGGCTCAGTGGGTTAAAGCCTCTGCTTTCGGCTCAGGTCATGATCCCAGGGTCCTGGGATGGAGCCCTGCATCAGGCTCTCTGCTCAGCGGGGAGCCTGCTTCCCTTCCTCTCTCTCTGCCTGCCTCTCTGCCTGCTTGTGATCTCTCTCTGTCAAATACATAAATAAAATCTTAAAAAAAAATACAAAACTGTGCACAATTTTTTTTTAAGAAAATAAATTATGGGGCACCTGGGTGGCTCAGTTGCTTGACTGACTGCCTTCAGGTCAGGCCATGATGCTGGAGTCCCAGGATCGAGTTCCGCATTGGGATGCCTGGTTGGTGGGAGGTCTGACCTTCCCCCTCTCATGCTTGCTCTCTCTCATTCTCTCTCTCTCTCAAATAAATAAATAAAATCTTTAAAAAAAAAAAAGAAAATAAATTATGTACTTGATTGTTTATGTGACACAGTCACATTCCACTGTCCCTAGATTCCAAATGCATTTCAGGTAAAATTTCTTGCAGTCGGGGAAAATTCCTGTGTTTTAATTTGCTTACCCAGTACTCGGGCATCAGAAGCATTTAAAATGTAATATCGAGGAAATGAATTATTTCAGGTCAAATCATGGTCCTTTCAAGTTCAAACAATGTCATGTATTGAAGACAGTAAAATGTCACTTTTCCATTTACATTCTCTCTGTGCCATTCTTCCGGGTTTTCTTGTGATTTACACTCCACACCCCTTTACCTTCTCTGGGGCACTTGCTTCGTCCCTCTGCACCTAGACTCAGCAGAGCAGGACTGTCTACTCAGCGTTGCACACTGAACGGCCACAGCAGAACAGACTCTGTAAAGGATGTGAGCACAGCAGATGCTCAACGCTCTCCTGAGGTCCTGGTCTTCATGAGCCACATACGCAGAACTCTGACCACAGTATTCAGTGTAGCACGCAGTACCGATAGCAGTTTGGCTAAATTTCAAAGAGGCAGCCAGCCTTTTGAGGGGACCAAGAATAAAGTGTCCCATTCCTGATTTGACCCAGCCTTGATGGAGGGAGCGAGCCCTGGGGAGTGGATCTCCGTTTAGGTTTCAGTGTCCACTTCCCGCTTAGCCAGAGTCGTCAGTGGGAGCCCGCTGCCTGACCATCCCACAGGGTCCTCGGCACCCTCACAGGTAGTATGTGGCATTTCGGAAATAACCAATCCATTCTGTGTCTACTGTTTTCTTGTCACAATGAGCTAAACATCTTTTAAAACTATAAAATTAACAAACTATACATTCTAGGAGGTAATAGAGCACGCCGCAAAGAAAAAATCCATTTCCTAAAAACTCTGATTTGAAGAATCCTTTAAAAATCCCTCATTCAGTGGGGTGCCTGGGTGGCTCAGTCGGGTAAGCATCCGACTCTTGAAATATTGGCGTGGGTGGTCATCTCCTGGTAGTGATCTCAGGGTTCCAGGTTCAAGCCCCATGTTGGGCTCCAACTCAGCAGGGAGACTGCTTGAGATGCTCTGATCCCCTCTCCCACTCCCTCTGCCCCTTCCTGCTGTGCACGCTCATTCTGTCTTTCTCAAATACATAAGAAAATCTTTAAGAATAACCCTCAATGTGATTCTACATTAAACATATAAATCTTTATCCAAACATATTTTTTTTTTTACTTTTTAAAAAAAATTGTAAAGATTTAATTTATTTATTTTTGAGAGAGAGAGAGAAAGAGAGTGCAGTGAGATGGGTGGGGGGGAGGGACAAGAAGAAAAAGAGAAGCAGACTTCCGGCTGAGCAGGGAGCCAGATGGGGGGTTTGGAGACCTGAGTCAAAGGCAAATGCTTAACCAACTGAGCCACCCAGATGCCCTGAACACATTTTTTTTTTAATTAAAAAATAATAGAACAAGAAGAATGTAACAGAGAACATTAGTAGTTTAATCCTCCTCTTAATCCTGCTCTTTGAGGCTAAACCTAAGATAATTATTGTGACACAATTAAATTCAGCTGAATTTTTTGAAAATTAGTTATTTTTAACAAATTTTCTGACACACATCAAATCATAAAATGGTAGTCACCAAGCTCATAGCAGAAATTTATTAAAAAGTTCTCACAAAAACCTTATTGAGTATTTTAATAACGCTGATGAAATGAAATTGAACTTTGTTTCTCAACTTCCTAATTTTAATGGCATTATCAGTGACTGCTGGATGCGGATTTGTATCTCTACAGATGTCAAAAATATTCTGAGAGAAAGAAAAAAAAAAAGCATACAGAAGCCTTTCTCTGGCCACAGATAGTTTCCAGCAGAGGGAGAGTCAGAGAAAGAAGAGATAGATGCACAGGGAGCAGGAAGGCTCATGTCTGTATTCCTGTTAAAAGAATGAGAAGAGTCATATGTCAGTGGCAGGGCTCCAGCCCCCAAGAGATGTTCTTGAGTCCCGTTCTGACCCCAAACTGTGTCTTAACATCTTGACTTCAACACAGACAGTTTGTTCTGTATCCCATTCTCCTGCTATACACACACACACACACACACACACACACATACACACTCTCTCTCTCTCTCTCTCTCTCTCTCCATAAAATAGAGATTTCTGGCAGCATGATGATACTTTCCTAAGTCATGGAAACAGCATGACACCTCTTCTGTAACCTCAATTCATCGTATGTGTGAGCCAGATGGAACTGGCTCTTTAGATTTCATTATGCTTCAGGTATCAGCTCTTCTTTGCGACAAGTGGTTGAATATATAGAGTTATTTTTGCTTCTTTTAAACCATGCTCCTCTTATTTCAGTATAGGAACATTGGGCCGTGTATGAAAGGTTACAGCAGCCGTACTCTATTATGTGTTGAGACAAGCAGGCTAGGTGCTGTACCACAAGTATTTTCTTGTTTTCTCAAATAGTCAAAGGCTAAGCTATAATTATAATTTTTGCACTAGTTCTCCCTTTACTTACATTTCCAGAGTGGGAACTCATCACCCTGATCCCCGTCTTGACCATCTGTGATACATCAGGGACCATTTCCGAGCCTTCACTTGCTTATCTAATCATTGTACTGCATTTACGGAAGCAAACTTATCTAATAAGCTGTATCATTTCCACAGCCCTCAACGTATTTCAATGAAACTCACTTTATGTTGCAGAAATGATACAATGTAAGGATTAAGTCAAAGTAAAGTGTACATTTCTAGGAAAGCTTAGCCACTATTTGAGTCTGAAGTCCATGAGCAAAACCTTCCGACTGAATTCTCTCAGGACATGAAGAGAACATTAAGCGGTAGAAGAGTAGGTAAAGATCAAGTGTCAGCCTGTCAGATGTCTGTAAATCACAATTAAGTTGTTTTCTAATTATAGATGTATTCCTTGGCATTCAGCTCCACTCCAGCATGTCAGGAAGAAATGTTAATATTCTGACCCTGAGGTCTGGCAGCGTTAGACCTGCCTGATTGTTACGTTTACATATTAATATAAGGTGCTTCTTTGTTTGTCTCCTATGCCTCTCTTGCAGCAGGATGACAATTACTTCCCTGCCGGGGTCCTTGGATTGGCAGGCAGGGCTCTCCCTGTGCCGTTCTCACTGACGTTCCAGAAGCCAGGTGATACAAAAACAAGGAGAGGAAGCTTTATTTAGACATTTTAAAAGTGCTTCCTGGAGGTTGGCTAAGGAGATAGACTCCAGTGTTACATTTCCCAAACTATTTGAAATATATGTTAGATTCCCCTGACTCTTGTAAAGATTATAAAAACCAGTAATGGGCTTTTTATGGTATTTTATCGGTATTTCTCATTCTAATCATCAACTTTTATTGCATTTACATGTCCTGATGCTTCTCCCCGAATAAAGTCTGATTTCCTCTTTCTTGGACCATCTCAAACCTTATTTGCTCTGCAATTTCTTTATGGCCAACTGTTTGCCGTAAAATAGTAGAAACGGTCTACATTCTCTGGTCTCATTCTGCACCATGAAGAGTAACAAAGGTTTGATTTATTCAAAAGATGTTGTAGTCTGTTTCAAAGAGATTTGTTTAGATGAGAAAATGTAATATAAAATGCAGCTTAATTTTACTGACAATCCACAAACAAGAGATTTTCTGATGTCATTCTATAAGTCGGGTGAGAGATTGTAAGCAGGCTCATAACAGCCAAATCCACACATTTTTGAAGATCAGTTCAACTTTGGGATGCCAGTGTCTGCTGTCAGCTCAGGTCATGATCCCAGCATCCTGGGATCCCCATGGGGCTTCCTGTTCAGCAGGGGGCCTGCTTCTCCCCTTTCCCCTGCTCATGCTTATGTACCCTCTTTCTCTGTCAAATACCTAAATAAAAATCTTAAAAAAAAATAGATCAGTTCAACTTTGTCTATAGTTACAGCATTCCACATTCCTCATCTATGTTTACATGGCAAAGTCTGAAGGCGGTCCCTTAATAAGATTCTGTAACATTTATTTTAAAACTAGAACCTTTGATAAGTCCTTCTAAGACTTCATGACAGAATTTTCTTCAGGGGTTAGAATCCTAATGTGTTCACAAAAATTCACTGCTATAATAGAAATGGAAGCAAAGGGCAGGTCTCCAGATACAAAGCATGAATTAATACAACCATAGAGTACCCGAAAGAAATATATCTTGTTAAGGAAAGGGTGCTCATAATTTAAAGAGTGTGCTGGATAGAAAACAAAACAAAACAAAAAATAAAAAACAAACCTGTAAAGTTATAAGGGACTCTCCCAATTAAATAATTCTCATTAGTTCATTCTCTCTTTCTCTGGACCTCTCTGTGTCTTTCTCCTGCTCTCTTACTCTGTCCCTCTCTCTCTCTCTGACACACACACACAAAGCTCCATACCCACGCACATTTGCATATATTCCTTCTTGCCTTTTCTGCTGTCTTACATATTTGAAATTACCAAGAAAGTTCATGAATTTTGTGGTAACTTTAGGGACAAAGTCCAAGTCCCTTGGCGTAATTCAAGCTCTTCACCTGTGACGTGATTTATTCTCATAATTCTAATTCTCTTCTCCCTGTGGCAACAATTAAATATGTTTGCTAAAATGAGGTCTAGCAAAGCAGAACTATCCTATCAAATAAAACACGGTTTATATCAGAGTATTATCAGTCTAGATCTCTTTATAAGCATATGTGCAGGTTGAAAAAGAGATAGGTACAAGTTTAACTATTTCACTAGAATGATAAATGTATTTAGGAAAATGGATTATAATATGCATATATATTTAATGGAAATATTAAATATAATTTGCTTTCATTTAAGAAAAGAAAATTTAAATGGAAAGCAAAGCAATTGATGAATTTCAGATAACTTTTAAAGATTCAATTAAGATTGACAAGAAGATTCCAAAAATACTAATAAGTTAAAATCATTATGTTTTAAAATACATTTTAATATTACCCAGTGTAGATTGACTCGATATAAAAATTTGAGAAGGCAGCCAATTATTATTTCTCCTAATTTTATGAATCACATTATTTTCTTAAAAACCTTATGGCATGTGGCAATAATAATTGCATTCAGTTTTTTAATGATTTCTCACTGTTTTTTTTTTTTTAATTTAATTGTACTGAATTCTCTCTTCTTGCCCTTTAAACATGGTTCTTTCCATGACGCCTGACTTCAATATTTTCCTTAATTTTTAATCAGTTCAAAGTATGTGTTTGTTAAAGACTCATGGTAGTTGTATTAGTAATTCTTTTTTTCACATTTAAGAAAGTTTCCATTGTTTTTGTTTTGTTTATCCATAAACAGTGTCTTGGCTGGTTATATCTTCAGGCCAGGCTTTCTTTAGAAATTTGAGACATTGTCTGCTGACTCGTTTTCGTTGTCATTTGGAAAAACTCTCAAGCCTCTTAAATTTCACTTTTTTTAGGGAATTTGATTTTTTGGCCTCTGTAGCTGAAGAAAATTTATCTTAATGTGGAATATATTATAGTCCTTATGTCCATGTTTTCTAGAATATGATTTGTTCTTTCAAACTGCATATTCTGTTCTTCATTTTTTTTCAAAACAATGTCCCTGAAATATTTTGAACATCTTTTTGATCCATTATAAGTTATTTTTAAGTAAGTTCTTTATTTTATTTATTTATTTTTTTAATTTTATTTTTTATAAACATATAATATATTTTTATCCCCAGGGGTACAGGTCTGTGAATCGCCAGGTTATTTTATTTTATTTTTTAAAAGATATTTATTTATTTATTTATTTGAGACTGAGAGCATATGAGCAGGGGGAGGGACAAAGGGAGAAGCCAGCACCCTGCTGAGCAAGGAGCCCAACATGGGGCTGATCCCAGGACTCTGAGATCATGACCCAAGCCAAAGGCAGACAATTAACCGATTGAGCCCCCGCCAGGTGCCCCATTTTATTTTATCATTAATTTTTTGAGCATAGCTGACACACAGTGTAATCTTACTTTCAGGTGTACAACACAGTGATGTAACATCTCTGTGCTCTCCACAGTGGCAGCTCCCACCTGTCACCATCCCATGATAGTACAGTGGCATTGACTGTATTTTCCATGCTGTACCTTTCATCCTTTTGACTTATTCCTTCCATAACTGGAAGCCTGTAAGCCTCTATCTCCCTCTGCTCTTCATCCATTTTGTCCATGCCCTCCATCCTTGTTTATTCTCTCTCACTCTCACTCACTTTCTTTTCTTCTTCTTTTTTTTTTTTTTTTAGATTTCACATATGAGTAAAATCATATGGTATTTGTCTTTCCCTGACTGACTTATTCCATGTAGCATAATGCCCTCTGGGTCCATCAACGTTGTAGCAAATGGAGAAAGCTCATCCCATTTTATGGCTCTGTAATCTCTGTCTCTCTTTGTGTGTGTGTGTATATACATATACACGATGTCTTCTTTATCTTTTCATATAACAATGACCTTCAGGTTGCTTCCATATCTTGGCTATTGTAAACAATGCTTCAGTACACATAATCCTGCATATATCTTTCGAATTAGTGTTTCTGTTGTCTTCGGGTCATGTACTATATATAGTAAACCCTAATGACTCCACCACAAAACAAAACAAAACAAAAAAACAAAAAACTCCACCAAACCAAGCAAGCAAGCAACCAACCAACAAACAAAAAAGACTAGAATAAATGAATTCTGTAAGATTGCAGATTATAAAGTTAATATCCAGAAATCAGTCATATTTCTATATCTTAATATTGAAGTATCAGATGATAAATGAAGAAAACCATTTAATTTACCATTGCACCAAAAAAGAATAAAATATTTAGGAATCCAGTCAACCAAAGAGATGAGAGACTTGTACTCTGAAAATCATAAAACACTGATGAAAAAAATTGAAGATAACACAAATGGAAAGATATTCATGTTCATGGATTGAAAGAATTGATATTGTTAAAATTTCTATACTACCCACAAAAATCTACAGGTTCAATGCAATACTAACCAAAGTACCAGCAGCATTTTTTTCATAGAACTGAATAAATAATACTAAAATATGTATAGAACCAGAAAAGACCTCCAACAACCAAAGTGGTCTTGAGAAAGGAGAACAAAGATGGAGCTATCAAAATCCCAGATTTCAAGATATATTACAAATCTTTAATATTCAAAATACCATGGTACTAGCACAAAAATAGACACATAGATCAATAGAACAGAATAGAGAACCCAGAAATAAACCCACACTTAGATGGTCAATTAATCTTTGGCAAAGCAGGAAGAATATACAATGGGAAAAGATGGTCTCTTCAACAAATGGTTCTGGGAAAACTGGACAGCCACATGCAAGGGAATGAAACTAGACCAATTTCTTATGCTATGCATAAAAATAAATTCACAATGGATTTAAAGACCTAAATGTGAGACCTGAAACCATAAACTCCCAGAAAAAGACACAGGCAGTAAGGTCTCTGACATTAGCTGTGACAACATCTTTCTAGATATGACTTTATAGGCAAGGGAAACAAAAGCAAAAATAAGATGTTGGGACTATATAAAAATAAAAAGCTTCTGTGCAATGAAGGAAATCAATATAACTCAAAAAGAACCTACAGAATGGGAGAAGATATTTGCAAATGACATATCTGATAAAGGGTTAGTATCTTAAAAATATTTAAATAATTTATACAACTGCACACCCAAAAACAAATAATCCAGTTAAGAAATGGGCAAAAGACATGAACAGACATTTCTCCAAAGAAGGCAGCCAAATGGCCAACAGACACATGAAAAGATACTCAACATCCCTCATCATCAGGGAAATTCAAATCAAAGCTATGATGAGAAATCATTTCATACCTATAAAAATGGCTAAAATCAAAAACACAGAAATAGTAAGTGTTAACAAGTGCACTGTTGGTGGGAATGTAAATTGGTGCAGCCACTGTAGAAAACAGTGGTCTTCAAAAAGTTAAAAAACAGAGGGTCCTCAAAAAAGTTAAAAAAAATACCATATGATACAGTAATTTCCAGTACTAGGCATTAAATTTTTAATCTCTGTGATAAGTTGCTCTTATATTGGACTATCATTGCTGTAATAACTATTATCTTCTCTCTGATGTTTTCTTACATTCACTTTGATTACCTCAAACTTTTTCTCTATATTATTTATGTAATCTTCAGAATGTCATACTGTTAATTGTTCTGCGATGGTATCATTTAAAGTCATTTATTAGTTTTGCAATTTCCTTATTGTAATTTATTGTTCTTTCTTTCTTGCATTTTTAAAAAATTTATTCCTGATACTATGAAAGTTGTCAGTAAAGTAAAATCTTCTGGTAAGATAATTTCTTTTGTTCCCAGGAGAATACTTTATTCTGTACTGGATTCCTCATATGTTTCTCTCTCCATTTGTGTGTGTATACACACACACACACACACACACACACACACACACACACACATATATCTCTCTCTATATATAGATATATGTATATACAATTTAAAGACTTCTATTTACTTGCTTAGATATGAAAACTATCTAAAAGCTCAACATGGGGTAGATTACTTTTTCTTATTCAACAAATATGAAATTTCTTTATTTTGAAAATAAAGCTCAGCAGAGACTCTTAGGTTTGGACACATTTGCACACATGCATATGTTAGAGAGAGACAAGATCGTGTTTCTTTTCTTTTCTTGAGAGATTTTCTTAAATCTACTCTAAAATTTTCGCTCACCTGGTGTTTATTTTACCTCAGTAGGGAATGCCTTCCTTTTCTGGTTATTCAGTCAACTGGGCTTAAAACCATGAATTTTTAATTCCATCAGATTGACTCAACCTCTGTTCTTCATGTCTTTCTTGTCAACCGGTCACCCCCCAGGAACTCTGTTTTCTTTCCAGATTTGAGGACGTTGGTGATGAATCTCAGAAACTTTTTGAACCAGAATTATTTCTCAGAAGTGGGGCTGGAATTTGAAGCTTTGTGTGTTCCAATAAAATCTTAAGCTGCTTGCACTAGTAGATTCCTCTGTTTCTTTGAAAAGTATATGTCTGTTTGTAATCTTGTCTTTGTGGGCTCTTTCTGAGTTTTTAAGAGGTTTTCATTTAATTGTTTTCGGTTTTAGCCACATTTTTCTTACTTTTTTTTTTTTTTTTTTTTTTTTTCACTATGTCACACTTTATTTGCCATGTGTAGGGGAAGATGATTCTTTGGCCTACTTAAATTGGAGCATTTTACTCCCAGGTGATTTTAAAATAGGCATGTAATTTTTATATAGAATTTTGTGATAACAATGTCTTTGAAACTTGATGAGTTTGTGAGAATGCTAAAATGTAATTTCTTTATGATGATTCACTGCTCTGTACTGAATGGGGACTATATGACCATGGGGGTCTGTGAGCACAGGGCGGGGGTGTATGCGTGTTGGTAAAGATGTGTGTGTCGTGAGGTTGTAAGTATTCGTATGTAGGGTAGTATCTGTTTGCATGGAAGGATACATGCATTTGCCCAGGGCTATATGTACAAATGCATATGTGGGACCGTGTATATGGAGGGTTGTTGGTGTGCATGTGAGGAGGGTGGGGTGAGAGAGAGAAAACATTTCTGTATGAATGGAAGCTCCTGATGTTGGCAAAACCAGTAACAAGTTGAGAGGTCAATGTCATGTCATAAATGATGTATTTCTAGGTTTGGAAATAAATGTTGACACTTGCCACATTGATAGTATTAACTCTAGACTCATTAACTGTGATCATGAGGGTGCAATTGTCTCCCTTCTTCAGTGTAGCTCTACTGACAGTGTTCCTTGAAATTCTTAATTGTACTATTGTCTCTGTTAAACATAATATTATAATTTAGTAGCTGACTAATCTATCATCCTTTTTGCTCTGTAGACTGTAATAGCACTGAGCTTCACCCAGAGAGTTATTCACTCCCACTGTAGCTTAGTCTTCTCAGTAAGAAACTGCTGGGCGTGAACGATGCAGTTAATTGACCTTTACCTCTTGATTCCTGTGCTGCATGAAATAAAGGTCCTCAGCAGATTTTTTAAAAGTTGAAAATACAATGGGTGCTGCATCAGCATGAACCTAAAATGGGCAGAGGTTAACACAGTACATGCTAGGATAGAAAAAATTGACACTTGTAGATGCAACATTGTAGCTTTAAGAAGTTCATTTTCACAAATAGGAAGGACAAAGGCAATAGTAGCATATTTTCAATGTTTTGTTCATTATTAATCACTAAATATTGCCTATACAGACCATATTAGCTAAGGCATTTTATGCATGATAGAACAAATAGTCTATAGCATGTGTTCCAATATTACACCTTAAAAATGCTAAACATTCTCTCTCCAAGAACATACAGGGGCAGAAAATTCTGTTTTGTGTTCAGATTTTTCCTAAGCTAAATTTAACTCTTTCTTTCTCCCTCCCTTCCTTCCTTCCTTCCTTCCTTCTTTCCTTCCTTCCTTCCTTCCTTCCTTCCTTCCTTCCTTCCTTCCTTCTACTGTTCTTATCTGCATATCTCTCTCTCCCCATCTCCCTGCCTCTCTTCCTCTCCTCCTCTCTGCTCGTAGGAGTTATCTTACATAGTGTGAAGAATATGAGTTTGGGGGAATTTAAGAATCTAACTTCAGGGGCGCCTGGGTGGCTCAGTTGTTAAGTGTCTGCTTTCGGCTCAGGTCATGATCCCAGGGTCCTGGGATTGAGCTCTGCATCGGGCTCCCTGCTCAGCGGGAAGTCTGCTTCTCCCTCTCCCTCTCCCACTCCCCCTACTTGTATTCCCTCTCTCGCTGTCTCTCTCTCTCTCTGTCAAACAAATAAAGCCTTAAAAAAAAAAAAAAGAATCTAAGTTTAAATCTCAGTAATAAAAACACTGGACATAGTTCTATTTTATTTTATTTATTTTTTTGACATAGTTCTATTTTAGATTGATGATAGACATTGTGTTAGACATCAGATATCCATTACAGTATTTGATGTATGAGTGTGGTTAACAGTTCCATTTTATAAATGAAGAAGAAATTAAGACTGTGAGAGATTAAGTTACCTGGCCAATAAGTGGCATTTGAAGAGTCAAAGCCGTTTCTTGTTATTGTTGTTGTTGTGTGTGTGTGTGTGTGTGGTGTTTTGTTGTTGTTGTTGTTTGTTTTTTGTTTTGTTTTGTTTTCCCCTCACTCTAGAGTCAAAGGTTCTAACAATTTGGTCATATAGATCATTAAAAGATTTCAGTACTAATTAACAAATACTCAATTTTTCAGGATCCCAGTCTACCCACAATCAAACACTAAAGGGTCTGGTATAAAAGAAAGTCTTTAAGAGTCCCATGAACTGAGAATAGAGTCCATTCTGGTTGGTTGGTGCCAGAATGTACTGACTCCTAACAAATTTGTATCATCCCTGTGTATTATTCAGTCTTCTCCAGAAAAGAAAGGTCAGTAGGGTGGAAGGCTGAGGGTAGGGGGGAGAAAGAGAGAGTGAGTGAGAGAGAAAGAGACAGAGAGACAAATATGGGATATGAGAGATATTGATTGACTTTACATAATTGTGGGAACTGACGAATCCAAAAACTAGTAAGTCAGGTTGGAAACTCAGGGAGGAGTTGCTTGCAGGCTTGCCTCTGAAAACCACAATGAGGGTCAGCAGGTTAGAAACTCAGACAGAATGTCTCTGTTACAGACTTGAGGGGACCTGACTCTGTATTCTTAAGGCCATTAACGGTTTGGATGAGGCCACTCAAATTGTAGAGAGTAATCTGCTTTACTCACCCTACTGATTGTAAATGCTAATCCCATGTTAAAAAAAAAAATACAGTCATAGCAATGTCTAGAGTAATGTCTGTCCAAATAACTGGTCAGCATTGCCCTGTCAGATTGATATATAAATGAGTGATAATATTTGTAATATCTGTATCTTACTAATGATGCAATCTTTAGACAGTTACTTATCTTTTTTGAGACCCTGTTTCTTATCAGTGACATGTAGTTAATGATACCTTAGTGTCTGAGATCCATGCATTGTGTATATATGCAGCCATATATCGTTAACATATACATATACGTATAGCTTATGCATAGAGTATATTTCTTATTCTCCTTCTCTTGGGTGAATGTAGAACTGCCCCTCATTAGCTCTGCAGTCCCAGTAATTTCTCCCTTATTAACCTTCAGTGTCCTCACCTATAAAAGGCAACATATGAGAGTAGAAGTCCTTGAGTTCTCATCTGGCTGGAATGTGTCATCAGTGTGTAGTGTCACCTTCAGTGACATTTGTTTATATCATGATTCATAAAACCCCGAAGTGATCTCTATATTTAACTATTGACAGAAAAGATGTTGTCATCATATGACACTGATTATCAGAGAAACAAGGTCCTCATTTTTCTACCAGTGGGGATAGTTTCAAACTGGACCATCCACAGTCCCTTGTCTGGTTGCCCTGGTGACCACGGTCATATGTTTGTGGGAAATGAGGTCAGTACCTAGAGAACACGATTATTTTTTATTATGCCAACCTACTGACCAGGATTAGGACTGAGTGGCTCCCAGGGTGAGATGTACCTGCACAAGAAAATGTATGAATATTAAGAAAGGAAGCAAAGCATTTCATTACAGGATTAAACTCAAATGCCATTGTTTATGATTTCTAGTATTTTTATTTAGCTGGCTAAAATGTATCTCCACTATCTTTCCCTATTTGTGTATCTAAATAAAATTGGCATTTAATGCAGACATGTTACCAAAAAATGTCAGGCAATGCCTGATTTACATCTAGCATTGATTATCTGTGCTCAGAGTTAATTCAGGTCCGAGTGGATATCTGTGACCGATTCAGATGGGCAGTGATGGAATAGCCTTGCCAAAGCTTCTCCTGGGGTTCCTCAGCCTGTTCCAAAGCAGTCTCTTCATGTTGACAGCCAACAGGGATATCAGCTGTCTGAAAAGGTTTTTCATGAGCCCACTTTGGCATCAAGTTAGAGAATGAGGACATGAAAGAAGCTTTAGATATGTAGATGTTTCAGGAGCACTGAAAAAAAATCTGTAAAAATAAAACAGTTCATATTTCCTGAATTAAGAATATTTACATCTGAGGAAAAGATAGCTAAATGAACATGCAGATATCTCTTCTTCAGTGTGTGCACTAGGCAACTGGTTTTGGGTTTTATTTTTCTCCAGCCAACCTAAGTCGATAGGTGGTCTTACTCACGCTGGAACCTGTCTACAGAGGTCCTCAGACTCTGTCTCTTCTCTGTCAATGGGGTCTAGTGAAATCCTCTCCCCAGCTGGCCACTTAATAAACTAAATGTTTTATGGTGATAGAACCCCTGAACTCGTCAAACTGCAGAGCATTTAATTACATTTTTTCTTTTAAATGTGATTTGCTCCCAGAAGTGAAAACATACCCATCGGCATGGGGAATTCTAGCTCATTTCTTTTCTGAGTGATTGAGCTTTTGGAGATGATGCTGTATTCGTAGAATGCTAGTTTGTTTCTGTTCCAGCAATTCTGTTTCCAAAGCTGCAGTATATGCTTCACGCAAGCATTGAGAATTCAAGTTGTGAGTCAACCAGATCTCCACTCAGAACAAGCTGTAAATGTACTCCCACAAGTTAGCAGACAGCCCATTTTGAAGAACCAGTAAAATGGGGAAAAATGTTACTTTAAAAATCATCCAGTACTAATCTTTATTGATATTATGAAGATGCTGGTGTTTCTTTTGAAATGTATTTCATATTTAACTGCATGAATTATTTCAACTGTTGAAAATGTTTTTGCTGTCAGTAACCTTGTCCTTATTTTATGTTCCCATTAAGTATCACACACACAAAAATGAAATCTTAAGAGCATGAAAACAGTTAACATAGTTTTTTTTGTTGTTGTTGTTCGTTTGTTTTTGTTGTCTTTTTTAAGCTTAGGACTGAAAGAAATATATTTGAGTTATCTTTTATCCTAAAGTTCTATTTTCAGGAATTGAAATAGAAGTGCTTCTGTGGGTGATTATATTTATCAGAGTGTATTGATAAGCTCTGATAATGTGCATAGTGATTACTTGCTTGTTCTAAGGATAAATTAACTTTCCCTAAGGACAGTCACCTTCTCCTAAGATACACAGATCCATTTCATATTTGTGCATCATTGTCATGATTTGATTGTAGATTCTCCGTTACTCTAGCTTTGCCTCTTCATTTTGTGACATTGAGGAAAAGCAGACAATCTATGTGCTGGATCCCCCCGCCCTCCATTATTAGAGAATATTTTCATGTGTCTGTTGAGATATATGGCAGACCTTGCTGTTTGCTCTGAACATTTTTTTTCCTGAGGTAATAGCTTTATTATAATTTAGAAGTGAAACAGATTTCAGTGTTTCAATGTTGAGGTAACGGAATTAGGTGATCTGAATAAAACTGATAAAACACTCTCCCTGCAAGCCTTTGTCTTTGAGGCGCCACCAGTGTTAGAACAAAGGAACCAAGAGATGTTTGCAGACAAATGGGCACATTTCTCCACTTGCAGAAGGAGACAGGTCTACCTCATCCTTTGCTAGGACAGTGTATAACCAACAACAACACAAAAGAGCCTCCAGGAGCTTCAGAAACAGAGGGCATATGATTTAGGACCAAGCTGGATACTTCTGAGGAGAAAGGGAGGGCTTTATTAACAAACAGAAGGAACCAGTGCTGCCTAGCTGGCCCACATTGTCCTCTCTGCTCTCAACAGCTTGGAAGGCTGGTGATGAGATGCATAGACTCCATTCTGTGCCATAAAGTAAGCAAGCATTCAGTCCATGCCTTTTGAATTGAGCACAGAAATCTAATTTGGGTCGACTAAACTCCATTTCTGGCCCCACCACTTGCTAGATGCTCAGCTTTGGGCAACCTGTTATGTGTCTGTGTACTTCCAACTTCCCACTAAATAATGTGCCTGACGATAGTCCCCGTTTCCTGGTATCAGGGGTAATTTCATGAGATTTTATGCTCACGGCATCTAGGACAATGCAAAGCACGAGTGACTCAAACAACATTTACTTTTACCAGGATACTTTTCCTGGGGTATTATTATTATTATCATTATCGTTATTGTTGATTACAGTTCTCTAATTAGAATTTAGAATGAGAATCTAGGCTCCAGACTGACCTCATAACAAATCTTTTTTCTCTTGCACCACTATTGCCTTTCCCAGCTTTGTTCGCAAGTACATTTTCTTCACTAAAATCAGGCAGAGGCATTTTCTAAATCCTTGCAAGGCCTATCCATCATACCTGGAGTGAAATCCAAGTCTTTTTCTACAGACTGTGTCCATAACCAGCCCTGGAAATCCGATCTCATGTGCCTCTTCTCAGCGCTCAAGCCTTCACTAAATACCCCATGTTTCTGCCGTTTGCGGGGGAACATTCTAAGCTTACAGAACTCCAGGGCCTTTGCACTCCAAGTTCTCCCAGACAGAGAGTCTCTTATCAGGGTCATGCCATTCAGGCCTCCACGTGAATCTCTGCCTGAGAAAGGACATCCCCAACCCGCTCCTCATCCCTCTTTGTTTATTTACCCAACTTGATTTTCTTCTGAACCATGGGCCTGTCTCCAGTACCACATGTCTGTTTGTTTTCTGTCTCTACTGTAAGTTTCTATATGTCACATGTGGGGTAATATTCATGTCCAGAACTGCGTCTGGTACATAGGAGCCACTGAAAATGATTATTGTTTAAAAGAGTGCCAGAGTGAATAATGAATGGAATAACTGAGTGAATGCATGTTTAGGATAACTCATGTTTCAACAAACAGAAGAAAAAGAGAAAATACATTATCACCAGCAATCCCATTAAAGACAAGATTGTTTTCTCAAGGTGTGGGCAAACACACACACACACACACACACACACACACACACACACGCACACATCTAGTTATGTAACATCGGTAAGAAGATTTGATGGAATAGTTACATTCCAACTTGAAAGCAAATTTTTTTTCCAGCCAGAATCTCTAAGTGTAAGTGAGTAGAAGTTAAGTCTTTTGCTAAAGGTCAGAATATAAGTCAAGTGCAATAAAATCTACGGAACTCATAGGTGACTTGTAATGAACTTATAAGCCTGGCTGTACAGATTATCAAGATCCTAAATTCTTGTTCTGGATCTGCCTTTACTTGTTTTTAGCGCCCCTGGGAAGTCTTTTTCCTCTTTCTCCAAGGCTTATCAACAGCACAGTCCTATGATCAGATTTTATGATATTCCCCATGCTCCATTAATAGGTAGCGGGGGTCCATGCCAAGATATTTTAATGCTTCTAATGTAATAAATATTTTACTGAGAACTGTATCTAAAACGCATGTTTCCCTGAACACTAGTTGATATTCAGTCCAAAACATCAGTGCCTAGGGTAATTGATCACATAATCCACAGCATTTATGAAATATCCAGAACAAAGGAAAATTTAGTTTTCCAAATAAGCTATTCAGTTTTACAAATGTATGTATGTATGTGTGTGTGTGTGTGTGTGTGTGTTCTTAAACAGCAGCTGATCTGGGGCGAGTGTGATTGAATCAGCAGAAAGCTTCTATCACCTAGAGCGGAACTGTTGGCGCTCCAATCCCTCCCCACCAATACTGAAAATCTGCTTTGCAACTACATTGTCAAGCATCATGTTCAGAGAGCTCAGAACATGGTAGATACAATAAATATCTGTTGTCTTTGCCAACTAAATGAGAGTGGTGATTAGCTCTATAATAATTTTAAAGGTTTCAGTAAGCTCAGCAGGCAACTTAATAAGATGCTGTTGCTTTCTGCCAGGTCTTCCATAGTGAAAATCAGGACTCTGCTCCCAATGGAGAGAAGGGGAGGGAAGTGGATTTGATTTAAATGGCTCTGTACTAAAAATTGCTTTTTCTCTCACTGTCTATCTTGCAGACTTCAGGAAAAAAAATAATGAACACTAAAAAGTACAATATTGTAAATTTAGCAGAATGAAGACATTTTGAAAGCAAGACTCAGGAGGCTAATACGTGATTTTTAATGGGTCATGTTCGAGTCACTGGTTCCAACATTGTCCAGTTTGGGATTAGTGGATGTTGCCATCTGGTGTTTGTTTGACAGTTTATGAAAAAGGAAGCATTCACTCCAGTGTTTCTTGAACAAACATTTGAAAACCATTTTAAATATTTGTATTCTTCTTCGTACCCTCAAGAGAGACTGTAGCACTTTGATACAGAGTAGCTGTTCCTTCAGAAAGCACTTGAGCAATGACGATGACATTGCTCATACCAAAATCACTCTCGGGCTGCACAGCTGCCGTCAGCCAGAGGTGAGCTGCCAGTCTGACCATCTGCTACCATACGCCATGTCCTGGCTTCCATTCCCAAAGACACGCGTATTCCCGTATGTGCACTTGGAACCTGGCTCCTGGCATGCTCACAAGTCCAATTTGAGTCTTCTTCATGTTTTTAGTAGGAAAGGTAAATAGCTTTCATCTCAAGAGACTCCTAGTGACTGCTCATGTTTCTATAGAGTGCTGTGTCTAAACTCCTGAGTGGGCTTCCAAGTTCAGTAGAAAAGAATGCTAGTGTTAATTACATTTTCTAGGGAGCGGAGATGCTCATATACTTCTTTGTATCTGCCTTCCCTGGTATAGATTATCCTATCTTTTTTTTTTTTAAGATTTTATTTATTTAACACAGAGAGAGAGAGAGAGAGAGAGAGAGAGAACAAGCAGGGGGAGTAACAGAGGGAGAAGGGGAAACAGGCTTCCCACTAAGCAGGGAGCCCAATGTGGGGCTTGATCCCAGGACCCCAGGATCATGACCTGAGCTGAAGGCAGACACATAACTGACTTGGCCACCCAGGTACCCGTAGATTTAGCAGACAGGGAAAATGAGGACTTTTTAGCACCTCACTCATATTTTTAATGTGGGTTTTTAAAAACATGTGTTTTAATATGCTTAAAGTCTTCTTTAATTTTTTTTTCTCTACAATGTAGTTTCTTAGATTTTCAATTTATTTAGAGGGAATGTTGCTTTACGGAGTGTAAAATGTAGACCATTACAATGATTTATGTTCCATTTATCATCCACTGAATTCACTATCTTTTGCTTTCAGAAGGATTTCATCTGTATACATTAAAATATCCTATAAGATATTAATATAGGTTCTTGGGGGGATTTTATTTGTTAGAGAAAGAGAGGATGCACACAAGCAAGGGATAGGGGAGAGGAAGAAGCAGACTTTTCACTGAGCAGGAAGTCTGACACAGGGCTTGATCCCAGGACCCCGAGTTCATGACCTGAGCTGAAGACAGACACTTAACCAGTTGAGCCACCCAGGTGACCCAGGTTTTGGTTTAAATGTGACATAAGCTTTAAAATGTACTTGGAGGAAAAATAGTCCTTTATATTTACCTGAATGTTTGCAATTTTGGTGCTCTTCATTATTCCCTGAAGATCAGAGTCTCTATATGACTTTCATTTCCCTTCTGCCCAAATAATTGCCATTAACATATTTTTGGAATTAATATTCTATAGTCAAGAAATTCTCTTCATTTTCTTTTATCTAAAGACATCATTACTCTTTTTCTTTTTACTTCAGTTATGTTTATATTGTTTCTGACTTTTTTTTTTTTTTTTTAAGTAGGCTCCATGCTCAGTATGGAGCCCAACATAGGGCTTCAACTCATGACCCTGAGGTCAAGACCTGAGCTGAGATCAAGAGTTGGATACCTACCTGACTGAACCTGCCAGGAACCACTATTATTTCTGACTTCTTAAACTTTTCCTAATGTAAGAACTGGTGTTAAAGAACAACTTGTTGAAGAAAAGTGTTATTTCTACAAGCAATGGAGAATCAGGGCAGAGGGAGTTGGAGGGAACAGAAAAACATAAAGATAAAAAATAAAATACAGGGGCGCCTCGGTGGCTCAGGGGGTTAAGGCTCTGCCTTCGGCTCAGGTCATGATCTCAGGATCCTGGGATCGAGCCCCGCATCGGGCTTTCTGCTTGGCAGGGAACCTGCTTCCTCCTCTCTCTCTGCCTGCCTCTCTGTGTACTTGTGATCTCTCTCTCTGTCAAATAAATAAATAAGAAATCTTTTTAAAAAATAAAATAAAATACAAAAACCCCACAAAACTACAATTAAAGTCAACATAGTCCTTGCTCATCATTCTAACGTTTGTTAAATTTGCTTCTGATCTATGAGGTTTGATAGATGGCTTTTTCCTCTTGCTTAATGACTATTTGGATAGTCCATCAATTTTAACATCCTTTACCTTGGTTTTCTTTACCTAGGGAATTATTTTATTTTTGGGGGGAGGGCGTGATTCTTTCTCTCATTTAGGATACCTGGCCCTTCACCAGAGGCTTTTCTCTTCCCATCCAGCTTGTCTGTCTTCTCTCAGCTTTAATTTTTACCTGTGAAACAAAGTGTGGATTAGGTCATGCATGCTGATGTCCTGTTCCTGATTATATCATGCCGTTCTTGGTCACTCATTGCAGTCTTTGTTTTAAAGTCTAGTTTGTCCAATGTTAAGTATCCATACTCTGGCTTTCTTCTGGTGACTATTAGCATAATAAGTGGTTGTCCATCCCCTCACTTTCAATCTGCAGGTGTCTTTAGGTATAAAATGAGTCTCTTGTAGGCAGGATATAGATGGGTCATTTTTTTTTTTTAAACACTTTCTCTCACCCTGTGTCTTTTGATTGGAGCATTTACTAAAGTCCATTTACATTCAGAGTGATAATTAGTAGATATGTATTTAGTGCCATTTTATTACTTGCTTTGTCTAGTAGCTAATTTGTATGATACAGTTGAAAATTTTGACTCATTGTTTACTTGAATGTTTTACACCAACAGAGTAATTTTGTCTTTAAGTATAAACCAAAGTCAATTTTACAACTTCCTTTGTCTCATATTATATATATATATATATATACATATATATATGTGTGTATATATATATATATACATACATATACATATACATATATATAAAATTTGTCACAGTGCTTCAGTGGATCTATAAATTATTTCTTTTGGGTGGGCTGATCATATTTCAAATTTTCTTATTTCAGTTGTGTCTTGCCCTTTTATATTCTTCTCACATGTCTACATTTTAAGTCTATGTTGAACATAATTAATTTTGATGTGATTAACCATACTTTTATTAAACTATCTTAATGTCAAGAAGAATTTCTACAAAGCAATCTAAGGCTGATAGAAAGTTCCCAGATATTGGACCTACAGATTGATTGATTAGCTTATTCCGTCAACAAACATTAACTGAGTCTATTATGAGCCTGGCCCTTTGCTAGGTTCCTGTGATACAAATATAAAAGGATAATTCCCCTGTAATGTAAGGAGTAAAGATCTTAAACAATAATGTAAAGTATATAGAAAGAATTACTAACTTTATTGAAAGCATCAGGCAGTGTTTTACTGGAGAGGGATACTCTTCATGGAAAGAATTTTTATTTAAAAGCTGTGAGTGCTCTAAGAACTTGTCATCTGCTGCCATGATGGACTTACATGTTCAATAAATCATTCAAAATTAGAGGCTGCAAGAACAGTCTGTATACTTATCAAATATATTACAGAGAATTTGATGCTTCCTGATACTATATATATTTTGTGCAGTGTGTACTGACTCCATAACATCACTGATCAATTCCATATTGTAACATGCAAAAAGGAACATATTGGTGATGTCAGTGAATGTATCAGTAATATTTGCTGATTAGTTAAGGTGGCTGGGATTAGGATCTTACCAGACATGAAGAACATTTACATTGTTTAAATAGGGTATTTTTTAATTAAGAAATTAAAACATAACTTTTCATATTTTAGGGGAAAACGTGGTGATACTTACACTCCTATATTCTGTCTCTGTACATTTTCTCTGCAGTATGCGGTTCAGTGAAGAGGTACTGTTGGTTTATTTCCCATGAAGACTTGTTTATTTCCCATGGGTTGCTGGCATCCTCTTGATCATGTCCACAAGGTCACAACCCTCTCACCTTCTGTATCTTTGTTTTCCCATCTCTCTCTATTCTCGGAACTGTCCTTTGGAACACCTGCTAGAAGCTAGCAGAAGCCTTTAGGGCCTTGTTATTTAGCACAGAAATCACAGTAATGGGTGGAGAGAGGCTCATGGCGTACTGGTGAGACCTGGTTATTCTTGCTCTTTCTTCAAGGTTGCAGGTGGGAAAAAGCCCCAATTAACCCTACCAGACACCTTGCAGCCTGTCATGTTTTCCACAGTTGTTTCTGGGGTTTGTTTCTTTGCTTTTTTTGTCTTTTTGTTTTTCTTCTCTGAGGGACCTCGAAAAACAATGGTTGATGGGGTCCGTTATCAAAGGAACGAGACTGATACAAATTGAAAGTTAGGTAAAGCTTTATTTTTATGCCAGGCATCAGAAACCAGACTGACTGGTCAGGGCCGCCTCCAAAGAGGGCAACCCCGTCCCAATCTCACAGGCTGGTTTTATAGAACATAAGCGCGGACCTCAAGGTACATGGCTTCTATCGTTAGGGCGTTTACTTCCGGAATCGATACCTGGAACCGATACCAGGAATGCTGGGGCGTTTAGAACTGCTGGTGCATTTATTCCCAGAATGAAGTCGGTAGATGTAAACAACAATATGGTTACCTAGGCGATATGGAGTCGCTCTGGCTAAGAAGGCCCTAATAGTTAAACAGGTTTTAACATTAAATCAGCCCTAACAACGGTAACTTTGGGTCAAGCAAGGACTTTTACTTCTGGTTTTTTGCTCGTTCTGTTAATTACAGTTTAGTGTCCCCTACAACAGTGGGCTTCAATATGTGCATCCAAGTACATACATTTAAGTCCTGTGGCAACACTTGGGGATCCGTTAACAAGTGAGAAATGTTTACAGGGACTAAAAGAACTGAAAAAATCAGATCGTACTCTCAAGTTTTATGACAGCACACCTGTGAAATTCTTCCACATGCATTCAGATAGAAGATGTAAGACTTTCTTTGGAAACCCCAGAGCCATAAAGAGGTAGTCCTAATACACTTTGACAGTGGGAATGTGGCAGGGTCTGATTGGCAAGTTGTAGACTTATAAGAATTGAAATTAATTCTTTTGCCTTTTCTGTTACAACCCTGGGAATGCAGGGAAGAGAAATTGCATAGATGATTCAAGAAAATCCTACAAAAATAAAATCAGGTATCATTTCTTAGATTGTATGTAGCTTTTCTTTTCTTTTCTTTTTTTTTTAAAGATTTTATTTATTTATTTGACACAGAGAGAGAGAGAGAGATCACAAGTAGGCAGAGAGGCAGGCAGAGAGAGAGGGGGGAAACAGGCTCCCTGCTGAGCAGAGAGCCCAATGCAGGGCTCGATCCCAGGACCCTGAGATCATCACCTGAGCCAAAGGCAGAGGCTTTAACCCACTGAGCCACCCAGGTGCTCCTGTATGTAGCTTTTCAAAAACACATATCTTTTGAATCATTTTTCTGAGGCAATTTCTTTTTTTTTTTATAAGGCTTTTTATTTACTTATTTATTTGAGAGAGAGACAGAGAGAGCAAGCAGGGGGAGGGACAGAAGGAGAGGGAGATGGAGAAGCAGACTCCCTGCTGAGCAGGGAACCCAATGCAGGACTTGATCCCAGGACCCTGAGATCATGACCTGAGCCCAAGGGAGATGTTCAACCAACTGAGCCACCCCGGTTCTCTGAGACAAACAGTTTCTGTTAGGTTTTTCTAATTTCAAAATTATGTGTAGAAATGAGCTTCCATTGAGCAAAACAAGGCCAGATAGCACAATTTGGTACAAGATTTGTTATCTTGTGGCTTATTTTTCACTGACAAAATAGATTATTACAACAGGATAGTATGACCATTAGTAGCTCTGGTTTTAAGATCAGGAAAAAAAAATCTGGATTCAATTTTGATGTTTCCTACGTACGATTACTCAGCCCCCTCTGCATTTCATTTAATTTAGCATGAACAGAAATAATATAAAAGGCACATACTTCACATGGTTGTTGGAAGTAGGTGTGAAACTGCCATGAAGTGCTTAGAGCAGAGCTGGGTTGTTACCTGTGTTTTTTGCTTTCCACAGTAGCCAAGCAGACACCCTGAGTCTGTGTCCTCAGTGATAAAATCCACGTGGTGATCTCATCCCTCCAGAGGCAGGTTGACCACACAGTCACTTAAGGGGGAGACTGAGAGCATCTCACTCTCATGCAGTGACATGCTGAACCATGCTGGGCTCTGAGGCAAAATGAAAATGTATACTTACAGGTGTGTGTGTGTGTGTGTGTGTGTGTGTGTGTGTGTGTGTGTGTGTGTATACGCACGTGCTTATATCTGCTGGTGGTTTTTTTTTTTCAAAACATTGCATTTAGATATTATTATTTGTCTTGATAAGCTAGTTTTGGGGGGCTCTCAAACATGCACAGGGTGAGTGCCTCACTCACTAGCCCTGATCTCATAGGCCCTTCCCAGGACTGCAGCAAACTGCAGAGAATATTTAAGATCAATCATCATGCAAAAACCAAACCAAACCAAACCAAACAGAAAAAACAACCCACACCAAAACAAAACAAACACTACCTTAAATTCCAAATCCTACTGCTCCTGCAAAGTAGAAACTTGATAGAGAATTTATCAAATTTGACAAGAATACTCAAAATTTATAGTTGTGCAGCAAAGGGAATGTCTGAGGTATCAATAACAACAAGAAGATAAATCACAGTAACTAGAAGACTGAATTATTTTTCAATTATCACTGGAGATATCAGTATAACAAAATTGCTGTCATACAAGAAACAATCAAGGATGATGAGTCCAAAACATGTAAGAAAAAAAATAAGTACCTATGCATGCTCATTTATTTTGAAAAAAAAAAAAAAAAAAAATCTGTATATTGTGATGCGAGTGGCATAGGCCAACTGTTAAAAAATGTAATTAGTCATGATTTATTTTCTCATGTTAAATAAATGTTCTCTTTTGCTTTTAATTTTACATTTGTAAATTTGCATTTTTTTTTTAAAGAAAGTCAGAAAATTGTCTAAGTTTTAGGTCTTATGAAAAGGGTACTGCCACTGTCCCTACCAGTGGAGGGAGAAAGAAACTTAAGCAGACTCCATGCTCAGCTTGGAGCCTGATGTGGGGCTCAATCCCACAACTCTAAGACTATGACCTGAGCTGAAACCAAAGGTCAGGGGACCAACCAACAGTGCCACTGAGGCACCCCTTGAAAACATAAAATTGAAGGAACCAAGAAGGACCAATTCTGATCTGTGTGATTTCTTTCTACTTTAGAACAATTTTTACAACAGAAAGAACCAGAAAAGCATGATGGAATGTTACATTCTTGCATCCAAGAAGACCGAGGGAGGGCACTGATGAGCGGTAAAGTGGGCAGCAAGAGGGACGTGGAGTACTGTCAGAAACAGAACATCTCTTCATATCAGTGAGTGGATCACTATGTAGAGCATGGTGATGGCAGAAGGAGAACATAGTGGGGGCAGAGGTGCATGTTCAGGCTCCCGTCTACCTTGGGTTCTCCAAACCTTTCATAGCATCAGAGGGAACTTGAGTAAATTCCTCCTGCCCTGCTAAGATAATGTTACTGCCACTGTTGAATGATTTCTGTAGGGAAGATAACAAACTTTTCACGTATTTGGCACACATATAATCCTTGAGAATAATTTCTTGGTTATCAATTGGATTTTTTTTTTTTTAAACTGGTGATGACAGCAGTTGATACTACATCAATCAAAGTATGCTTTCTCATAATGTTAGAGGATATTCACCTACATTATAAAACATAAGGGGGAGAGGAAAAAAACATTCTGGAAAAATCTATAGCAATTCCTTCTCTATGGAGAAAAATTATAATTGACCTTATTCATATGACAGATTTGACATTTAAATATATTGAACTTATCACCTGCTAAGGGAATATATAAGTCACACAATAAAGGGAGGTAATTTCCACAGTTAAAATAGATTTATTGTAGCATATAATCTTAATACCTATGCCTTTTATTCCATTTTGTTGGATGCTACCAACATGATGGGTAAAAATTGCATAGAAACATTAGTGAAACTGAGAAGTGTTTAAAAAAAAAATGAACAGACCTTTACTTTCTGGCCATCCAAATGGCCAACAGATACATGAAAAAGTGCTCAATATCAGTCAGCATCAGGGAAATACAAATCAAAACCACAATGAGATAACATCTCATACCCATCAGAATGGCTAAAATTAACCAGTCAGGAAATGACAGGTGTTGGTGAGGATGTGGAGAAAGGGGAACCCTCCTACACTGTTGGTGAGAATGCAAGCTGGTGCAACCACTCTAGAAAACAGCATGGAGGTTCCTCAAAAAGTTGAAAATAGAGTTACCCTATGACCCAGCAATTGCACTACTGGGTATTTACCGTAAAGATACAAATGTAGTGATCCAAAGGGGCACATGCACCCGAGTGTTTATAGCAGCAATGTCCACAATAGTGAAACTATGGAAAGAACCTAGATGTCCATCAATAGATGAATGGTTAAAGAAGATGTGGTATATATGTATATGTTTGTGTGTGTGTGTACACACACACACACACACACACACACACACTGGAATAGTATGCAGCCATCAAAAATGTAGTCTTGCCATTTGCAACAGATGTGGATGGAACTAGAAGGTATTATGCTAAGTGAAATAAGTCAATCAGAGAAAGATGATTGTATGATCTCACTGATATGAGGAATTTGAGAAACAAGACAAAGGATCATAGGAGAAGGGAGAGAAAAATGAAATAAGATGAAACCAGAGAAGGAGACAAACCATAAGAGACTCTTAATTTCAGGAAACAAACTGAGGATTGGCTGGAAGGGAGGTAAGTGAGACGGTTGGGGTGGCTGGGGGATGGACATTGGGGAGGGTATGTGCTATGGTTAGTGCTGTGAATTGTGTAAGACTGATGAATCACAGACCTATAGCCCTGAAACAAATAATACATTATATGTTAATAAAAAAAAATTAAAAACTACATAAAACACATTACCTAATGTATTATTTTTTATTACTGAACCTTAATGAGAAAATAACCTCTATAATCATGGGCGTTGTAATATCTAGGAATATTTTTTTACATTTAAAAAATTTTTTTATAAACATATAATGTATTATTAGCCCCAGGGGTACAGGTCTGCGAATCGCCAGATTTACACACTTCACGGCACTCATCATAGCACATACCCTCCCCAATGCCCGTAACCCCCCCACCCTCTCCTTTACCAACCTCCCCCCGACCACCCTTAGTTGGTTTTGTGAGATTAAGAGTCTCTTATGGTTTGTTTCCCTCCTGATCCCATCTTGTTTCATTTATTCTTTTCCTACCCCCCAAAATCCCCACATTGCATCTCCACTTCCTCATATCAGGGAGATCATTTGATAGTTTTCTTTCTCCAATTGACTTATTTCGCTAAGCATAATACCCTCTAGTTCCATCCACGTCGTCGCAAATGGCAAGATTTCATTTCTTTTGATGGCTGCATAGTATTTCATTGTATATATATACCACATCTTCTTTATCCATTCATCTGTTGATGGACATCTAGGTTCTTTCCATAGTTTGGCTATTGTGGACATTTCCACTATAAACATTCAGGTGCCCGTGCCCCGTCAGATCACTACATTATATCTTTAGGGTAAATACCCAGTAGTGCAATTGCTGGGTCATAAGGTAGCTCTATTTTCAACTTTTTGAGGAACCTCCATGCTGTTTTCCAGAGTGGTTGCACCAGCTTGCATTCCCACCAACAGTGTAGGAGGGTTCCCCTTTCCCCGTATCCTCGTCAGCATCTGTCATTTCCTGTCTTGTTAATTTTAGCCATTCTGACTGGTGTGAGGTGATATCTCATTGTGGTTTTGATTTGTATTTCTCTGATGCCGAGTGATGTGGAGCACTTTTTCATGTGTCTGTTGGCCATCTGGATGTCTTCTCTGCAGAAATGTTTGTTCATGTCCTCTGCCCATTTCTTGATTGGATTCTTTGTTCTTTGGGTGTTGAATTTGCTAAGCTCTTTATAGATTTTGTATACTAGCCCTTTATCTGATATGTCGTTTGCAAATATCTTCTCCCATTCTGTCAGTTGTCTTTTGGTTTTGTGAACTGTTTCCTTTGCTGCGCAAAAGCTTTTGATCTTGATGAAGTCCCAATAGTTCATTTTAGCTAGGAATATTTTTTTAAAAAGAGGAAACTCTGTTAGTTTCAGTTTTTTTCTCAATAAATGATGCTAAACGAATGTCAGTTATCACTTGTAAGAATGGCAAAGAATTTCAGGTTTTTAGATTTCAACTAATTACGCGATTGACTATGAACAAGCATTATGAGTTAAAGACTCAAAATGTGGGCAAGGGAGATAAGGTACACTAATTGACTGTTATTTATTTATTTATTTTTTTACGTATAAGATTATGAGAGTTGCTATGTCCCTTATATTAGTCATCATGAATTTTTAAAATGTGATATTAGGGACCTTGCATGTCCTCAATGAAACAAATCCAATCAAACCATCAGCAAGTACCTTATTTTATTTTTTAGTACTTGCAGGTACTTAATTTTGTGTCCTCAGATGCTGTTCTGAAAGAATTTATGTTCTAAGAAAAATCAGTGTTCTAGTTACTTTTGTTGTATAACAAATAGCTTAAAGTGACAATAAAAAATTTATGATTCCTTGTAGTTTCTGTGAGTCGAAGTGTCTAGGAAGTTCTGACCCAGCAGTTCTGGGTCAGGGTCTGAAAGTTACAGTCAGATGGTAAATGACGCTCAGATTGGGGTGAAAGAGGGGCAAGGAACAGGAGAGCTTTCCAGGCCTGTCTTGTTCTTCCAGGAGGCCCACAGACTCTACTGCAATCTGTCTCCTGGTCTCAGCACAGTCAGGACTTCAAATTATCCTCTCAAGAGGTCTGGATGGAAACTGGAAAACATTTATCACCTAGTTTCAGAAGTCACATAGCATCCCTGGCACTGGAGTCAGAGTGACAAGCCAGCCTAGGTTCGGGGGAGAGATCATGAGACAGCTCTTAACAGGAAGAGGGACACATTGTAGGAGAGACATGTGTGATGAGAGATATGGAGGTGAATGTCTCTGCATGGCAAAATTTGCCACAATTAGAAATCACTTAATAGTTTCACCGAAGAGATCCTAATAATGAATCAGTCAATTTGATTCTCTTCCGAATAAATAAAAATCTTTTTCTTTAAAAATTGTTCCATTCTAAATGGAGACTTGCCACATGAACATTTTAAGCTAGACATTAATCAATGCATTATGATGGAAAGGTAGATTAAATGAAACAAAAATAATCTAGATGGCACAGATGATGAAAAATGAAGAAGATGAACAAAAGAATTATAGATTTCAATACACCAGACTTTGAGTAGGAACTATGTACTAAGTTGTCTGGGAGGAGCTAGGAAGGTATAAGTAAGAATGAAACTGTCCCTTCCTTAATATAGTTTCCTATCCTCTGAGGTATTTAGGCACATAAATAATTATAATTCAAGAAAGAACAAATTGTATGCTTTTAACCTATGTATGACTGCGAAGTGGATTGTAATAGTTGTAGCATATGTAGGTAAGGCTGGTAAAATGAAAAGACCTTCCGGGTGTCTGTGTCATTTCATGAGTGTCTTAACACTTTTGGTAACTAGCATTTCATTTATGGAAATGGGATGATGAATGGGCTTTCCAAGAGTACATTGTGTTAAGGACATTTCTGGGCCCCATAGTAACCCCAAAGGCACAGTGTGTAATTCATTAGAAGATAAGTTCAGTGCAAAGACTGAATTGAAAATGACCATCAGTTGTTCATCTTGCTACTCTTTCACTTATGATTTTACCAATAGAATGAGCTCCGTGGTAAAGATCCACAGCAGTGATATTGAAGTGACCTGCCGGGCCACAGGATGAATCTTTCCTTTTTGACAAATTCATACTCACTTTGGATTTCCTTAACATTGAGGCAATTGATAGAGATGATTAAGAATGTGGGTTTTAGAGACAGGCAGATTGATTATCTTGCTCTGCCTTTTAGAGCCTGTTTGATCCCAGGAAGTTAATTTAATATCATTAAGGCTGTATTTCCCCATTCTTCTATTGGAGGTTATAACGTTGACTTTAAAAGACTGATGGTGATTGTTCTAGATAAAGTGGCTCATTATTATTATAGCTTCTAAGACTATTCCTCAAGTATAGTATACAATGAATGCTTTCACATAGAAAGGAATTATTACAGTACACTCTCAGATTGATTTTTCTGGACATTTATTTTAATATACTCTGTATATTTAATGTTAGAACTATAATACAATTTCTCAGTATATTAAATAGTATTTTTATGAGGTGGATCGCAACAGAGTCTGGTCCTTATTCCAAGATTTGCATGGTTGATAGTTAAGGTTTAGGTTGCTTTCACTCAAATGAGTACAAAGAAGCAAGTAAGTCAATCGAAAGAAGAATATACAGACAGGCAGGCTTACTTTTATTAGGATAAAACTAAATGTATGAGTTTCTCTTGGGTAGCACTGCAGCCCATAAAGTAAGAGGGAGAAACTATAAGGTCAGTGTAGCTTTGAACTGCCAAATTACCACATTTTATACCATTAAAATATAAAGCCATGGAAGGAGAGGGACAGCATTACTTAAGAATCTATCCTGTATGGGGTGCCTGAGTGGCTCAGTCAGTTAAGGGTCCAACTCTTGATTTCGGCTCAGGTCATGACCTCAGGGTCGTAAGATTGAACCCTGCATTGGGCTCCTTGATCAGCATGGAGTCTACTTGATAGTCTCTCTCCCTTTCCCTCTGCCCCTGCCCACTTTCTCTCTCTCACCCTCTCTCTCTAAAATAAGTAAAACTCTTAAAAAAAATGTATCCTGTAAACATATAGGGAATATTTCTTTGTTATATATTTGTATTCTTCTTGTCCTGTAGCAGATCTGTTAAATCTACCCTCTAAGGAAGTATTCACATTTACTTACTGTTAATTTTATATATTATTTTTATTTCATTACTTTGGTCTAATAAAAGTACATTTCTATGGCTTTTGTTTATTCTCTCAGGAATGACCAGATAGTTTGTTGAGTTGAGAACAGTTTTTTTCTTCCCCCCTGCCCACATAAATCAAAGGGCATAAAAAAGTCTTCGTTTCTCATTTCCCTTTGGTAAAACTTTATGTCCACAAGCATGGCTGGTGTTTTGACACAGTGATTTATGTTTGCCTTCTGGTGCTTTCAAAGAGTTGTTTCCTAAACAACTAATAAAGTGGCTTGAAATGATTCTAACTTAATAATTATGTGTTTCTTTCTCACTCAGCAGCTGTAGAACCTCAAATGATCCACTAGATTTCAGTTAAATCCATTACCAATTATTCTGCATACACTGCAAAGTCTTGAGCTATGAAAGAGACAGACCTGAGCTTAAAGATGGGCTTTTGTATCCATTTACTTAATACTATTTAAATATATATTAAGCATTTTCCAATTGTCAGGTACTGTCTTAAGTACCAGGAATATAATACTGAGGAAAACATATGAGCTAACAGTGCATGGAGGAGACAAGTAAACATTTACTGTGCAGGATATGTTCCAGATATTCAACTGGTATACAGGAGGGACATTTGACTAAGAATTGGGTGAATGAGGGGTGCCTGGGTGGCTTAGTGGGTTAAGCCTCTGCCTTTGACTCCTATCATGATCCCGGAGACCTAGGATTGAGCCCTGCATCGAGCTCTCTGCTCGGCAGGGAGCCTACTTCCCTTCCTCTCTCTCTGCCTGCCTTGCTGCCTACTTGTGATCTCTGTCAAATAAAGAAATAAAATCTTAAAAAAAAAAAAAAAAGAATTGGGTGAATGAGAAGCTGTCACACTGAAGACTCTAGCTGAGATATAGAAGACCCAAAGGTGTGAGCAAAACATCCTATGATTGAGAGTTGGAGTGAAAATCAAGAGAGAAAAAGTATTGCAGGCAGATCTAGAAGCAAGTAGAGAAACCCAGAAGCAGGTGCATATTTAGTGGGGGACAGCAATAATGTACTAGAGTTGATGTACAGAATAGAGCTTTTTTCTGCTGTAAAACATGGTGGCTGGATCAGAAAAGACCTATTATGCTATTTGAAGGACTTCAGCATTTACTATCTGCAAGGCATTGCAAGATTGCAAGATTGCAAGGTCATTTTTCTCTAAGCTCAGCTTTCTCTTCTGTAATCATGGAAATAATGTCTTCTGTCATAGACTGAATGTCTGAGTCCCCCCAAAATCCATATGTTGAAGCCCTGTTTCCCAATGTGATGATATATGGAGGTGAGGCTTTTGAGAGGTAATTAGGTTTTCATGAATGAGGTTATGGGAGTAGAGCCCCCGCATTGGGACTGGTTGAGATTGGTACCCTAAGGAGTGGAGGAAGGGACCAGAGCATGCACTCGCTCACTCCCATGCGTTCAATCTCTTCCTCCCCACCCCTTCATTCCTCTCTTCCCTCCCTCCCCTGAGGTTACAGCAAGATGGTGGCCATCTATGAATCAGGAAGAGTTCCTCCACTAAGAACCCAAACGTGCCTCCAGATCTATGAGAAATAAATGTCTGTTATTCCAGCCACTCAGTCTGTGGGGTAATTTTGCGAGAGCTTCCAAAACTGACTAAGACAATTACATTGAGAAATTATTGTGAGAATTACATAAAAATCATCCAGTTCTTTTTGCCAAAGGTCTTACATGTTACATACACATGTTTAATTTTTTTCTGTGTTGACATTTCCATACTTTTTCCATCAAGTAAAACTATTATTTAAAGATAAATTCAAATAAACAGATACTTCCATTCATTGTGTTAGACGCTGGGCTTATAAGAGAGACCTACTTGTTGGTCTCATCACACTTATGACCCTGTGGACAAGATCAACACTGAACAACAAATATAGGAATAAATAACAATATATACAATGTTCTATTATGGAAGCATATACATTAGCTTAGAGAATAAGCTAGCTTAAATGTTCAGGAGCTTGAAATATTTAAGATTTCAAGAAAATGTAAAAATTAGTTGGGTGTATAGTATGTGTACAGAGTGTGGGTTGGAGATAAAAATTATTTTTTTGTCCAGCAGAAAATATAGCTTTTGTGAGCACTATAGGAATAGTGTTCAGAGTCACTGATGTGTAGATAGTCAAGAGAGGAGTGTGATGAAGGAATTCTGTAAAGAAGAATGAGGCCAGGTTTTAAGAGATTGCAGAGAACATGAATGGATTCCAAATGGTGACCTCAATCAGAGATGTTACTAAAAAGTGACTTAATCAGAACGGCTTTTCAGACATTCCTTTGTGATATGCAGAATCAATTGAAGAGAGGCAGGAATAGATACGGAAATTCAGGGTCTCTTGCTTTATTTTGAAGAGCAACGGTCGTGGTGTCCAGGGGCCGGAGAATAAAGAATAGTTTTCAGATATGTTCAGGAGGTATGGATAGCATCACCAATGTGTCCTTGATTAGAGGGGAAGTGAGAGAACGTTAGGGGTCCGAGGTGGCTCCCCAATTTCTGACTCAGGTAACTGTTTAGATGGGATTGTCTTTTGTGGACAAGGAAACACAAGCTGCATGAACACTGGGGGGATAGTGGAAGTGATAGAGGGATCTCATATTTCTTGTGAATTTTTGGCACATCCAAATGGAGCCATCTAGAGGCAGATGTGAATGGGGATGGAGATGTGCTCTAGACATGAAAGCTGGGGAGTCATCTGCTCCATTAGAAAATCCATGGATTGGGAGGGACTGAGCCCTTGGGAAGGAGAACGTAAGCTAGAATCTGGGTGTTTTTTTAAATCTGAAGGTGAAAAATGAAAAGAGCCATGAGAAGACACTGAAAAGGAACAGCAGAGGCTCAGGAGGACGCCAGGAGCACGTGGTTTCTGGCAATGAATGATATGGTAGGAGGACAATTTTTCAGAGTTTCCGCGAAGTCCTGAAAGGGGAAGGGAAGGGAAGATTGAGAATCTTGGGGCCGGCATGAGAAGCAGTGAGATGTTTGGTAGGTGGTGGAATCCACATTAAAATGTCAGAGCAGTAAATGGGAGGTATAGATGATCTTCTGGAAAAGAGTTTGATATTTAAGGGAGAAGGAGAGAGTGGCATAGATGGGAACAACCAATGACTTTATTTACTTATTTATTTTTCTGTATTTTTCAGTTTGTCTCTCCTATGAGTTGGTTTGGGAAGCGAATTTGATGATGTGAGAGAGAAAACTTATTCTTCTTGATTGTGTACATTTTTGATATTTGAGATTGTGGCATGAAGACGTTTTGTAACTGATAGTCTCCTAACATTTCACCACTTCTGTTACCACCTTGATGAATTAAGAGTTATGAAGATGTACTTATTTTGGAGAAGGACTTATATTTATGCTTCCTTAGCAATTTAAAATTTGTTGAAGTGTGTTTATAAATGCTGGATAGGATTGGAGGTGAGGTTTTGAAAAAATGAAAAAAAAATCCTATTCTGAAGAAAGCGTGGTTTGTAACTATTATTCTAAGAACAAGTGATCTCATTCATCTCTTTCAATTCAGATGACAATCAACTTCATTCCTCTTTACTGAGATAATTCTAAGAGTCCCAATGAATTTTCAAATGTTAATCATGTAGCTTTCATTGAATTATTATTGAATGTACTATTTCTTAGAAATTGGCAACTGCGTGAATGTTAAAACAGAACTGCACAGGGAAAGAAAATGATCAGTGGGATTAACTAAATCATACACATACCCCAATCAGTGCAAAGGGGTCAGGTTTGGACTCCTGGACAACCCATGTTTCTTCCCTCAGAAGTTTTTCTCAGGTAAACATATTCCATTTAATTATGTGAAAATGCTATTAGAAACAAAGGTTCAGATTTGTTTATCATGCCAAAGATTATGTTGCATTTATTTATTTATTATGAAGATTTTATTTATTTATTTGTTACACAGAGTGAGAGGGAGCAGAAGCAAGGGGAGCAGGCAGAGGGTGAGGGAGGAGCAGGGAGACCAATGTGGGACTGGATCCCAGGACCCTGGGATCATGACCTGAGCTGAAGGCAAATGCTTAACTGACTGAGCCACCCAGGCGTTTTTTTTGTTTGTTTGTTTGTTTTTTGTTTGTTTGTTTGTTTGTTTTAGATTTTACTTAAATTCAAGTTAGTTAACATATAGTGTATTATTAGTTTCAGGGGTAGAATTTAGTGATTCTTCGGGTACACATAATACCCAGTGCTCATTACATCACATGCCCTCCTGAATGCCCATCCCCCAATTACCCCATCCACCTCCCCTCCAGCGACCATCAGGCACTTATTCTTTATATATTTTTATGTAGAATGGTTCCAACATATTTCAGAAACTCATTAAAGATGTAGAATAACTATAAGAAAATTTTTGAACAAAAATAGTCTCAAACTTGCAACCGTAGCTGGATAGTGGAATCCTCTTACTGCAGATCCTTTTTGCTCTTCTCTTCTTATCAGCATGCACTACAGAGTTATGATCTTAAGAAATTCCTGTCTCTTCTAAGGTTAACCTGAGGTTTAAAATAGTATTGAGACAGAAGATCACCAATAGCTTGCTTTAATCGAATCTATTTGCTAACTAATTGGCTTGTATTTTGAAAAGAAAAAAAAAAAACGCTTTATTTAGGATTCAATTAGGTTGCAAATTCAAACTCCAGTTCTACTATTACAATGCTAACTTCTGTTATCATTGCAAAATGATCAGCTTCCATGCATATTCTCACATTAGACCCCCTTATTAATACAGGCTAGCAGAATATAGTCACTGTCATTCTGGGGGTTGACCTTGAGTATTTTCCTTTATGTTTGACTCATTTTAAGGTGAAATCTAGATTAGAATATATGTGGGTCAATTCAAGAGATTTGGGTAGCAACAAAGTTATATAATTTTACATATTTATCTATTCTTGTAACAAATTTTGATATATGACTCATGTAACATACGTGTGTTTGTTAGAAAGGGGAATTGATTAATATTTATTAATAAGCCCCTTCTAATAATGACAGATGCAGATCACATGATTTTTTAGCAAGTATATGAATTGGAAGCCAATAAAACTTGGTGGTCAATGGACCACCAAACTACCAGAACACCTTGATGCAGAAGGCATGCACTTTTTTTTTTAAGATTTTATTTATTCATTTGACAGACAGAGTTCACAAGTAGGCAGAGAGGCAGGCAGAGAGAGAGGTAGGGAAGCAGGCTCCCTGCTGAGCAAAGAGCCAGACACAGGGTTCGATTCAGGACCCTGAGATCATGACCTGAGCCGAAGGCAGAGGCTTTAACCCACTGAGCCACCCAGGTGCCCCGGCATGCACTTCTTTTTTTTTTTTTTTTTAAAGATTTTATTTATTTATTTGACAGAGAGAAATCACAAGTAGGCAGAGAGGCAGGCAGAGAGAGAGGAGGAAGCAGGCTCCCTGCTGAGCAGAAAGCCCGATGTGGGGCTTGAACCCAGGACCTGGGATCATGACCTGAGCTGAAGGCAGCGGCTTAACCCACTGAGCCACCCAGGCGCCCCCCCGGCGTGCACTTCTTAATACAAGTTTAGGATAGTACATCAGTGGCATTCCATAGCTACAGTAAGGGAAATTCTAGACCATATAGCAGACTTGGGATAAATAGGTGCAATTATTCTTGGATATATGAAGGGTGAATGGAAAAAATCACACCAATGATAATGCTTCTGAGATGAAGAAGGGGCATCTGAGATGTATTGTGTCTCAGTATTACACACAGATCTTCCTGTCTCAGAGGTCCCGAGGGTGACGAGGAAAGAAATCCAGAGCTCTATTTCTCATTGATTTTTGAAAACTGACTAGAGATTCCTGAGTGTTTATTTTTTGGGGGGGGGGCACTTGGCAAGTTTTTAAAAGCACACAGTTTGAGACTGCAAGAAACTATTACTTTTCAGCAGAAAGTATGTTAGATGTGTGATCAGATGGAAGCAGAGAGGTGTTTGCTCCAGATGTAAGAGTTGTTTTTCCCAAACTGTATTTGTTCCGGATATAAGAGTTGTTTCCCCCAAACTATACTTGTAAGCTGCCACACCCACTATGGTTGAAGTTAAAATAACCTCTAAATAGCAGAGGCTCCTGATGGAAACATACCCACATTTGTTCTCACTGTTGGAAGCAGTTGGTGTCGGGTGGGGGGCGTCTGGGTTGAGTAACCTGACAGCATCACCCACATCCCTGTCTCCCACCGCTTTCTTGCCTTGCCCTCTTTCGATGATCCAGACTCCTTTTGAGGAACACCTGCTCTCTTGCATGCTTGTCTTCAACTGTCCTGTTTACTACCGCATTGCTGGTCCCCAAACCTTCCCTGGCATGTCAGTAGCCCTCAGTATCGAGTGAAAAGACCTGTGTCGTTGGTTCTCCCCATAGAGGACGTGTGCATTAAGAGCAGGTGAGGGTCTAGAAAATGTGGTGATGATACCAGGCAAATGTGTGTGCGATGAATCTACCTCTTCCCAGGATGCTGGATTTCACTATCATTTCATTGAAATACATTTGCTGAGCTTATAATTTCTTATGGACGGTGTTGGCATTTAACATCGCGATGCTCCGAATTATAGGATTGATGTATTTGCTTTGTTGGCCAGGACATCCCTTATGAACTTCTTCATTCATTGATTCACTCAAGACTGTGTGAGAATGACAGGGACAACCAAAGATGTCAATACACTGAAGTTTATGTTTCCTTTGTTTTTACCTATTAATTTAAGGAAAAGTCACATCTAAGAAAATGGTACTAACAGAAAATGTTGGCAAGAGCATGATTAAGATTGCAGTGATCTCTGGCAAATCTAGAATCTAACAGCTCACCTAACATGCTAGAACAAGAGACTCTGTGGGTCTAATAACTGGAAAACAATATTCACACCTAAAATGATGTACGCAGTATCCCCTGGTGTAATTTATACCCTTTTACTATGGTCATACTTGTATCAGTTTTTAATCATCTAGACAAGGAAGAAAAATATTGTTTCTCAGTCTGTCACTGCTTTTTTGTGCAATCTGTTTGTTTTTCAAATATTTAAATTCTCTGTAGAGTCGATTCAACAAAAAAAGTGAACGTAAATGTAGTTAAAATTCTGTGGGTCTTGGAAGATATCCCTGCTTCCATATTTCCACCTGTTCCCATTAACTATGAAATTATTCTGTCATGTCACTTTGAGTCTGGAGTGAAACCTGATCTTGTTCCAAAATACAGGACATGGTAATTTGTCGTTATGGAAATTATGAAGCCCTTTTAAACGAAGCTAGAAAGCAGTTTTAAATTCCTTCAGTCCAGCGGGATATAGAGGTAAGGGAAGAATATACATTTTGGAGAGATCTGAGTAATTGCCAAGAAATAAATCAACTGTCCATAATCCTTTAAGCTCAGGGTGCTGGGGTGACTCTGAAAGGTGGCTAGGGGAGCTCCAAGGAGACGGGCTGGCTCTCCACTTGCTTCGGGATGTTGGGTGAGCAGAGCGCCCACACCCAGGCCACACTCCCAAGCTCACTTCGGTGTGCATCTCTGTGGATGAGAAGCAGCTTGCTGGCCTTGGGAATGACCAGGCTTCTGCGTCCCCTCTGCCCGTAGGGCTTTGTTTGGGGAAGCGTGGGAGACGGGCCTGCTGCTTTGACGGAATGGCAGCTTTCCTTCAACACAGCAGTTAGTGACAGCTTTTGGAGGAGGCAGGGAAGGACAGAAAGACAGAGCAGACTCACTTAAGAACTTGGGGAACAAGTCTGTCTCCCCAGATTCTGCTCTTTGAAGTGGACTAAAGTAGTGGTTACTGAGTCAAAGAGAAACCAGTGTAAATCAGAGAGTAAAGTAATAGAAGCCTCAGTTACAGCAAACCTTAATGATCTGTCTTATTTCTTTTAAAAATAATATTTATAATTTATAATCTAATGTTGGGTCTGGTATAGAAAGCACCAGCTTTCTATAATATTTATAATTTATAATAATATTTATAATTTATAATCTAATGTTGGGTCTGGTATAGAAAACACCAGATTAAAAAACAAAACAAAAAGAAACTAAAAAACAAAAGGAGGAAAGGGAGGAAGGAAGGGAGGGAGGAAGGGAGGGAGGGAGGGAGGAAGGAAAAGAAAGAAAGAATAAAGAAGGAAGAAAAGGAAGGAAAAGAAAGAGAGAGAGAGAGAGAAAAGAAAAGAAAGGAGGGAGGAAGGAAGGAAGGAAGAGAAAGAAAGAAAGAAAGAAAGAATATTTGCTGATACTGGGGCTCCTGAAGGACTACAAAATGTGTATGAATTTAAAATTATAGTTTTAGAATTATAGATAACTGAGACCATTTTAAAGTCAGCAAAACATGGTGCTGAGGATTTCTTCCTAAGCCCCAGGGTAGCAGAGTGATGAAGGTGATTTATAAAACTCTTAACCCTGTCACCTGAAGTCCAACAAGGAACACATTTTAAAAAAGATTTTATATATTTTTTTGATAGAGAGAGACACAGCAAGAGGGGGAACACAAGCAGAGGGAGTGGGAGAGGGAGTAGCAGACTTCTGGCTGAGCAGGGAGCCCAATGCGGGGCTCGATCCCAGAACCCTGGGACCTTGACCTGAGCTCACGCTTAAGGAGTGAGCCACCCAGGCACCCCCAACAAGGAGCATTTTAATTACCAAAATAATTCTATAAGTACCCACTGAATGGCTTCATGTGTGTTTATGTGTGCATTTACTTCTCTCTCTCTCTCTTTCTCACATGCGCACACACACACACACACACACACACACGCAGAGTCTCTGTATAGTAATAGGCTTTAAGTTCAAGGAATCTAAGAGGACACCTTGCTAATCCTCGGATTTTCTATGGAAGGTGGGGAAACAAAACAAAGCTAACTGAAGTTTTATTTTTACCTACTACTAAGAAAAGAAAAAAAAAAGTTCCTGAGTCCTCAGGAAATTATATAAAAGTATAATTCATACTAGGTACTACCTACCCTACAATATGTGGTCCCTTAATCCCTCTACTGCATGTGGCTTAAGGTTACATTGAGATTCTTTTAGCTTTTTCTGTTTATTTTTTGGAAATATTTTCCTCAGCAATTCTGGTCTTAAATATCAACTATTTAAGTATCAAAGTGATTGGATTTCAGTAGGAGTTTTAACATATTGGTTATTTTTTTCCTGATAAAATAACATATACTTTTACATATGTTTTCAAAAATATTGAAAGTAAGCTCTGATGGTTCAGAATCTTCAGTTACTTTATTTTTAAAAATATTATTTATTTATTTATTTGTCAGAGAGAGAGAGAGAGAGAGAGAGAGAGAGAGAGAGAGCACGACCAGGGGGAACAGTGGGCAGAGGGAGAAGTAGGTTTCCTGCTGAGCAACGAGGCCGATGCAGGACTCGATCCAAGAACCCTGAGATCATGGCCTGATCTCATTGCCTGAGCTGAAGGCAGATGCTTAACCAACTGAGGTACCCAGGCACCCCTCAATTACTTTATTGTTTTAAGTTACTATTTATGTCTAGATGCAGTTTTGTGTCTCCCTGAAGGTATTAAGTACAGTAGGAGTCAACCCAGTGTTCAGAATTCTAGGGTGGCCCTCTGGTCTCTGCATGGACTGCTACGCAGCATCCCCTCTCCTTGAATGTGGGAGACTTGTACCTACCTGACTTATAACCAATGGGAAATGGCAAAGCTTCTGGGCTGTCCATCTTACAATGATATCACATGAGAATATCAGGCTTTTTCTTGCTGGTACGCAGAGAGAGCTTCTCCTGTTGGCCTAGAGGAAACCAACAGCCCTGCTATAAGCTAATGAGGGGTCACGGGGAGAGGAAACAAGGGACATCCTCCAGCCCCTGAGCACAAGCACCTACCAGTGGTCAGGGAGACGTCAAGGTCAAACCAGGACTCTGGGTCATACCATCATAACCAAATCAAGTCTGCAAATAATCTGAATGAGCTTTAAACAGACAGTTTTCTTAGTTGAGCCCAGCCAACAACTGGATCACAGCTTTGTGTGGGTTCTTGGCCTGGACCCAGAACTCCTACAAAGTATGAATTGGCACATGCGTGTTGTTTTAAGCTAAAGTGGTGGTAAATTGTCACACAACAATGTAATACGAACACATCTAGCATAGAAGACTTATAACTGAAAGGGGCAACATGAGTAATACAGGGTTACTTTTTTTTGTTGTTGTTCTATTTAAGGCAACAAAACTATTTTATAGTATCTACACTTCTCTCTTTAGGGAAAAGAAAAGTATCTTTAAGGCAGGTACAAAATAGCTAAAAAAGTAAGCAGTTGGCATTTCGATAATATTTTATAGCAGTTACTATCTTCTTAAAACTTTTTTTTAGTTTTATTTTTCTGGTTTCAAAAGATTTTAGGTTATATAAAATAGTCAAATTATTTGACCTTATAATTTTGTCCAAACTTAAAATTAATTTTTCTTTTTGGAAGCCCATCAGATGTACATGGAAATAAATGCCCTATTCTGAATTCAATGTTCTTTAAGAATTAAGTTTTTAAAAAATTATGTGCACAGTTTCAGCATCTTCACATATTTTAGTCACATTATGTATGTGCACACATAACTATGTTTATGAAATTAATTATGGCTTTCAACACTGTCCTTGAACTACTGTATTATATCCCCAAATTGCTCTTCTAAAATAATCCGCCTGTTGGACAGTCAGCACAGCTAAGTATTAACTGGAGATTATGCTGTTCTTACCCTTGAAACTATAATACAGGCAAGTCCTAGGTAGAAGGAAGGAAGGAAGGAAGGAAGGAAGGAAGGAAGGAAGGAAGGAAGGTTAGAAGGGGGAAAGTAAGGAAAGGGGGAGTGGGAGGAAGGAAAGGAGGGGTGAAGGGAGGGAGAGAGGGAAGAAAGGAGGAGGGAGGGAGGGAGGGAGGAATGAGGGGAAGAAAAGCATTGCTGGAAAAAACAAAAAACAAAACAAAAACCTTTGTTAACTAGAGCTACCTTGAATCCTGACAATAAAGGGGTATCAAAATAAAAAATAAAGTTATATAACATGAAATCATGACAAAGGCTTATTGGTGTGTGTCCAGGTAGCCCCCAGCCCCCAGGTCCCTCGTCGGGGATTTATTGTGTGGTTGTTGTACCCACTAGCTTTGAATCCCAACTTTAAATGACCATGGACATTAACAAGCCTAGAATGGCTTGATCCCAGGCCAACTTGGTGAGACACTGCTTGTAATGAGTAAGGCTCTTTTGATAATACTGCTGAGGCTTTTGTTCACTAAAGTTTTAATCTGGGTTAAAAAGAAGAAGAAGCCTTCTCTGTTTCTTTTTGCTTTGAATCTCCTATTGGCTCAAGGACTCAGTCCTCATTCTGGAAGGATAGACAAAATCCTCTTATGTCTTGCTTTCTCAATGAGGTATATGTGAGAATAGTGTATGAGTTAGTATTGGTTTGCTTAACTTTAATCGGATGCTCCGAAATGCTTCCTACCAGCAAACAATAGTCTAAAGCCCTAACGAAACATTCTATTTAGTTAGTATACAAATTTTTCAGAGCTTGTGAATGGAGTGAGCAATGTTTCAAATCTCTTGATAAGAGGAGACTTAGCTTTGCATTATAATATATACACGTGCTGTTTGTAGGTATAATAGAAACCTACTGTTAAGTCAAAGCTCCCCCCAAAAAAAATTAGATACAGAAAATAAAACTTGTATCTTTGACCGGCTCTTTGCTTTTTATTGTTCATTAAATCCCTGTGCACGGATGAACTGGCATGAATACAAAGGTTTGTGGTAATCTTCACAGCTGTATGTAGAATGTAGCTGGTGTTGGCATGCAGCTGGAGCATTATGGGTATCCCATCGCTCTGTAAAATGTGCAGCATTCATTTTTATAAAAAAAAATTCTCCCTAAATGCTAATATAATTAATTTTGAGAGTTTTTAGAATAACACAAAATGCATATTTTGCACCATTACACGCAAAAATGCATGTGATAGATATTCAAGAGGTTATCTGTGGAAGAGGAGGTGAGTGAAAGAAACGGTGCTAAAAGGGAATGTAAGAGATAAACATTCATTAAAGGAATTATTTGTGTGGGGGGGAATCTACTGTGGTTTCTCTGTGATTTATATATAACCACCCTGTTTCTGTCCACCATTGTACATGTGTCTGTGTATACACAGTAATGTAGTTTCTAAGAGAGGATGCATACTATTTTTCTTTAGTTTTAAAATTTGACCACCTATTTTATTTTGCCACATTTTTCATGGATTTCATGATTAGAACTTTAAAGGCTGCATAAGCCTCTTTTAGGTCATATAATATGATTTGCATATCCACATCGCCATTGTTGACTGCCTTTATTTTATTTATTTATTTTTTTAAGATCTTATTTATGCATTTGACAGAGTGAGCACAAGCAGGGGGAGTGGCAGAGGGAGAGAGTGAAGCAGATTCCCCGCTGAGCAGTGAGCCTGATGTAGTCTCTTAGGACCCTGGGATCATGACCAGAGCTAAAGGCAGACATTTAACTGACTCAGCCACCCATACACACCAGTTGGCCAACTTTAATGAATCATTTTTAACTGTATAGATAACATTTTGTTCATGTTCTAAAATAAATGAAATCCTCACCTTCAGTGTTTAAATGTTTTTAAATCTTAAAAATGTTTAAAATCTTTCCAAAGCATGTAATATAACTAATTTCTTCTTTATTTTTTTTAAGATTTTATTTATTTATTTGACAGAGAGAGAGAGAGAGATTACAAGCAGGCAGAGAGGCAGGCAGGGAGAGAGGGGGAAGCAGGATCCCTGCTGAGTAGAGAGCCCGATGTGGGCTCAATCCCAGGACCCTGAGATCATGACCTGAGCCCAAGGCAGAGGCTTAACCCACTGAGCCACCCAGGGACCCCTAATTTCTTCTTTAATAAAGTAAATTAAAGTGAGTTTCATGTATGTGTGATTGGCTGCTGTTCTTTAAAGTATGAGAGTTTGGGACGCCTGGGTGGCTCAGTCGGTTAAGCCTCTGCCTTTGGCTCGGTTCATGATCTCAGGGTTCTGGGATTGAGCCCTGTGTTGGGCTCCCTGTTCAGTGGGGAGCCTGCTTCTCCCTCTGCCTGCTGCTCACCCCTGGCTTGTGTGCTTTCTCTCTCCCTCTCTCTCAAATAAATAAAGTCTTTTAAAAAATTAGATTTAGGGATTCCTTTATCTGGAATTTCCCATATGAGCTGACACTCTCTTGTCTGCACCTATAACCTAATCATACCAAACTTTATGTTAAAATTATAATACTAATACCTAAAAATTACCACATATATGCAATATTCCATTAAATTATAAGTATTTGCAAAATATTTCCCATTTGAATCTCTTAATGAACCTGTGAGGTATAGATACCATTACTACTTTAATATCCAGGTTAGAAATCAGAGTCTCAGAGAGGTTAAGGAATTAGTTCAAGTTATAGGACCATCAGAACTCAGACACTTGCATCCCAGCCTCAACACTCTTACATGGGATGCTGATATGTCCCCCAAATTGTAGACATACCCACAAAACCATGAGGAGGTGTAATGTCTTTAGTGAATAGCAGGCTCTTTAGCAACATAGTTAAACAGCTTTGAAAATGCCCAATTTTTTGCTCCCTGTGTGAGAAGGATGACCAAGAGTTATGAAGCCCAGTTAGTATCCAGCCCATAGAGTCAGGGCCAGAAGCCACATCCAGGTCCAGTTCCTAGCTCATTGCAGTTCCCAGCCTCTCTGATGTGTCTTCTTTCTCAACGGCACCTGCCACTCAGTCCCCTTTGCTGGAATCCCCCCTTTGGAATTAGTTATGGATTCCCATAACTGTGTTCCAATTCTGACGTACACCCTAAATCACAGCCAGGCTATGAGAATATGTGTATCTGAAGCAGAAGTGTTTTCTTCATTCTTTTTTATTCTCCTGCTTCACAGGAACCTAGTCCGTAATGGTTCCCATTTCCATGTGTATCTCTCATGAAGACCCAATTTCCACAGACATTTGTGTTCTCTGATTTGAGAGCTTGTCTGGTCTCTGCATGTCCTGGATTCTTGCTTCTGGCCCTTCAGAATTCTGTGTTCCCCATTCTCTGTCCACCATGAGCTGCACCACTCTTTTCCATATTGCTAAGGGAAGGGAAGCCTCATAGTGTTGACTAAGATAGAGTATTTTACAGTGTTTAAATCCATTCATTTTGAGGGCGTATTGGACATGCCCATTGGTGTGTTGGACTTTTAGGTCTAACTTTATATGTGAGGCACTTGGCTAGAGGCAGTAGGCGTACAGACCTAAATTAAATAAGACCCAACCTTTGTGGAACAGAGGGAGTTAAGGATGCCCAGATACACACAGAACTCTTCAAGTGTCATCTGTAAGAGTTCACGCAATAATATTGAATGACCGACTCCCTTTGACCAACATTTTCCAATCCTAGAATGTCATGCTAATAGAGTAGAATAAAAGATAGTTCAACAAATATATCAGAATTAAAAACTAAATGTCAAAACATAAGTGTTTTGTGAAATAACATATCTGTGTATATGCATATATATTGAAAGATCAGTAATGATGCCTTAGATCTAGATTTATTGACAAAAGGAATGTCCATGGCATGTTGTTAAAGGAAAAAAAAAAAAGAGGTTAAATGTGTGTAGAATAGGATTCAATTTGATCTTAAAGTATGTGTGTGCGGAGTACTGGGTGGCTCAGTCGATTAAGTACTGGGCTCTTGGTTTTGGCTCAGGTCATGATCTCAGGGTTGTGAGAAAGACCACCACATCGGGCTCCTTGATCAGGTGGAGTCCGCTTGAGATTTTCTCTCCCTCTATCCCATGGGTTGAATGCTCTCTCTCTCTCCTCTCTCTCTCAAATAAATAATAAAGAAATAAAATACTTAATTTTTTTAAAAATGTGTGTGTGAGAGAGAAGAAAAAGAAAAAGAGATGTAGAGAAGTCACCACCATATTTCTCCTGCTGTCTCAAGTTCATGCCTTTTTCAGTGGCTTTTCCCTTTTGTTCATTGTGTTTTTAAATTGGTTCTCTGAAACTCATGCAAGGTCATCCTGTACTATATAGTGCATTTTTTACATCTTATTAAAAATATATTTTTTCCTAAAGCCTTAAATATGGTGCTTTGAAAAGAAACAAAAATCAGCTATTCTTGCCCATAAGAGTTTAATTCATAATAATCTAATTCCTCATAGGAGGTGAGGAAGAGATGAACTTTTCTATATTCTAGTTATCTTTCTGATGTATCAAAGTTATAACTAACCATCACCAGGAATGAGGCTGACTTTGTCATTCGTGAAAAGTACGTTTAATAATTCATGTCACTGAAAAAAATATTCATAACAGCAGTGGTTTTATTTAACCAGCAATATCAATGTATAGATCATTCCACAAATGTCATGTTTCAGAGAAATGATAAAGTCTCAAACAAAATATACACAAATTTCTTTAAACATTATTGATAAAGACATCTTTATTAAAACATCAATATTTAAACCTTTACAACATCAGTTCTTACAACTGTGAAATACGTCTGCCCCGTTGCCCCCAGTCTTCTGTGTCTTGAAGGAAGCAAATGATTCTGTTTGTGTGAGTTGTAAATAAAATAAGAGCAACTGGGTTCTGCCCAAGGGCTCTGGGGCTTCACCTATGATTCATCTGTGATTTAATTATATATCTTTTTCGGTTTGACATTCATTTGGCCGACTTCAGATTGTTTTCACATTGCTCAAGATATTTTTTTTTTTCCTCTCCTTTGGAAAACTGAACTTGGAAGATAAGTAAATTTTGCATTAAATGAGATGTTACCTTCTGTGAACATATACATCCAAATACGGTAACACTCTAGAGGTATTGTGTGATACATACTTTTTTCTTAAAGAGACTGAGTGATAATGATACACAATTCACCTTGTTCATGAGGAAGATATGGGATAGGGGATTCTGTCTGTGTCCTCTTCACCTTTTCATTTTTATTTTTATTTTTATTTTTATTTTTTTTCACCTTTTCATTTTTAAACAACCTCAGGGTCTTTGGTCTGTTGAAACCACTGCTCTAATAATTACTGATGTTGCTTTCATTTTTAGATTCTTCCTGCTCAGGGTTCAGATGAGCCTGTGGGCAAATTTTGGTATGGGCTTGAGTAAGTTCTAGGCATGGCGAGTTCCTTAAGAAATGTGCACTCGGGCGTGCCTGGGTGGCTCAGTGGGTTAAGTGACTGCCTTCGGCTCGCGTCATGATCCCAGGGTCATGGGATCCAGTCCCACATCTGGCTCCCTGTTCAGTGGGGTGTCTGCTTCTCCCTCTCCCTCTGCATTTCCCCCTGCTCATGCTCCTTCTCTCTCAAATAAACAGATAAAATCTTAAAAAAGGGAGGGGGGGCGCCTGGGTGGCTCAGTGGGGTAAAGCCTCTGCCTTCGGCTCAGGTCATGATCCCAGGGTCCTGGAACCCAGCCCTGTGTAGGGCTCTCTGCTCAGCGGGGAGCCTGTTTCCCCTCCTCTCTCTCTGCTTCCTCTCTGCCTATTTGTGATCGCTGTCTGTCAAATACATAAATAAAATCTTAAAAAAAAAAGAAATGTGCACTTGATTTAGGTAAGAGAATAACTGTGTGTTAGTGTTTCCACCAGCTTACATGTAAATTTGTTATGAGAATCTTGTATTTAAGAAATACGTTATTACTTTTCTTATAATGTGATTCTCCATAATGCCCTTACATGACTTATATGCGCTTTCCAAACCCTGAAAACTGTCTTCTTAGCTCCTAGAGAGAGTGTGAAGTTTCTCTCTGCCCGCAGAGAGGTGGAGAGCTGGCTCTAAGAGGGTGGGTTTAAACCCGGGGGGGGGGGGGGGGGGGGGGGGGGGCCCAGAGCGAAGGCTGGGAGGTGGAAGGGGTTTCAGGGATTATGGTGACTTGCTGCTAATACTCTCCCGGAGTGTAAGCTGCTGAACTTCTTAGCGCCGATGGGGTAAAACAGAAAACACAGCCACACAAAAGAGCGGAGAATCACGAGCCGGCTGAGAAAACACAGTACAATAAAGCCGCCAACACCGATGATGAGCGGGATATCAGTTTGTCTTGGGGGCTGCGGCCCCTGCTACTAATTGGCTTGGTGAGCTCACCAGTCGCCGCGTGGTCTCACGCACTCCGCTGCCCTGCGTGTGGGGGAGAAGCAGGCCAGCTAATTGCTGTTGCTCTCGTGCCAGAGAGTCAACGTGCGGAGCTAATAGTGACAGATAGAGGGCAGACGGATTCCTGCTCGCAGCTCCGAGTTTGCCGCTTGCCATAACTGAGGCAGCAGGCATGCAACTCCGCACGGGGACAAGGATAGTGTGCCTCCTGGCTTAACATGTGGAGGGGCTTTTTAAAAGGAAAAAAAAAAAAAATCCCTGGTAACATTTTTTGGATGATGCAAGACTGGATACTAATGCCTCCCAGAAACAAGAAGCAGTCGGTGTGAGCAAATCCTCTGGGACCTGGAGGATGAGCGTTGGCTGTTTTGAAAGGGATGTTCAGGACGCAGCCTTGGCAAGAAAACTTACTGCATAATCTTCCACGGGCTGAAGATGAAACTTTAAACCGGCAAGTACGTTGCTTTTTAATCCCCCCTCCTGTCCCTTAATCTTTCCAATGTGAGGCAGCAGGAAGTACAGAGAAAGTTAAGACTTCCTTGCAGTGCTGTGAGTCTGTGTCATGCTGTCACTTTGTGTCCTGCTTGTTCAAAGAATAGAGTGGGGATGGTGTACAATTATCTGTTAAAAGAGGAAACACAGCTCTGTCTTCCTGTTCTTCTGGATCCCTGCCTGTGGGCTTACGGTTTTGTTGAGATGTTAATGTAAAATTTAGGAAGTCCCATGCTTTGGAATTATGACTCTCTGCAGCTTGACCTGTTTTAAAAATGCGAATGCTCAACCACTTTCTTCTGCTGCTTCTTTCTCCTTGACAAAATGTAGAAAGAGGGAGGGAGTATTCATACCATGTTTCTTTTTTTCCTTTTTGTTCGCAAATGCACCTGTGTGTCATTTCATTTTATGAGTGGCAGTTGCTGGAGATTATCGTTAATGGGGAAGTGTGAGAGGCTGACTCTGCCCCACAATGACTATTCTGTGATTTGTTGGGATCTGGAGGGCCCTGATGTTTTCCCTAGAGATGTGTTAGTGTATTAGAATATGTGCTCCTTTACAAAAGTGTTGGAAAGCATTAACCATTTAGAATTTGGATCCAGGTAGACTTTATCTCCCAAATGCAGAATTAGTGCTAAGTAGTACTAACAGCTTGCCCGCGTTGCGGTGTGGCCTTTACTTTACAAGCACACTCTGGATGTCGCAGGGAAGGTGAACCTGAGCTGCAAGTTCCAGGCTGATGGGTCTCTCTAGTACGTGCAGGTGGTCACCGATTTGATGAAGTTGTGGCAGGCATGCAGGGGTTGGGTTGGGGGGGATAGTGGTCACTGTTCATGGGGTGAGCATGTCGGCCTCCCATCAGGCTGACTCCAAGTCCAAACTCATTTGCTTTCAGGAACAGAGCTGAGTGTCAAAGCTAGTAACCGAACACTTGCAGGGCAGAGTTTTTGTGTCGCTTAATGTCAGAGAAGCAAACAATTGTAAAAGAGGTACATATTGAAACATAGACGGTTTCCTCTCATTTTCAAGGCAACGTGGAAGTCTTTTGCACACACTCGCACAAAGTTACTGTTCACTGTAAATTGGTTCTTCCATTCGCTCTTTGCTTTTGTTCTGCCTTGGCTAAGTGTGAGTCAGTGTATGTATCTTTGCATGCGAGTCTTCAGATTTCAGAAACTTGATCCCCTTGACTGTGTGCTCATTCTCCTCTGAAACACAGGTACAGCCTCATGCGTGTCTAGTTGCACGGACTGGGGCCGTCCTCGCTTTTCACCTCCTGCAATGATGGGGTGAGCAGGGAACGTGTATCTTCATCCCTTCACCACCGAAATGACCCCTGGGTGTTAGCCATTCAGGGATCCGAGCAGATGAGAGCATGTGGCTATCTTACTGCTAGCTGGCTTTTTAGAATATAGTGGGATAGAAGTTTGAGTACTTTTTATAAAGAGGTTTAAATAAATCCTTCCATTTTCTGAGAGACTTTAAAACTTAAATCCATTAATACTATTATTTGATAAGTGCATGTCCAATCTAAAACAGTAGTTTTAAAAGGAGATAATTACAATTCTAAGCATAAAAGAACTGAGAGTTTAAGTCACATGCCTGTTGCAATATTTTTCCTCAGCCTTCCTACGTTTCAGTTGTGCAAAATGTGTGTTGTGGTTTTTTGTTTGCTGGTTGGTTTACCTATTTGGTTTTGTTTTACTACCCAACTTGAACAGCAGACCAGCAGATGTAAATTAAAGCCACTTGCAAAAATTCCCCAATATTTGTTGGTACCTGGACTCAGGTGGAAGTTAAAAGCAAAAGGCAATTATTATTTTTTCTCATCAAGGAAAATAACTCTCTCACTTTGATCACAAAATGTGTGTCAAACAAATGTACGTTGAATAATTATTGATTCCTTTCAGTAATCACTTGATCATGTGGGCTCTGACTCCCTGAATAATGAACCTTTACAATCATAGTAAAAAAGTAAAAGAAAGAAAATAATCCTCTAACTGTAAATATTTGTCGAAGGGTAGATGAGTGTCCCCCCATTGTTGTAACTGTGCAGGTGCAAGTTCAGACAAGAGGGACTTTTGCTCCTACTTACGTGGAGTAAAATAATACAAAACTTTTCCCCTAAGTTAGCTGTTATCTCTTCTCTGGCCCAGAAAGCCCCTGTATATGTTTACCTGTTATTGCAACCTTCACACTGAAGAAAATCTTAGGGTTTTAAGTTTTCCCCTGAACCCCAACCTAGGAATATATTCACATCGGCAAAAGCAGTAATCCCCACAAAACGACTGTGTTGCTTCCGAGAGGAGTGAGCATGTTTATCATGTGAAAGTTTAATTTTACTTGGGACTCCATGTTCTGAGTAGGTTTCCATCATACTCCTTTTGTTGTTCGATTTTTTTCTTTTTTTTCCCCCCTTCTTTTGAAAACAGTTTGTCCTCATTTGTGGGAAGGTTGGTGTCCTGACCTCTGTGTTTCTGGGGAAAACTGCATAATTATGACGCTGAAAACCAGGATCATCCGATAGGGCAACTTTTCGAAGCTGTTTTTGTTACTCTCAACTTAAACTGTTCGGTTGTAGATCTGCTTTCTCTTTTTATAGTTTTTCTTTTGTATTTGTCACCTCTCTGTAATATGACAAACTTTGTAGATTCATAACAAATGGTGGCACATGGGGCCTCCTCTCAGAACCTCCACGCTCAGATGCCCCTGGGTCGTGTGAGGATATATTTGGGGCACCCGTAGGGACTCGTTAGCACTCAGAGTCGACTTCAGGTAAGAAACAGGAGCTGCTGCTAAGGAATGCATGGCAAGATTATGTTCTGTGGGTAGAGTCTCTGTGCGAAATCCAAAGAATCAAAGCCCTCAGAGATGGAGTTAATGTATACCTTTCATCTAAATCAAATCCGAGAGCCCCTTAGATTGGGAGGATGGCAGGACCAGAGAATTTACACAGATATTCCCAGTACAGCCGTTACTCCTTTACATGTGTGAGCGAGAGGCAGGGGCGTAGAGGCGGGGTGGGTGCTGATACTGAGAGTGGGTTTGAAGAGGCTGACTTTGAAGTGCCATTGCCACCTGTGACACACACACCAAAGTCCCAGATTTGCAGGGTTGTGGAGATACACGGCACTTGGTTCCAGCCCGCAAACGTGTCACACACCAAGAAGTGAGATGGACACACACACACACATGCACGCACGTGCACACAATGTATTAATTTACAGAAGGAGCACGGAAGCCTCTGCTTCTGGTACAAAGACAGTTCTTGTCCTTGGAAGCCCTGGCACATCCCCTAAACATTTTTGCCTCAGTGACCACATCTATAAAAGTCAGCCCATCGGAGTTTTTGCAGGGATCGGCTAAGATAATGAATGAGAAACTGACAAATGGCTAATAATCTAAAGTACAATTAATTCTAATCTTCAAGCATTTACTTCTCAAGATGATCGTGTGTGTGTGTGTGTGTCTACAAACAATAACAGCAGCAAGACACTTTTCACTCTAGTGAATAAGAGTTTCTACCTGAGCACCATCGTGGATAAATCTCCTTTTATCTCACCAGTTGTTTAAAGGTTGCACTCAACCTTAAATATCAGATCATGGCTATTGAAGCTATAAATGTAAAAGGCAAAGACAGTCATTATTTCGAGAAACTAAAGAAAATAAAGCATTTCTTTCCTTTGCGCTGGTAAATGGAAAAATTCAAAGCTTGTTTATTGTGTTCCATGATGGATAAAAAAAAAAAAAATGACAGGAGGTGTGACTTTCTTTACGGCTTTTAGAGTGTAAGCTTTCTCAGGCCATGGCAGATGTGTAGTTCCCATTACTTTGAGAAGTCATTCATTCTAATGCCCAGTGAAAGGGCGGGTTTTAGACAGAAGTGAGCACTGTTTGCTGACAGGGAGGAAAGTGGTATGTGCGATGAAGTGCATCATTCAAACCGGAGCCCAGCTAATGAATGCCCTCCCTGTTGTTTTCATGGAGGTGTTAGAATGAGGCTTTTCTGATTCTGCATCACTGAATCCTTATGGAAATGCAAATTGTTTGTCCAAGGACAGTGACTTTCCTTTTTGCTTTAGCATTTAGGTGACCTATTTCTTCAACTTTGCAGCACACCACTGGCATCCAGAGAAGGCTCATTAAAACTAGATGAGAGGTTGTTATTTCTTTAGAACCTTAAGTCCATGTTTGACAAATGGGGAGAAGTCACAGAGAGACACTCACAGACCAGTAGACTGAGAAAAACCCAGAGATTGTCTGCAAAGAGCAAGAGAAGTAAAGAGACTCCCAAAAGGAGAGCTACAGGAAGTTAGAGACATGGGGTAAAGGCTGACAAACACTGAACAGGGGCCCAAGAGAAACTCCCTGAGTAGGGTTAGAGGCAGAGACAAGAGAGCAGCAGGATAGTGTCAGGCAGGGGAATGGACAGAAAAAGACTGACGGATTTCCAGAAAGATTAGTGTGCAGGGAAAAGGGAACAGAGAAGGGAAATTGAGAGAGAGAAAGAGAAACAGACCAGAAACTGAGAGAGAGAAGCAGAAAGATGGAGGAGAGAGAATGTGATACAGGGATGGAGAGGTAAGGCAGAGAGAGAGGGAAGGAGAGAGGGAGAGGGGAAGAGAGAGTAAAGGAGAGGGAGAGAGATGTGTAGGAGGCAGAGAGGCTGGGAGGAGAGCAGGAGGAACTGGGCCTCTATCCTGCACCAGCCCCTCCTAGTGATGAGCTTGTGTCTAAGCTCTAGGTCCTGGTTTCTGTCTGTAAGGATGCCATTCAGGGACAGAAACCAGCCCTGCCTCAGGCTCAGGAACAAGGGCCGCCTGAGTTCCAAGGTTAGTGTCTCCCATATGCCCATCCTTATCCAGAGGGGAGCCCTACAGAGCAGACTTTGGGGTGGGGGCCCCTCTCTCCCTGCTGGCTGTAGGGAAGGGGCTCCGCTGGAGAAGCTGCTGCTTCCTCACCTGGGAGCCTCAGATACCGTTTTCTTCCTCATCCTCTTGCTCAGGGAATTAGGTGAAAGTGCATATTTCATCCGGGCTCCGCGCAGTGTGGTTTACTCTCCACCAACGAGCTCAGTGCCTAGAATTTAGCAAGGGCTCTAGAACGATCTCAGTGATGAACGCATTTTTGCTCTGAGTATTCGTTCCTATGGAGTCAGGAAAAGCTGAAATTGTATCTCGGTGTTTCAGCGGGAACCCCTGCACTCCTGCTGTTGGCCCCGTCCCGAGGGTGGGCTGCCGAGCTGCGGAATTACCACACCCGGGGTCCCTGCTGTGCACCCGACTTCTTGAAGAGCAGGAACGTGAGAGCTGTGGCCATGCACACGTGTCTGGCCCTGGTGGCAACTTTTGGTCTTTTTTACTCCTCTCCTCACTCAAAACGGGGACTATTTGTAGAAGAGACAGGTAGTGAGAATTTGGAAATGAGGGAGGCAGGGAGGTGGCCCCGGGGACCGGATGTGGACAATTCAATTAAAAGAAGGCACGCAACTGAGAGAGGAGGAGGATATCATAAAAATGAGATAAATGTGCGCTCCTTTTCCTGAACTCCAAGACGAGCTGAGAGGAAGGTGTGTGTATACAGTTTAAAAATGATAATGTACATTGTGGAGCTATAAAGTTATCCCTGGCTATCAGGCAGATAATGAGAACATAAAACACTTTGCCAGAAAATCATTGAAGTGCTCAAAATTTCAATTTCAATTGTTTTCTTTCACTTTTCTTAAATTGTTGAATTTTTAAATACTGAGCTCTCTTCACTAAATAGATTCCTTCTGAGTGGCTATATTTGGAAGCAAGCAATCTAAGAATGTATGCAAGCATTGGATTTTTTCCAGTTTTTTCGATGTGTTGTTGAATTTGTTTGATAAATGAAGAAAATAATAAATATCGAGTGCCTACTGCATCCCCAGAAGTATTCTCAGTACCTTTGAATATGTCATCTGTTTAACCTCTCCGAGGTAGAAGGTATAGAACAGGTGCTCCCCTCCCCAATAAGCTTGACTTCTGAATATCCCTGCATGAGTTTCTGCATCAAAGAGGTGCTGACAGTTTGTTAAACAACCTCACTTTCTGTCTGATGCTGTGTGCATGGAATAGAATGTTCTGTTTTGGACCATTACCGATTGTTACACTGGCATGCTAATACTTTACAGAAAATGACAGCAAAACTTCTGGGCATTTTTACAAGGTTTATGGAGAAATTTTCACTCAGGATATACTGAGTTCTATAGAGCATTCATTATATGAATTCTTATTTCATATTCACAAATGAGGGTGAAGAATAGAATAAAATTCAACAGAGCTTCAGATAATAAGGCTTCACTTTATTACAGTCACAAAGAGTTTTTCCAAATAATGGTAACTTCAGTTACCATCAGAAAGATATTTTGTGAATGAGATAATGCTAAAGCAAAGAGCATTTCTTGTATTTATGGGGGATAATACCTATTTCCTAAACAGTTACCATTTGGATGTAGATTATTTACCTTTCCTTTTTTTTTTTTAAACACACAGACACATAGGCATATATATATATACACATACACAAATCAAAGCAATTTCTTAGCAGTCATGTTTTCTTAAAGCAGGTGTGCATGGTTAAAAAAGTCAGATTGTGCAAATAATTAAATATATACTAGTTTCTTCTTCTCTAACCAAGTCCGCACACAACTTTGTTCTATTCTTTTGGGGGTGTTTCTCCTTTATTTCTACTTATACCTCTAAATAATATGCTAATGATGTTACCTCTTGATTTATTTATTCAAAGTATTATTTCCTATTATGGTACTAAACATTTGGTTGCTTTTATTATCAGCACACTTTTTATTCTATCTCATGTTCAAAATAGAGTAAGATATCATAAATTCTAGTTACTTTAATATGCTAATGCTCTGTCAACAATAAGCTATGATTTTATTTTCCAGTTTTTGTTTTTCTATATTTAATACATGGCTTACTATGTTTACTTTTCTGAATATCTCTCTTTCATTTTTTTCTGCAAAAATATTAAATTCTACAAATGATTCCACAAATCATGCAAGTCAGTACAATTTCCCCAAGTTCTTGGAAACATTAGTGGTCCAGTACCATTATTTTCCCAACATGGCGACCCTCTTTTCAGTCATACTGGGATACAGACTTACACTGGTGCATTGCCGCTGAGACAGGCGTGAGGTCCACTGCCCACTGGGACCCCACAGCTGCCAGGAGTGGGGGTGGGGAAAATAGAGGGCTGTTCTCACTGCTCTGTGGCTGCACGGCTGGGGGAAGTGGTGGCTACGGCGTACAAGCTCAGCCTTCACCCTTCTCTAATTAAGTCTGCCTGGTTCTTGACTGCAGTGGAGGCTTACCTGATGCGCTTCACGGAGGGGCTCTCTGAAGGGTATTTATTTGTGACTCCTAAGTGAGATTGATTGATTATAAGGAGTCAGCTCGTGCACTTAAGGAGGCTGTGTGTCTTGAGATCTCTCTCTAGCAGGCATCTAGGGAGTGGGAGAGCTCATGGTGTGTGGTCCAGTCCAGATGTTATGGGCAGACTAGGATCCCAGCCTAAAGACCTGCAGAGAGTGTGAATCTGCCCTTCCTCAGCCTTTTTGCTCTGCATGCTCCAGCATGCATGCTGTGCACAAGCAGAATCCAGTGCCCAAATTAGAGGACTATGCCGACGTGGGGTTCAGAGAGGAGCCTGGTGCTGGGTGTGCATGTGTAAGAAAAGACATGTGAGGGCTGAGCTCTGGGGCTCTCGAGTCTTGGAAGGACCCATGTGTCCAAAGCCGTTGATGGTTCCAGAACGACAGGAACCAGGAAATAACACTGGTTTCAGCAGCTGGAGCATGTGGGTGACCATCGCGACAGTTCAAGGGTGTTACTGATTGGAAAGCAGTTGACTTGGAAGTATTTTGGTCATTGTTCTTGTCATTACTTTTGCATTTTTGTTTTCCAGTTTGTACTTTCAAGAGCTCCTTTCTTGTTCTTGTTAATTTATTTGCTATTTTATATTAATTTATTCTCTGATCTTTATAAAGACACTGGTTATAACTCTGTTTATATATTGACTGAGATGTCATTTGGCTCCCTCTGTGATATTTTCCCTCCCAACCCTAAGTGATCGGTTAGTCATGCCTCTTCACTCTCATGTAAGAATGTGTGTGTTAGGGTAGGCAAGTCATGGAAACAAGTACACCTTCACAGGTCCTTGTTCAACATTTCTATTTTGCTCACATGACTGTCTGCTGGTTATAACGTGGTTCTTATGTCAATGGGATGTTGGGGGTCTGGGGGCTGATCTTCAACAATGGCTCACAAATGTTCTCCGAATTCCTCATCCAGGCAGCCCTCCATGGAAAATAAGAAAAATATGCAAGAGAGGTTATACGGGTCAAGACAGGACTCAGTGGGACAAATGTGACTTTCTTGGACGTTCCTATGCCTCGAACTCAGTCACCTGGCCACTTTTAATTACTATGCAGGTTAAGACACTCACTTTTGTGCTTTTGAGGTGTGTCCAGATAGAAGAGGGAAATGAATTTGTATGAACAGGCAGGTGTCTTTGTCACTAAAGGCAAGTCATTGAAATGCTCTTCAGTGGTTCCTGTATTTGCTCAGGACTTGTCAGCAGGTGTCAAGGATCTAGGCAAAGAGATAGCTTTGTGTGTGATGACCCAGAGTCCACGGATCTGTGATAGCATCTTCAGAAAACACTCCGATGTCTGAGCTGTGGAATAGGGAAGGCATAGAGGACGATTTCTCAGCACGTGGGCAGGGATCCAGGTTATTCAATGGATACCCTCCTCTAGGATATCCAGCTTACTCCAGCACCCTCCACTGCTTGTCCTGGCACACCCTTTGTTGAGCTCCCCATATCATATGTTCTGCAGCATCAGTGGGGATGGGCTTTTTGACATAATCATTATCTCCTCACTTCTGCCATTTGCTGTGTAATCTTTTGTACTTTGCTACATAAGTTTCTCGTCTTCCACTTCAAATTTGTTGAAATTACACATTTTCTTTTGCTGCTTTGTCCTCATGGTTTCTTATTTCTTTCAGTTTCTATGCTGAACTGAGTGTGTAGAGGATAACAGATAAGTACTTTTGATCAATCTACATCTTAATACCACAAATTTGTGTTTGAAAACCAAGTTAAGAAAAGGAGTTATGAAGAATGATTGGTTGGTAAGGAGTTGTATTTAAACATGGGATCTAAAAATTAAAATGTTCATTGAGTATCTTTTATTGATAACAAGATACCAGAAAGATATCAATTGCTTTCCGTAAACTGGTGATTATAATCATTGCTTCTTTGGAAATATTTCGTTTTGAAGCTGTATGTCAGTTCCTCTTCAGTGAATTATATTTGCAGCTATTAAAGTCAACTTGAGCCTCTATATTTTGCTACACACACAAACACACACACACACACACACGAGGCCAGGCTTCATATCACACTTATTTCTGCTGCAGTGCAATTTACTGTGGAGCACGGATGTTGAAGGCACATCGGGAGGAAGGAATAGCTGTTACACAGCTCATCAGGAAATTCTCTCTCCTGCAGCTTTTCAGCAAGTCACAGGGTAGGAATTTAACAAGGAACAAAATAGAAACAAGATTTTTGGATAAAGTACAACATTCACACAAAGAGCATGTCTTCGGGGGGCTTTATTTTTTATTTATTTTTTTGGCTGTATCAGAGATTCTTGTAAAGGTTATAAAATATCTCGGTTGTCAAATCAGTTTTAAGTTATGAATGTTTTTGAAGCCACCTACCATGGTCGAGGTGCTTATTTTGCCGTGGAGTAAAAATCAGCCACAGTTTCTGAGACATTCCCTGTCATTTCCCCTGGCCCTGGGTAGTCATCAGGATTCTTCTTGTGGGAAGTGATATTGTGCCTTGAGAGTCTCATATAGGAAATTATCAGGTTTCCAGGGGGTCCTTGATTCTGTAAAGAATTAGGTGCATATGTCTGAATTCAACTTCAAATGCACTGACCCGTTAAATGAATTCTTGAAGCCATTGCTCTGTTTCCACAACCCTCCGACAGCCTTCTGCTGCTTGTCTGAGATGTGTGATAGTATGTCCCCCTACCCAGCCCCCACACGGTCCCTGCCATGGCCAGCGCACCCTCTCAAGTTTGGTCTTCCTGTACCCATCCACAAGACCCTGTATTCTGACAATTCCTTCATCTTTGAGCCTCTCTCCTCTGACTTTCCATGGCATACATTTCTCTTTTGTTCTGTTGTTACTGCAGTTTGGTTTTTGAGTTTTACTTCTTAAGATGCCCTTCGGGTTCATTTTTTGGCAGTTCTTCCTTAATGTATGGCTCACAGGTTCACATGTTCCAGTGTTCTTCCTCACTGTTCTCCTCTTCCCTTCTTCTGCATGACTTACCGTTTCCTGAATGTACTGTTGAGTTCTTAACTCATCCGTGTCTATAGATGGCAGCTAACATCATAGCTCCAACAGCTCCAGCTGTCATTCCAAAGCTGAGTTCTGCAGAGCCAACCACCTACAGATGTTGCATGGGTGTTTCAGGTTCATGGAGTATGAGCTGGGTTCACCTCCTCTCCTCTTCTCCCCTGTGTCCTATTCACTGGTGAATAATAACCAACATCACAGGGCTCAAAACCTGAGTATCAGCATTTGGATTCTGCCCGCTTAACTGTCGGTCTACCTCCTCCATGGCTGGAGAACCAAACTCTCCTCCCATGCTTCCCTGGAGGTCCTCGTCATTTCTCATGGGATCCCTAACTGCCCTGATTTTCCTCCTTCCAATCTGCGTGCAGCTCTTCTCCCTTCTCCGGTCTTCATTCTTCCCCTACAGTGTGTGTCAACCTTGTTCTAGAATGCTTTGTTTCATGGTGCTATGTAGAAGTTGCGTGCTTTACGGGTGGGAGGTTTAGGAACCCTGCATCAAGCACCTCTATCTGGACCCCTTTTCCAGCAATGATTGTTCACTTTGTGTTTCTGGGTCACATCTTGAGAATTCTCGCAATATTTTAAACTTTTTATTACTATATTTATTATGGTGATCTATGACCAGTGATTATGACTCCCTGAAAGCTCAGATGATTCATAGAATTTATTAGTAACCAAATATTTTTAAATTACGGTATGAACTTTTTTTTTTTTTTTTTTAGATGGACTGCTATTGCACACCTAAGAGGTTACAGCATTGTGTGAATAATAACTTTTATATTTGGTGGGAAACTGAAATATTCACTGGGCTCTATTTATTGTGTTATTTGCTTTGCTAGCATGGTCTGGAACCAACTCCTGATATCTCCCAGGTATATCTGACAATCTTATCCCTGCCTTGCTGAGATATTTTAATATTTTCCCATTCTGTTTATTGAGACTCTTCCTTGGATCCTTTCTCTCTGCCTAAGTAAGTTTATTCAAAAGAACTGCCTAAGTAAGTTTATTCAAAAGGAAATGTATTGTCCTATGTAACTGAGAACCCAGAGATGTAGATCTGACTTGCTACAAGGAGTTAAGACTCAAACATGGCTTTGAGATGTAGCTCCCCATTTACTTTCTTTCCTAGTTGAATCTGTCCTCCAAATCTTGTGTTGGCTGTTGGCCCCTATGAGCTCACACCATCACAGCATCTAGGACAAAAGAAAATAAGGAAGTCTGTGCTGTGATACTGTTCAATCAAAAATCTCTATATGGAGTCTTCTTGGTTCTGATTTACCTAATTGCTGTATTAGTCCAGAGGGGAGGATGAAAAACATTTTAAGTCAAGACAGATCTTTCTTATGACTAATCCATACTTCATATCTTTGATTTCTTTAAACATTCTAAGTCAAAGGCTCTGCTCTCAGTTCCCTGGAGAAGGATCACTTCTAGACAATATAGTAGCAATGTGCCTTGGTTTGCAAAAGATAACACTTGAAAAATAACTGAAGTAGTAAACACTGTAATAGCTTCTTACACTGAACCAAATGTAGCCTCTCAACACCAGCGCTGTCACATACCAATGTATGAATCCTTCAGCATGTTCTCTAAAAAGTCAAATGCAGACTTTCAAATATATACACTTTTGAAATGAAGGACTGTACCTACCACGTATCATATAAACTATCAGTATGATATTCACAGAGAACATGGGTCCAGAAGTATGGTACAGATTGTTATGTTCAAAGCTGTCATCATCAAGACAGCATGGTCCTGGCACAAAAACAGACACATAGATCAATGGAACAGAATAGAGAGCCCAGAAATAGATGCTCAACTCTAGGGTCAACTAATCTTCGACAAAGCAGGAAAGAATGTCCAATGGAAAAAAGACAGCCTCTTCAACAAATGGTGTTGGGAAAATTGGACAGCCACATGCAGAAAAATGAAATTGGACCATTTCCTTATACCACACATGAAAATAGACTCAAAATGGATGAAGGACCTCAATGTGGGAAAGGAATCCATCCAAATCCTTGAGGAGAACACAGGCAGCAACCTCTTTGACCTCAGCCGCAGCAACATCTTCCTAGGAACATCGCCAAAGGCAAGGGAAACAAGGGCAAAAATGAACTATTGGGATTTCATCAAGATCAAAAGCTTTTGCACAGCAAAGGAAACAGTTAACAAAACCAAAAGACAACTGACAGAATGGGAGAAGATATTTGCAAACGACATATCAGATAAAGGGCTAGTGTCCAAAATCTATAAAGAACTTAGCAAACCAACACCCAAAGAACAAATAATCCAATCAAGAAATGGGCAGAGGACATGAACAGACATTTCTGCAAAGAAGACATCGAGATGGCCAACAGACATGTGAAAAAGTGCTCCACATCACTCGGCATCAGGGAAATACAAATCAAAACCACAATGAGATATCACCTCATACCAGTCAGAATGGCTAAAATTAACAAGTCAGGAAATGACAGATGCTGGCGAGGATGCGGAGAAAGGGGAACTCTCCTACACTGTTGGTGGGAATGCAAGCTGGTGCAACCACTCTGGAAAACAGCATGGAGGTTCCTCAAAATGTTGAAAATAGAACTACCCTATGACCCAGCAGTTGCACTACTGGGTATTTACCCTAAAGATACAAACGTAGTGATCCGAAGGGGCACGTGCACCCGAATGTTTATAGCAGCAATGTCCACAATAGTCAAACTATGGAAAGAACCTAGATGTCCATCAACAGGTGAATGGCTAAAGAAGATGTGGTATATATACACAATGGAATACTATGCAGCCATCAAAAGAAATGAAATCTTGCCATTTGCGACGACGTGGATGGAACTAGAGGGTATCATGCTTAGCGAAATAAGTCAATCAGAGGAAGACAACTATCATATGATCTCCCTGATATGAGGAAGTGGAGATGCAACATGGGGGGCTAAGGGGGGTAGGAGAAGAATAAATGAAACAAGATGGGATTGAGAGGGAGACAAACCATAAGTGACTCTTAATCTCACAAAACAAACTGAGAGTTGCTGGGGGGAGGGGGGTTGGGAGAGTGGGGTGGGGTTATGGACATTGGGGAGGGTATGTGCTATGGTGAGTGCTGTGAAGTGTGTAAACCTGGTGATTCACAGACCTGTACCCCTGGGGATAAAAATATATGTTTATAAAAAATTAAAAATTTTAAAAAAAGAAAAAAATTATGTTATATTAGTCACCATAGTACATCATTAGTTTGTGATGCAGTGTTCCATAATTCATTGTTTATGCACCACACCCAGTGCTCCATGCAACACGTACTGTCCTTAATACCCACCACCAGGCTCACCCATCCCCCCACCCCCTCCTTTCTAACAGCCTCCGTTTGATTCTCAGAGTCCACAGTCTCTCATGATTCGTCTCCCCCTCCGATTTCCCCCAATTCACGTTTCCTTGCCTTCTCCTAACATCCTCCATGTTATTCCTTATGCTCCTCAAGTAAATGAAACCATATGATAACTGACTTTCTCTGCTTGACTTATTTCACTCAGCACAATCTCTTCCAGTCCCATCCATATTGCTATAAAAGTTGGGTATTCATCCTTTTTGATGGAGGCATAATACTCCATTGTGCTTATGGACCACATCTTCTTTATCCATTCGTCCATTGAAGGGCATCTTGGTTCTTTCCACAGTTTGGCAACTGTGGCCACTGCTGCTATGAACATTGGGGTACAGATGGCCCTTCTTTTCACTACATCTGATCATTTGCATTCTTGTGGCATGGATTTTTTTTTTCCTCTTTCCATCTTCATGTAGGGTATTTTTAAAAACTTTAGAACTCTGGAGTATAATTTATAAACTGCTTTTAGAATGTACTTGTTAGAAAATTTTAAATTAAAAAAATTAAATAAGCAGTTTAATTAAGCAATACAATGTGATTCACTTTAAAAGGGAGATCACATATTACTTTTATGTCAACCTAACATTCTGTTTGAAGGTAAGATATTCAAAAGTGGACAGTTTAAGGAACCAGTTTTTGATGTTACCCTTCTTGGCCAGACAAGCAAAATCTAGAACAAACATCTTTGGTGATATTGCATAGCAATAGAAATATAAATACATAGTTAACCTTGGAAGGAGGTAGCAAAGATAATTTCAATGAGTACAGACTACAAAAGCACCATAGTGATGGGATAATATCATTCCATATTTGATTTTATTCTCATTGTGTTAAAATAATAATTGTTATTGGGGTGCCTGGGTGGCTGAATGGGTTAAAGACTCTACCTTTGGCTTGGGACATGATCTCAGGGTCCTGGGATCGAGCCCTACATCGGGCTCTCTGCTCAGCAGGGAGCCTGCTTCCTCCTCTCTCTCTCTGCCTGCCTCTCTGCCTACTTGTGATCTCTGTCTGTCAAATAAATAAATAAAATTTTTTAAAAAGCTAATAATAATAATAATTCTTATCTCAAGAAAAGATACAAGAGAAACTGTCCCAACTCACACAGTGAAGAATACATGCCAACAAACTCTGATTTCTCGTTTCTTTGAATTGGCATGGATCCAAGAATTTATAACTCATCTATTCCAGAAAATACCCTCCTCATTAGAAATGCTGCTGCTATATTTATATTTTTCATATTTATATTTCCAGCAGCAGTGACCTGTATGGTGCCAACAAATGCTTATTAAGTGAATAAATCAGATTTGTTTTTCAAAACAGCTTTTTCTTGTGACTAATCTATACTTTATATCTTTGATTTCCATAAGCAGAGCTTTATTAAAGACATTTGAAAATTGAATTGCCTGAATCCTTGGAAAATATTGTTGAGAACCTTTTGTTTATAATTTCATCCAGTCTTTTGAGTTATATTATGGAAGACATTTTTACAGAAGCTCTTACTATAATTAGTGGCAGATACTGAAGCAATGTCACAATGAAGTGCCTGTTCTTGGTGATGATACATGTCATAGGCAATTCATTCAGAAGCTACATGAGATGATTCAACTGTGGACTTCCCAGATGATGTGATCTCCTTAAAATATCCTCTACCACAGATGATCAATGAGTGATGGAGGTCATGTTCTCAGCCTGCTGCCAGTTTTGTTTCATACATTTTACAATCACACCATAGTAACTGGTGGTGATGATGAGACTTTCCTGTTATCCCAGACCTCAGTCATTGTTTCTCTGTTCACACACTGAGAGCTGTGGAAGAGTAGACCGGTTGTAAGTGTGTCATACAATGCATTAGTTGAATGAATACAGGAACAATTTTTTTTTTCTATTCAATTGAAGTTTGCTATATTACCATTGGATAGTCATAGCCAATATTTATTAGAATGAGAAGTATGTCCGTTTTGTTTTTACTAAATTAAATGCATACATATAAATAGCTATTTAAGAAGTTCAGTATAAATCATTGAAAAGATTTGGGGTATTTATTGTCTTGGTGTCTTTAGAGATACTGAATAGATGGGAGCATCCAAGGCAAGGCTAGTCTTGTTGTGCAGTAGAAATTAAGAAGCGTCCCCTCACTGGGGCACGTGGCTGGTTCAGTTGTTGAGCATCTGCCTTTGGCTCAGGTTATGATCCCTGGGTCCTGGATCGAGCCCTGCATCAGGTTCCCTGCTCAGTGGGAAGCCTTCTCCCTCTCCCACTCCCCCCTGCTTGTGTTCCCTCTCTCACTGTCTCTCTCTCTCTCTCTCTCTCTCTAATAAGTAAATAAAATCTTTTTTTTAAAAAAGGTCCTCATTAAATGCTTAGAGTGTAATTTACAAATACGTATACTTTTTTTCTAAACCTCTGGAGGATTCTGACTGAATAGCTTAATCTTCTTTAACCCACGAAAACATGGATAATCCACTGAATGAGAAAACTGATATTGTTTCTTACTATTTTACTCCTTTCCCTATACAAAATTCACTAAGCCCAAATCAGACTCCATTAGTGGAAATTCTCAGAGGGAAAACTGGTTTTCTGTGTATACCCTATTAATAATTCTTTTGTGCACATAAGAAAAGAAAGTATGAATAATGTACACTTCTATGCAAATGGAGAGATTTGTACTTCTTCTGGTCAGTTATCATTTCACAATACCTGTTGGCATTTTGATTTTTATATTAACATTATCATATGAATATGTTGAAGAGAAAAAGGAAAGTAACCTTGCCATAAATTTGCTTCTAATTTGATTTGTTTACCCTGAATAGTATATAGACTAATACATACAAACTTGGTAAGTCATGGTTTGAATTACAATTACTTTTGTCTTTATGTATTAAACATTATACTGTTGTTTTCTTGTTTATGCATACCAACGTGATTAGAGGGTAATTATACCCAATAGTTGATTCTTTCTATTGTCAACAATTGTTTGGAGATTCTGATATCACGTGATGATCAATTACCATTCTGAGGCATGTGGACACTGAGGTGGGATGAGTGATCACATATTAAAACCAGCATACAACTCCTGTATCAGTCATCTCTTGTTAACATAATGCTGTGTAACAAGTGACCTTAAAATCTCAGCAGCTTGGAGCAAGACAAAACAGCTCTGTGTTCTTGACTGGGCTCAGGCTCAGCTAAGTGTTGGCTCTCTGTTGGCTGATGTCTGCTCTCCTTTGCTGACAGTACGGGGGCTACTCGTCCATGCTTCCTAAGTCTCTAACTGTCCAAGCTATTTTGGCATGGTATCAATCAGATGGAAAAGGCACAAAAGATAGTGCAAACTCAGACACTCAAGTGCTTTGCAGGCTCTCCATCTGTTAAAATAAGTCACGGGCTGGACTCAAGTCTGAGTGGGAGGACCCTGCTAAGTTATATGGCTGAAGGAGAGGGTACAGGGAAAGGTGGAAATTAGAGCCATTTGGGCAGCATATTTTATATATATATATACATATGTATGTGTATGTATTTATATATATGATTGTTTACATGCATATATACATGAATTATCTCAAAATATTCTTGTTAAAAGATTACTAGAAAATTGCTTCAGGGACTTAGCATTTTCAGTAGTGGAGCAAGAAGGCAGGGAATTCAAATGGTGGTGCATAGTGAGGGGGTCAAGTGGATGGCATGTCTGAGGAATCTCTCTGTGATCGGAAGGACCCCGAGAACTCAGAAGTGTAGCAGTCACAGTCTTGTGCTGACCAAGAACTAGCACACCTGTATGGCCACTGGGTAGCAGATTAGGAATTAGAGGCAAGGTGGCATTCTGGTACCCCAAAGTAGACACCAGGAACTGGAGACCACAGAGAGTGTGGATCGCCAGAGTCCACTCAGGCTGGAAATGCCATGAGACCCAGTTCCTGCAAGGAAAATAAGGGAAAAATTAGGCACCTCATCAGTCACGACTCTGCTTCTGGATTCTGGAATAGAATGAGAGGTTGCTTTCTAAGTCTTGGGAGATAAGAGATAAGGAAGCCAAGGCTATTGCTTCTTGCTGGTGGTGATTTAAATCTAGAATAATGGGGAATCACACAGGACCCTTTTCCCATTCAAGAAAGGGATTCAAAGGGGGGGGGTATAGTAGATGTTAAGTTTATAGGCAGCACATGGGGACTCCTTCAGGGTTCTGTTCCCAGGCTGTTTTCAGTTCAGCTGTTCCTAGGTTCCTAACCATAGGAAGGAAACATCTAATGTTAGAATTGAGGGTGGTGATTAAACAATAGGATGTCTTTTCTGAGTTCTGTCTCTGAAGAGACAGATGGAGGTAGCTGCCATCCCTGAAGCCAGCATTGAAGATTTCTACAGAGAACAAAAAACACTTTTTTCTTGCCTCAGCCTGAGGTTATAGGGCTGGAACAGAGGGGCTTGAAAGTTGAGCAGCTATGGGCATTTATGTTGGCATCTAAGCTGACCACAGGGAGAAATCGGAATTGTGAGATTCTGCCTTGAGGGTTGAAGATGTTGGGGGACCAGTACTTCTTAGGAACATTTCTTCAGACCAGGAGGGGCCCAGTTACACCTGTCACTGGTGTTCAGGGAGTGATTCTGTCAGTGCTTCCTCACACGGTCTCTCAGGATGGGTGTGGGGTGCTTACAAGGCATCACCCCATATGGCAGCTTATTAGGGGATGGAAAATGAGGGTAGTAGGGACACCTGGGTGGCTCAGTTGGTTAAGCATCTGACTCTTGATTTTGGCTCAGGTCATGATATGAGGGTTGTGAGATTGAGCCCCAAGTCGGACTCCATGTTCAGCTGGGAGTCTGCTTGAAATTTTCCCAATTTCTCTCTCTCTCTCTCTCTCTCAAAATAAGCGAATAAATCAGGAAGGGAGGAAGGAAGAAAGGGAGGGAGGGAGGAAGGAATGGAGGGGGAAAATGAAGGTAGGAAAAGAGGAAGGGTTTGAGGGAGAAAAACACACACATCATTCAAGTATTGATTCTGAGCAGCAAGAAGGAGGGAAAGGTTGAGGTGAGATCCTGCCGGTAAGAAAAGATTGAGCAGTTATTTTCCCCAATACTGAAGGTTCTAGAATAAACAGTTATTTTTCAAGGGGAAAAAATAAGAGAAAGGTATTTTTATAGCATAGATCTAGCTTTATGCTGTCTTTGCTGCTCGTTCTTCCTCTTTTCTCTTCTCTTCTCTTCTCTTCTCTGTATCTTCTCCTGACATGATTTTTGGTCACATTTGTATGACTGAAGGTTTGTTCTGTTATGAAATGCAGATATATTTCTGTTCTTCGTCATTGTTGTCTCAGAGCTAAGGGATGGTTGGTGACTGACGTGACAGGTGGAAAGCCACTAGTGAGTTTAACATGGAGTCAAGGGAGTGGGGTGGTCAGAGGAAGAAAAGATAAAATAATATCTCATGTAAAAATTTAATTCATTCACCTGTTATTAGTTCTCCATTATTCACAGCCAAATCAAGAGTGATTGAAGGGTATAAAGAAAGTAAAAATAAATAGTGTGCTCTATTATATGTTTATACAGGTTTATCCACACAGATATCTAATGCTTTTGGTCTTCTATCCATTTTCTCCTCTGGTAATAGCATTCTACTTTTCCTTGGGAGACAACCCTCTCTACCTCAGGTCTAATTCATTTAGCTTGTTTGGTGATAGCCCACTCAGCGTTTCCATGTGTGAACACAGGAATATGCATGATGAATCAGAAGCATGGTGATTGCCCAACCCAGGAAACATGTCCTAATCCAGGCTAAATAGAGCTAATAGGAGAATGTCACTGTGTTTCTGCTGGAAAATATGCACACATATACCTGCATAGATCATGTTTTTGTTGTTGTTGTTGTTGTTGTTTTTAAAGAGCATATTCCCTCCAGGTATTTATTTAGAAATGTGCCAGAGAAGGGTTAAATTTTGGGAGTAGGTACAATGCAACCAAGGCCGATGTTATGAATTCGTTGTATGTCCCCTACCTTTGCACAGTAATTTTACTACTCTTTTCCTTGTGTAATCCCAAGGAGATTATGAATCTGAGTTAGTAGAATTGGAACTAGTTTTATTTTAGGTCTACTGAGACTGTTTGTGCCCATAGGGCTGCCTGAGTGTGGGTCTGAAAGGGAAGTGTTGAGAATTGTAATTGCGGTGTCCAACATGGGGCACTCTTGGAACAAATGAAAATTGAGAGAATGAGCTCTTTGTCCCCAGAGGAAAATGGAGACACTTCCAGGGACCCAGGCTACTGGGGCATCATCTTTGAGTAGACTGGTGGTGTCCTGTCAGACCAGGGAGCCCTCTCTGCCTGGGGTTTGGGAGTTAGCCTCCTGCTCTGTTGGGCTACCTGAGCCTCCAGGGAGGAGGGTCACTCAGCAGGAAGGGGTAGCCAAAGGGGATGATGCAGACTTCTTTGTTACTCATGTCAGTAATTGTTTCTGTAACTACTTGGAAATAGAGGAGATGATTGCATGGTATTTTGTCATCTTATCTTGTTTGACATACGTTAATTGAATGCTACTCTTAGTTAGATGATGGGAAAACAATGGAACTCACATTTAACCAAATGCTTCATAGGTCATTATTAGCCCAATTTCAAAGATTTAGAAACTGAGGCTCACAGAGTTTAAGAAAGCAAAATCCACTGATAAATTGTAGAGTCATGAGGAGACCCATGCATGTTGGCTACACAGCCCACACTTATTCCCAGTGTCCTAATACCAGCCAGTGCAATCATATGGCCTTCTCAAAACCTGCCCTCCACTGATTGTATAATCACTACTATTGAGTGAAGATCAAGTTCTTGTCAAGCCAAGTGACTAAATCATCTGTCTTCCACATAATGCTTCTAAAGACCCATCAGTTCTGTTGTAGAGATTTGTTCTATAACCTCACTGATTAAAGATTATATTTTGTTTTTTAAAAGTCCCTTATCCCAAGGCTTATGAGCTCATTTGAATTATTTGCCTGTGTGTTTTCCGTGCCCTGTGACAAATCTAAATTACTTGAAACCGTGCAGTCTCTTTGTACGATTTCTTCTGTCTACATGTAAACACACAACACCAGCTGTTGAGGTAATTGGAAACAGGAACCTTGTATTTGAAACATTTCTTCATATGGGTAATATTCTTTCAAAGCACTATCCTCCTTCCAGAAGGAAGGATGCATCTAAAGGAAACAGATGGTAAAGATGTTTATGGAGCTACCATATTTAAATTCAGTGGGAAGTATACACATTTAGAGAACTAATATCCAATAGTTCAAATATAGAAAACTAATAAAGTTTGCTTGAAAAAAAAAAAACCTGACAATTTTTGTTTAAAAGTATTTTGTGGGCTCAGTGATTCATAGTACATTTATTGGAAAAATATATTAGTGTGATTGTTCCATAAGGTTTACTTTATTCCCATGAATAACTTCTCATTAGTTGTAAACTACAACCTCATTTTAATAATGACATTACAGAGAAAAAAAAAAGTACATTAAATGTAAATGTACTTTGATGGAGCATATATCATTATCACAAAGCCGTTGGGATAGGAAAAGGGCATATCAGATTCAAGGAAGCATGGTTTCTTCCTCTAGTCAACAACTGTCTACTTAGATATGTTATTTTTTGCGAGGCATGTGCACGCCATGTTAAAAAAATGTTTGACATTTCCCATATGGCCTGGATCCCAAATGTATTGTGTTATAAACTACTGATGGCATTTATTTTAAAAGAGGTTTGGCTAGAAGTGAGAGAGAAAGTGGGATGTGAGGTGACTTTTCCATATTGCAGCTGTCACTGTCCTCTACCACAGATAATGCACATCGAGTTCTCACCTTCTGTATTTCTATTTTGGGGACAAGATGGCATTTTATTTTTCCTAAAGAGCTTTTCATTTTGCTGCAGCATTTTAGGCTCCCGTTCAGGCTTTGACTTTTGTCACCAGGCAAGGGTCTCAATCTTTCAGAGCTCCCAGGATCAATCAGCTACTGAGTGTCTCCAGAATCGTTGGTTCTCATTTGTTAAAAGACAAAATTTATTTTCCAGAATTTTCTTTTGCAAATGACTTATGAACTAATGAATACAAAAGGGGCCACCTTTTCCCAAATTTATTGAGATAAAATTTACATATAATGTTATTTAAGTTTAAGGTGATGTTGATTTGGTACACCTGTATATTACAAAGGAATTATCCCCATGGCTATCACCTCCATCCCATCACATAAATTACTGTTTCTTTTTTGTAGTGAGGACATTTAAATTCTACTCTCAGCAACTTTCAAGTATATAATACATTATGATGAGCTATAATCACTAGGCCATATATTAGATTCCTCAGCACTTACTAATCTTATTACTAGAAGTTTGTAACTTTTGACGAGTATCCCCTCATTTTCCACACACTTCCAGCCCCTGGTAATCACCACTGTGTTCTCTGTTTGTCTGAGTTTAGCATTTTAAGATAACAAGTGAGATCACATAGTATGTGTCTTTCTCATCTGTCTTATTTCAGTTAGCCTAATGCCCTCAAGATTCATCTAGGTTGTTTCAGACAACAGGATTTCCTTCTTTCTCATCAGGGAAGAAGCCTCACTTCTTTATTCATGTATCCATGATGGTCATGAAGACATGTTAGCACTCCCAGGTTCCCTGTAGTATTATTCCCAGGAACCATTTTATGGAAAGGGCCACATTATTATTCACGTCTCAAATCCTGGTGCCCCAAGCCCCTTTCCTCGGTTAGAAGTTTGTCAGGTTCAAACCTCCTAGCAGAGGTTCCTTTCCTCAAAATGTTTCTAAGGATATTTGATTTATGAGAACAGCTCATCTTTGTCAGTTTATGCTGATAATGTAGTGCAATCGCACACAGTTTGTTAGCAAAGAGTATAAAGAATAATGCACAAAAAACCAAACCAAACCAAACCAAAACAAAACCCATCCTCAAAAGAGATATTTCTCCACATCTCCTTTTGAGATATTTTGGTTGCACATCTGCTTTGGAGAACAAACCGTTCTGTGGTTCTCAAGGCTTACAGGTTCTGCGTTAGACAGTTGACCTAGAGTCAGTGAACTAAGGACTTTTTTGCTTCTCTTATGTAATAACAGTGAACGTACTTGAGAAGAACTTTAGGAAAAATGTAAATTTATTACTGAAATCAAGCAACACACAGTAAAAGCCTAAACAATTCAGTTTTTTTCCCACTGCTTTTTATAAGAATGAGTGCAAATATTTTTCATATGGTGGGTATGCTCTATGGTTACAATAACAGAAATCAACACCAGCCAGTTAGCTCCAGAAAGAACCCATCTGGAGGATATTCGACCCCAGAACTGAAGCTTTGAGAATGAAACCCACATATACACAGTGCGGTAAGTCTCCAGGGTCTAAATAGCAAAGTCACATTGACAATGTTGACAGAGTTCTACCAACTGAATGGATGAGGTCCATTCATTTCCTCATTCCTGGCTATTGCACTCACAATTCAAATTACTGGAAATGAGAGCAGGATTCACTTAAGCTCTGCTAATTCTCTGTTGTTTCAAATGTTTGGCTAAGTGATTTACATTCTAAGAAGAATTTATGTTGAGCCAGAGCATCCCAGGACAGAGAATCAGGGTGCCATTATCAACAGAAAGTGGAAGAAATGGAGGAAAAAAGTAGCAAAAAATGCCATCTATACCTAAGTGTGCTTATGTTTATGACTGAATCTTGGTCCTGGCTGCTACGAATCCTGGCGGAGTTGAGATTATAAAGGACATGGATCTTTCCTTGCTGAAGAGTTGTGTTCACCACACTAGGCTTCTTATTTCATCACAAAACATTTTGGCTCTGGAATGTGCTTCTTCTTTCCTAAATATCTTCTTTGGAAGCTACCATAAGGTCTATGTTGTTTTTAGCATTCTGCTTCTTCAAAGAGCATCAGAATTCTCTGTCCTTCCTGAATTAGAAGTTGTACAAATGTAAGTGAGAGGAGAAGTCTCTTCACACAGCAGCACCATCTGAGTCCCATAAAATCAGGCCACTGAGACCAAGGGGAGGATGAAACCCGTCTACCTCTGGGTGACATCTCCAGCATCACCAACCTACATAGAGCCCTTGACATGCAGTTTCTTGTTCTGGTGTCTCAATCTAATGTGATTCAGTTATTAGAGTCTTTGACTTCTTCATAAATTGTGATGGTATAACTGGTCTTGCATTATCAAGGACATTTCAGTTTATTTCAGTAATTAACATGAAATTTGTTCTGACCATTAAAGAGTAGAGGAATCTGAAGGAGAATTTCTTTTAGAACTATATTTAATGTGGGGCCCCTTGGTGGCTCAGTTGATTAGGCGTCTGCCTTCAGCTCAGGTCATGATCTCAGGGTCCTGGAATCGAGTCCCACATTGGGCTCCCTGCTTAGCAAGGAGTCTGCTTCTCCCTCTGCCTTTGCCTGTTGCTTCCCCCAACTGTGCATGTATTCCCTCTCCCTCTGTCTAATAAATAAATAAAGCCTTAAAATAATTATATTTAATGAAGCCTGAAATAATTAATAATCCTAGATATATCTTAATTTTAAGGAGGATTGTGCATCATTCTAACAGGGTAGAAACATCAATCAGAAGCAAAAGCATACACAAACACCTGGCTGTACAACCTTTATAAAATTAAGTAAGAACATATGCTCCTCACATACTTTGTGCTTTCCTTACTCCATAGCCCTTCCATAGAGCAGAAAATATTTCATACTTATCCAGAGAAATATTAGCTGCTAAACCTCCCTGGAACTATTAATGAGTTTTCTGAGTGGCATTTAATAGAGTGACAATATCCTCAAAATCCTGGGCTCCTGTAGTATAAATAGGGAATCTGCAATGAACAAGTAAGCACACAAAACACCTCTCTACTCTAGAAATGTATGCTGCTAAATGCAAGGGAATTCCTCAGTAAATCAGCCTAAGACTCAATCTTCAGGTTGAATTTATGCATGCAATTATGTGGCTTTTGTGTTAGTTTCTTCCTTTCCTTCCCTTTCCCTTCCCTTCCCTTTCTTTTCCTTTCTTTTTCCCTTCCCTTCCCTTTTCCCTTCCCTTCCTTTCTCCCTTTCCTTCTCCCTTTCCTTTCCTTTGTTTTTTTCCCCATTGTCAGTAGGTGACTATAAAATCTGGTGAAAGGAATGTTGCATCTTGGATGTGGCAATTAAGGTGTTTCTAACAACTCTTCCTCGCTTTACGTGTCTTGGTCGCTGTCTTCTGATCCTTTCTGCACACGGTATGCACACAGTTAATAACTCTCTTCAGGTTCATCCTTTTGCTAGCTGCACTCTACTGATTTCCTGAACTGACTCATTTCCAGCGGGACCAACTGCAATGAAGGGATACTCTAAAATCCCAGGCTACTAGCTGACATACTTGGGAAAACTCTTAAGGGGTCCTCACTTCATGCTTGCTTTAAATTGCTTATATTTTCTGTTGGCAAAATAAATCCTTTTCATTGTTTCCCTTTTCAATTATTCTTCAAATAAGTATAAAAGAGAGTTTCAGAAATTATTTCAGATTAGAAAATCTGAAAGAAAGATTATGTGGAGAATCATAGAGGAAAAGGAGCACCTTGAAACTGCAAAAGGAGAAAAGTGTACTTAAATTGGACAGATGCTTATGTGAAGTGACTGGAGACTTATTTGAGTCCATATTACCTTCTTATGTCAGCTTTATTATGAAGAGAACTCCTTACACCCTTGAAATTCTCCTCTAGCCCCGAGGAAGTGACCCTCTTATAGGTAGTCTTGGCTCTTGCTTCAACCCTGCTTTGGAGTTCTGTTTCCCCTTTTGAATGGATACCTCCAAGATTGTTCTTTTTTTTTCTAAATTGAAATATATTTGATATATAACATTGTGTAAGTTTAAGGGTCACAATGTGTTGTTTTGATACTTATATATTGCAATACAGTTGCCTTATAGTATTATCAAATACCTTCTATCAAGCCACATAATTATTATTTTTGTGAGAAGAATAATTAAGATCTAGTCTCTTAGCAAGTTTGATTATTATAATACTGTTGTCTATGATCTATAGACTATGTCTGTGTATAATACAATGTTGTCTATGATCATTCTATCACACATTAGATCTCCAGGCCTTATTTATCTACTCATTGCAAGTTTATACCCTTAAACAATATCTCTCCAATTCCCCAACTCCTCAGCCCCTTGTAATTACCACTCTACTCTCTGTTTTTTTTGGATTCAGATGTCTTTTTAGACTCCTTATATAAGTTATAACATATAGTATCTGTCTTTGTCTGACTTATCTCATATAACATAATTACCTGAATGAAAGTCCATTCATGTTGTCACAAATGATAAGACTTCCTTCTTTCTCATGGCTGAATATTTCATTTTACACACACACACAAATACACATGCCCTGCATCTATTCTTTATCCATTCATCCATTGATAGAAAGTTGCATTTTAATAGACACATTGACCAGTGGAACAGAAAAGAGAGCCCAAAATTAATTTGCTGCATTTATAGTCAGCTAGTATCTGACAAGGGAATCAAGAACACCCAATAGATAATGGGTAGTCTCTCAACAAATGGTTTGAAAAACTGGGCAACCAGTAACCACATACATAAAAATGAAATTGGACCCACCACTGTATTACACCATTCACAGATGTTAAGTCTATATGGATCAAAGGCTTAAATGTAGGACCCAATACCAAAAACGCCTAGACGAATACATGTGGAAGAAATTCCTTGACATTGGTCTTGGCAATGATTTTTGGGGGATGATACCAAAAGCTCAAACAACAAGCCAAAAATCAACAAGTAGAACTATATCGAACTTAAAACTTCTTCACAGCAGAATAAACCGTCAAGATCACATTTTCATTCCCCGGAATAGTCAACAGTGTTGACCACTGGCATCTCTTGACTTGAGCCCCGGTTTAGAAGCTGCCTTCTACTGAAGAGAGGTGCCACAAGTCTGTCCACCCTCACCCACGCCAGCCGAGACGCCAGCACCCAATGACTGTCTAGCAGTGGTGTCCAGGTTGACGTAGAAGGTGTTATGTAAAGATTTCCAACACTTGCATCAAGGTGAGACAACTCTCAGGTGCTAATCCTGAAACAATTACACACAAATAGCTATAACAAGTCTGTTTCCATGGCAACCAACCTAGGTCATCCTTTGTGATATTTCCCCAAACAAATCCAACACATCAAACAGAAATTGATATTTTAATGAAGTTTGAACACAAACGTTGAGTTCATATTCTGTACAACATACAATTAAAAATGATCCTAAAATGTATTGCCCCCACTTCCTTGTTTTTTAGTTTTTTTTCTTTCTTTCTTTTTTGGTCTTCCTAGAGACTTCCTTTTGATATTTGTGTCTCTCACCCTGCCTCCAATCTCCTTCTGTTGTTAAACTTGGACTGTCTCCTGCTCCTCACCTCGCCCTGTGGTGGCTTCACCTCTCCGCCCGCCACCCCCATCAAGAGAATTAGGGAACTACAAAATATGGTAAACCAAACCCAGCCCCTAATAAAATCAAGCCTTCTTTTAGGGGAAAATCCTGCTTGTGGGACTATTTTGTGTTCCCCCCAACACTGTTTGTGTGTGTGTGTGTGTATGTGTGTGTGTGTGTGTGTGTGTGTTGTATTCCCTTTAGTCTGCACTAAAACTGAAGCATTCTGCAACATGCCCTTTCTTGCCCCCTCTCTGTTGGGCTGCTCTTCTCTTGCATAAGCTCTAGACCATCAGTACTCACTTCCGTGCAGATGCTTTGTAACTAGCAATAGAAAACCATTGTTCTCATATTTAATTAGATGCTAGGTTGAGGTCTTAGGCCTGCAGATAGAAGCCATTACTGCATTTTTATTTGTACTCTTTTGATAGCACAGTTGCAGTCTTGTCCAAATGCCCTGTGCTTCTAGATCCCAGATGACTTAGACTGGGACTGGTCAATTTTGTCAGCAGTTTGACAAATCATTCCTTGAATTAAAATGTCAGTTGATAAAATAATTTCATTGTGTTGAGATCCTATGGACGGAAATTGCAATAAAACCTCAGTATATAAAGTCCTTAATCTTGTTAGGATAAAAACATAATGACAGTAAATCAGATTATTTCTGGGATTACTATTCTGTCTGAGACCCTGTTGGCCATTTATTATCAAGTTTTTGAAGCATTTCTCTTCCTTGGATTCTCAAAAGGTTACATTATTTATTTTTAGTGGACAGTAACAACATCTGTATATTTCCCACATAATTGGATCATACTTTTGTCCTGCTAAATTACATTTAGGGTTTAATAATCCATCAATATGATTCAGGCCAATTGCTTTGGAGGGCATATTATAAAAGTGATGCTTGTGTTTAAGTAAATTTCGAAGAGAAAAAAAAAAACCACTTTTTTTCTTCTTTATTAAATATATTATCTTCAAACCAGGGGGATATATAATAAGAAATAAAGCTGATATGATAAAAAGGAGTAAATGTCAGAAACTGAAAGTAGTAAGCCCCTAATAATGACTTACCCATGATTTCAAGAGCTGTGGTTTCTAATATTTATTCACTCATTAAACACTATGCTAAGTTTTGACATTTAGATTTTGCCTACTAGTGGAATTTAAATGAAAATAATGGCCTCTGAGGCTTAGTAGGTAATACTGTCTGTAATAACTAACCATTGGTGAATTTAAATATGTAGGGTTTGCTAGACATAGGTTTCATTTAACATTAATTTATATGTGTGTACAATTATGTACGCCCCTATAAGGGGGTTTATTCTTGGAGAAATGTGTGTTTAAAATGTGTGATGCTTGTTTTTCCTTTTAGTTTCATGGTATAATACACTCATATAAGCCCATTCATTCTAGATTTCAATCTGCCAGTTTATAGTAAACCCTGATTGTTTTTACTGCTCTTAATGATTATGACACTAATGAATTTGGAGCACTGTGAAGAATGCCAGTTCATCTAGACTTGAACTTTTATGAAGTGGTAAGCAACAGGCGTTAAGCAACAGACTGCCAGAGAAAAGACTTAGGTCTTACTCCGTCACAAAGCTGACCATGCGAGAAATCAGCTTATCCTTATTGTACGAGGCTGCTAGATTTTTTTTTTTTCTTTCCAGCCAGATTGATTTTGACAGCATTACATGACATTTTCTTGATATTTTTAAAATGACAAAAATAAAAACACCTAGAAACAATCAAGAACTTTGAACAGTAGCGTCCCTAGTCAGAGGTGAGAAGAGCATGTTATTTAACATATTTATAGATAAAAGCAAGAAGTGCTGGAAGGAACAAGTCCCCATGGGACAATAGGACTATTATCCCTGCCACCTCCAAAGCCCTCATAGCTAGAAGATTTAACTAGATTTCTCCCTTCCTCATGTAACACTGAAAATGAGTGGGGGCTGAAACTGTATCCACAGATGTGGGTGATTAAGGACAAAATATAATGAGGCTTGGACGGCCCGGAGTCAGGACCCAGATGCTAGCTACCCCTGCTTTGTGAAGATCTTCTTTTGTGTCTGTTTTTTGACACCCCACATCACTGATGAGCACAGTTTTAATTATTAGAAAAAAAAATACATTTAGGAGCATTGAGCATTTATGTACAGTATATAAATATATATTGGTGTATATATATATATATACACCAATATATATTTGTATCTCATGTGTTATCCATGATTCATTTAGGTCTGATTTCCCTAAGACAATTGTTTAAGTTATACTGTATGTTCTGTATTATACCATTATCGAAGTTATAGTTATACTGTACTAAGTTATTGTTGTAGTTATAATACAAGCATTTTAAATTATTTATTTCAGAAGTAAATATTAGAGGGACACCTGGGTGGCTCAGTGCGTTAAGCATCTGCCTTCAGCTCAGGTCATCATCTCAGGGTCCTGGGATCAAGCCCCACATCTGCTTCCCTGCTCACCTGGAAGTCTGCTTCTCTCTCCCCTCCCAGCTTGTGCTCTCTCTTCTTATCTCTGTCTCCCTCTCTCTGTCAAATAAATAAATAAAATCTTTTTAAAAAATAAGTATTAGAAAAATAGTACATATTGATAAATATTAGAAAAATGTTCAAATGTGGACATTACAAAGCATAGAGCATGCTTGAAATTGTGCATGTAATGTCTCTGCCTAAATAAACTTACTTAAGCCTTGGAATGCTGCTGAAAGGCTGATAAATTAAAAGTAACAACTTAAATTTGTATAATATATAGCTACAAAGACATGTTGGAAGTTTCATTGATTTCAGGTTTTTTAAGTTTCCATTCCTTTCTCCCATACAACAGGCAAGAGGGAAACACTGAGTAGACTAACAGGTGTATTTTCCTGTTAGATGTCTCTATACTTAACAGCTAACAGTCAAAGCGTGTTTTGTGCTGTGACACCTAATACCACCAAATATTTAATATGCAGCCTTCAAACCCTCTGTCTTTTTGCAGTATGGTACCATAAGGAAGATTTTTAGACGTGACTTTGTCTGCATTTACATGTATGAAATTTAAGAAACAAAACAAACAAGCCTAGGGAAAAGGAGAGAGATGGAGACAAACCGGGAAACAGACTCCTGGGGCACTTGGGTGGCTCAGTGGGTTAATCGTTTGCCATTGGCTCAGGTCGTGGGGTCCTGGGATAGAGCCCTGCACTGAGCTCTCTGTTCAGCAGGAAGCCTACTTCTCCCTCTCCCACTTCCCCTGCTTATGTTCCCTCTCTCCCTGTCTCTCTCGGTCAAAAAAATAAATAAAATATTAAAAAAAAAAAAGAATAACAGACTCTTAACTATGGAGAATACAGTGATGGTCACCAGAGGGGAAGGGGGTGGAGGGAGGGGAAAAACAGGTGATGGGGCTTCAGGAGTACACTTGTTTTGATGAACACAGGGTGATGTATGGAAGTGTTGAATCACTGTATTGTACACCTGACACTAATATTACATTGTATATAAACTAACTAGAATTTAAGTGAAAATGTCAAAGAATACTTTTCACTTACTAATTTATATTAGAATGGTGATACAGACCAGTCTATATATGTAAGTAAATAGAAGATGTATTTTATAAATGTTTTAGGATGGGGATGCCTGGGTGGCTCAGTCAGTTAGGCATCTGCCTTTGGCCCAGGTCATAATTCCGGAATCCTGGGATTGAGCCCCGCATCCGGCTCTCTACTCAGTGGGGAGTCGGCTTCTCCCTTTGCTGTTCACCCCTTTTATTCTCTTTCTCAAATAAATAAATAAAATATTTTAAAAAAGTGTTTTAGGATGGATGTGTGAATTAATTTTTTAATTAATCAGTTTTAAAGAGTTACTCATTTGGGGGAAGGGGTAGTGGGAGAAGGAGAGAGAGAATCTCAAGCAAACTCCCTACTGAGCATGAAGCCCTACTGGTGCTTAATCCCAGGACCTTGAAATCACAACCTGAGCTCAAACCAAGAGTCAGATGTTTAACCAACTGAGCTGCTCAGGGGCCCAGATGTGTGAATTTAAATCAAACCTTAATTGTTCTTATTCATTCTGTGTTTAAGTATCAGTATAACAAATCTTTATAATTATGCTTAATTTGTATTTATCAAAATGAATGTATATTTTCTTGGTGTTATTTCACATTGGCAATTTTGTTAAGCTCTTTTCAGTTTGTGAAATTATTGTTGGCATACCAATTTTTTCATAATATCTGAAATAATTCAAACCTGTTGGTGAAATTTACTTAGAAACTAAGCCCTATAATTTCATCACTGAATCCTGATTAGTTTGAACCATCAAGTTTTAGAGGTTTGTCTTATAGTAATAACCTTAAAGAGATCATTCAGGAAAATATATTATCAAATGTCTAGCTTAAAGGTATTCAATTAAATGATGATACAGAAAATAAGAGTCAAATAATGTTATTACTGTTTTTTGTTTTTTGTTTTTTTGTTGTTTTTTGTTTTTTTCCCTGAACTGATCACTTTCACGGCATTTAAATCTACAACAGATTTGACAAGGTTAAATCCATACAAAGTAGTTTCTTTCTCCTGTTCTCTTTGCCAGCATCTGTCATAGCACACACAGTTGGACATTTAACTTCAAACACAGTTAACCATTGTGGGGACATTAAAACAAAATTCTGGCAGAAGGAGGCAGAACCATGGTGGTTGAATCATCCCTGAGCAGCTGAGTTCAGAGTTCCCATCTGGGCCATGAGTGTTGTATCAACAGTGCAGGAAGCCTTCCTGGGCAGAGGGCAAGGCGGCATGAACGGTACACCATCATCTCAAGAACATATCCCACATAGATTCTGATATTACTATTTATGGTTCCCTCCTGCCCTAAATACTTTCCCATAAAACAACTGGCTATCTTTGAAGCAAGTTTAAAAAAAAAATCATTAGAAGCTTGCAGAAAGACACCCTTTTCAAAGAGAGGCTAAACCATCAAGTTGCAAGAAGGACCAAATGAGGACAGCTCTGGGGTCCAGAGAAGAGGCGCTAATAAGAATTTGTTTCAGGTAACGGCTGCTGTGTAAGTTAACTCAGTTTATTTTTGCTCCTTGGGGTAAGTTCCTGTAGCATAATCCAATTGGTTAACTTATTTCCAATGTCAAGCACTAGGCCAGAGGAGGGTAGGTAGACCACTTTGATGGACGAGGTAGGAGGGTTGCATATATCAGAGGAGATTTTTCAAAATTGGGGCCCCCTTAGCAAAAGAAAGGGAAGTGTTTGCTAGGCAGGTACAGTAGTAAATGCCCACTTTACCCTCTGCATTTCAGACGTCCCTGAACCAAACTGAACTCTCAAACATAAGCCAAACATCTTTTCCTAAAAGGGTGAGTCTTTTAATGTCAGCATTTAGACTTTACTAATAGGATATAATATCACTCATGATGAGGTTGCTCAGAGGAAGCCTTCAATGCTTGATAATGAGTGCTAATGAGATTTGATTTTTGTTACTCTAAAATGAAATGAGCTCCGCACCTAATTTGATCACTTGTAACCTTACCGGCAAAATCAAACAGAATAATGGAGTGAAGGATGAATGTGATATCACATGGTATCAAGGTTATCACTTGAAACCCTTAGCAGAATCAATCAATCCATTAAGAAAGGCTTCTCTCATCTGAATCCAGGCACGTGCGCCTTCCATTGCCCGTGCCTGAGTGCTAGCTATCCACAAGAACTTTCTTCAGTGATAGAAATGTCCTATATATGCGTTGTCAGATATGATAGCTTTCTGAGTGTTTGCTTTCATCTGACAAGCAAGCCAGAAGGAGAGACCTATACAGAAAAAAAGAGAATGTATCTGCAAAAGAACTCAAGAGAGATATTATCTCTGGCAGAGATAATCAATAGAGAAAGATTACGTCTATCAGTGTTCTGAGTTGCAAACAATAGATTTCTTACCAAGATTATAACGGGAAGAAAATATGATCAAGGGATACCGAATGCTAGTTTGCCTGCTGACTATGGGGCAGTAGATTCTAGAAACCTTGTCACAACTGTTTCCCCCAAGGGGGAGGCTTCCACTCTCACCTTCCGCAGAATAAGCTCTATACAGAAACTGTTCTTTCGTGCTTTATTAGGTTGATGTCTCCTGTGACGGTGACACAGTTGCGGGTCCCTGGTTGCATGCTGGCATCTGACACACAAGGAAATCTAGGTGGCTGATTTTCTGTGTTGTGTCACGGGAGGCACAGACTCAGAGGATGAGTTTACAGAGGGTGCTGAGATCCCCCACATCACCAATATTTCTGAGAACCAGTGAATTTAAGAAAGAACAAAACTTCATGACAGCATTCTCCACCATCATTCACTGGTCTGAGAAATATTCCGGCAGTTGCTGCAAGCATCTTTTAACTTAACAAAAAGTTCACTTGTAGGGGCACTTGGGTGGCTCAGTGGGTTAAAGCCTCTGCCTTTGGCTCAGGTCATGATCCCGGGGTCCTGGGATGGAGCCCCGCATCGGGCTCTCTGCTCAGCAGGGTGCCTGCTTCCCCCTCTCTCTCTGTCTGCCTCTCTGTCTACTTGTGATCTCTGTTAAATAAATAAATAAAATCTTAAAAAAAAAAAAGCACTTATAGACGCTTGGTCAAAAGCAAAATCTTCCACTGTAGAATTAAAAAATGGAATTCATATTCTGTTGGCAAATGTGCCTTCTGTTTTGTTCAGTATGTATAAGCCCTGCGGTGATTGGCCATGTGAACCCACTGTCATCTTTACTTGTTTTACTGTTTCCTGTTTCTCTTGCTCTCCCTGTGAAGTTACCTTGCGACTTTGATTATGAGTGTTTAAAGGTAGATTTTTTTTTTTATTCCACTTAGCTCCTATAGAGGAACAAACTATTCATAGAAACCTGATATGTGTATGGAAATTTGTCTTCAGATCCTTTGGTTGCTTGAAAGAAATGATGAATTTGTCATTTCCATGTAGGCTTTCATGATGCAGATGGTCTAGGGAATGAAAATTAATAAATGTTTCCATGCTGAGTCTCAAAGCTTCATTTGTTCCCAGCCAGAACCCTGATCTTGGTGTAGCAGACTGTCTAGGTTTCAAATGTGCCTTCCTCTGGAGTTCTGGAGTTGGAAGATTGAAGCCTAGTCCTGGTCTGTACCATTCTTTGCTTTCTGGCTGTAGGAGATAAACTCTTCTTTGTGGGAGGTTCTAGTATTTTTTTTAATTATTATTAATTTTTGTTATGTTATGTTATTCACTATATAGTACGTTATTAGTTTTTGATGCAGTGTTCCATGATTCACTGTTTGTATATAATACCCAGTGCTCCATGCAGTCCATGCCCTCCCTATTACCCATCACCAGGCCAACCCATCCCCCCAAACCCCTTCCCTTCTAAAACCCTCAGTTTGTTTCTCAGAGTCCACAGTTTCTCATGGCTTATCTCACCTTCCAATTTTCCCCTCTTCATTTTTCCCTTCCTTCTCCTAATGTCCTCCATGTTATTCCCTATGTTCCACAAATAAGTGAAACCACATGATAATCGACTTTCTCTGCTTGACTTATTTTACTCAGTGTAGTCTCCTCCAGTCCCATCCATGTTGATGGAAAAGTTGGGTATTCATCCTTTCTGATGGATGAGTAACACTCCATTGTATCTATGGACCATATCTTCTTTATTCATTCATCTGTTGAAGGGCACCTTGGCTCTTTCCACAGTTTGACTATTGTGGACAATGACGCTATGAACATTGGGGTACAGATGGCCCTTCTTTTCACTACATCTGTACCTTTAGGGTAAATACCCAGGAGGCTCTAGTCTTCAGTGGATAATCAGTCATTCTCAGCCTGTCATTGTGTTCCTCAAAGTACTAGTTGCCCCAGTAGGAACCATCCCATGTCAGTGTTCTTACAGTGACTAAATGCACATAATTTCCAAACACTTGATATAGAGAATGTCTTTGAGCATATCCTTCCACCAGAACCCCATGTCAGTTCACTCCCATCAGTGAGAACTTGACAATCACAAGCTATCTCATTCCATGGCTGTCTAGACTCGACCACACCCAGTGATGGGGTCCCCATCACGTGCCAGACAGCAGGCCATGCAACTCCACAATCTCAACTTCATGTCGGTTTTCTCAGGCCATCTATGCCTCTAATAGCTGTTACTTGGGTTCCTCATAAAGATGACTCTGACACGGAGGTTATCTCAGGGGGGGGGGTGTATTGGGATGTGCTTCTAGGACCAGTATTTATAGCTTTTGGTCTATTTCTGACCATCTCTGTTTATTTTTGTCATGTTGTGTGTGTTCCTCATGCACCTGATTTCTGTATGACTGTGTGATATCATAGTTGTGAAACTATTGTAGCAATAATTTGAAGCTTAGAATGACAAGATTTACCCGCAGAGAGGAACAATGTTTGCTTCTGCTGGTAAAATGAGGACACTCACAATCCAGGGTCACAGAAATTCAATTTCTGCAACTGACAGAATTAATGGCTGAGCCGAGAATTGTATGCAGGGCTTTGTACTTCCAGTTGTCTCTACTCTATGGAAGTGAACTTTCCGATTTCTGGCAGAAAGTAAAGAGTTCATCAGTTCTTATTTATCGGGTTATGGGCTGTATTTGGTTTTTCTCTCTAGATCTGCAGGAATGGTAAATTTTTTACTTCACCCTCTCAACCTCTCAGTAGTCCCTGTGGGGTTAGGAAATGCCCTCAGGATGAAACAGCCCAAAACACTCAGCTCATTTCCCTAGGTTTCTGTCATACCTCCTCATCCCCACATCGTAGTCTGGTAATTCTTCACTATTTTGTTTACTCTATGATACATTCAAGCAGATTTTTAAATATTTCTAGATTTTTAAATAATTCTCAGAAGATAGGCTTATGCAAATTATTTAATTCATCTTTAGCAGAAGTCCAAGTTAGTATCTTTCAAAGTATATTTACGTTGCCTCTGACCTGCAGGCACTAATCTTTAGAACAGATAGCTGAACCCATGTTGGATTTATCATCCTAAACCTTATAATGTCACAATACAGATGTGAAGAGATACAACTTCTGAGGATTACAGTCTGTACTGTTCATATGTACAACTTGGCTGGAACATTGTGTGCACATATGTTTAAGAGTCATGTAACCAGGAAAAAATTACATGAAACACATATCTTACATGCAACCAAGGCAACTGTGATATGGCTATTAGTTTGTTTCAGAAAACTAAATTATGTTCACATTGTTGAAGGAGATTTTGAATAAGTCCATATCAAATAATGACAAGAGATAGTAGGGGATGATCACTCTAGTGTGTTGTTTTCTTTCTGTAAGACAGTAATATGGTTCTCTCACAGAATTAAGCTGAGGGATACCATCCCTGAGAAATACTGAATCAGTGGTATTTTCGTCTTTGGTGCATTAAGGAAAAAAAAAAAATGTTTTGCTGATTTAAGGACACATTTTTTGCTTTCAACTACTCACGTTCTACCATTAAAATGGAATTTAAAATACAGACTAGAGAATGTTGCATTTGGCTTGTGGGCCATAGGAAAGGAATGGTTAATGAAAGCACAGTCTTATAGAATAAGGCAAGAGGGAAAAAACAGAAAAGGTGTTCATTTGACTTATGTGGGATTTGTCGATTCTTATTTGGTGTAATTCTGGAGAGGCTGAATAATGTGAGTATTTGAAAGACAAGATTTAGAAAATACTATTACAAAGTGTCACAGCATGATAGAGAATGGACATCTCCATGTTTATATAGGGTATTTATCCATTCTGCTGAACAAGCATATCCTATTCATTATAATTTTGTCTTTGATCCTTCTAAAATTCCCTGATATTTTCTTTGAACTTAAATAAGATTTTGTAGAATGACCTCCCTTATTTCAACTATAATAAATATTTATTGGGCATACATATGTGTTTGACAGACCTGTAAAATAAATTTAGGGTCAGACAACCTGGTTTTACTTCAAAACTGAAACAATGAGCACCCGTAACAGAAGTAATTCTTAATTTTCACCACCACCATCACCACTACCACCACCACCACCACCACCACCACCATCACCACTATCACCACTATCACCACCACCACCACCACCACCACCACCACCACCACCACCACCCCATCACCATCACCACCACTACCACCATTGCCGTCACACTACCACCACCACCACTACCACCTTCACCATAACCCCATCAACACCTTCACCATCACCACCTCCACCGCTATCATCACCACT
>NW_019154096.1:9567795-9723067 GCF_002288905.1 Enhydra lutris kenyoni | reverse complement strand
AAAAAAAAAAAAAATAAAAAAAATAAATAAAAAAAAATTAAAAAAAAAATAAAACAAAACTTATAGCCTTGCTACCTGGACATTTTTATTACTTTAATTAAAAGTTAGAAAAATAAATAAAGATAATTAATTATTGATAAATCTGCCCATTATAAGCCATTTGCCATTGTTCAAACATTAGGTAAAACAGTTACATGTAAAAGATTAAATATACAGACCAATCTTGGTAAATAGTGGGGCCAGTGGAAGGTAGTTAGATGTGTGAAGAAAAATAAAACCAACATTGATTTTATATATGCAGCATCCTTGATTAAGAGTGTGCCTGTTTCAGATCTATATAAGGAAGTCAATGCGACTCTCAAGAAGAAAATGAAAGAACTTGACATGTTGAAGATTAACTGGCAACTTATCTAGGCGATAATGAGGGGGTACCTGAGGAGGAGGAGGCATTATTCAGTATGGAGGAAGGAGTGTCATTAGTGTGAATTAAAATAAATGAGTGGCATTCAGGTCAGTCATTAGGATAGGAAAAAAAAATTACTAGGATTAAAAAAAAAACATAATACACAGCCTTGGAAGATGTCACATTACGAATAAGATATTAATGGCAGTGGTTTTGGTAGGACCCTTTAAATCTGGCCTTAACAGTAATTTCTTAGACAAAAGAACAGATGGGGGAAAGTAGTATATTGAGATATTTGACATAATCTCAGTGTATGAATTATGGGTTCACCCACATCAAAAACAGAAGAAAGCCAGGGTTAATTTCTTCTAGAGCATTTTTTTTTTCCCAGTTACTTACTTGGGTATCTCAGTCCCCTTGGGCAGGGGTCACTTAGCATTTCCGGCCCTTGCACCCCTCCCCCCCACCTCGCGCAGTCCCTGTGTTTTCATTCTTAGGATCAGTAAAGTCTCATTCAGCTTTAAAATTCTGACCCTCTTAAGTAAATGCGTTTTATTTTCAAAATTTGTTTTGAGGATATCAGTAGAGAAAGGAACACTTCGATTTCAAATAAAAGCTTTTCTAGCTAATCCCTTTATTTACATAATTTTAGGGATGGACTTCTCTGTGGGCACATATCATGGGTTCCTGCAGGAGAAAGTGATAACACAATCACTACAGTGCCTCATTGTAATGCGCTTTTCTTATCTACACATTTAAACTTACATCCTTTCTAGAGTTATGGTAAAATTAACCTTTTAACCTTAATGATTATGGTTTGGAAGAAAGATATTTAATGAACACAGACCCCCAGGTTGATATATTAAATTGAAATCATTACCAGCAATTTGTGTAAAACAGACGGCAAAGATATAATTTGATAGTTTCATCATGGAAAACCACCTCCCCCACCACCACTAAAATGTGATTGGGGAGAAGAGAACTAATGTTCTACTGCGCATTGCCAATATGTTTGTAGACAAAGTTCAAAGAATGTTATTGGTGTTCTTGTGCCTTTTTTCCCTTCTCTGAATCAACTTTATCAGTAGTAGCAGGGAAAACCTATACAATTGTAGGTAAATATCTCATTATTATGAATATTTAGATTTCTTCAGCTATCATGAATACAGATAAACTCATACATTCTAGATTTTAGTAGTTATTTGCACTTACTTGGAATTCCTTGCAAATCTATGAGTTGAAAATCCCTTGAGAAAGCTTCTGCCATGTTTTATTCCAATATTTTCACATTTTAGCTGAAATAGACTTCAGAATTTTTATGTATCATATGCTTTTTAAACAACTACATTTTGCCTTATTTATAATAATAGCATCTAGGATGACTCCCAAATGCATTTTTTGAAGGAATATATACGCAACTTCTTTTCAGAAGCTTCTTTGTAACATTATTTACTTCTAAGCTAAGTGCAACCAATCTGAGCTAAAAATGCATTTTATTAGAAATTTTTATTGGAAAATCTGGGCAAACCTTATTATATTCATGGGTATAATTTGACCAACAGGGAAGAAAAAGTTTTCCTCGACCCTCTTAAGGTCCCTGGTTAGGTCTGAAAATTAAAGTGACAAAGACAGATTAAGAGGAGAAAGCATACAAATTTATATAAGTTCTACATGATGTTTTAGCCCCCATAAGGAAATGAAGACCCAAAGAATTGGCAAAACCCACTTGCTTTCAAAGTAGGTGACAGGGAGACAGGCAGGTGTCGGGAGGCTAAAAGGAGGTGTGAATTATTTTAATAAGGTCTGCTTATATAGAATTCTCTCCATCTCAACCTCTTGTGCTTGTTGATAATAAAAATGATACCTTCCTTCTGATATAGGGAGTCATCTTCCACATGGAAATTTAATATTTTAATACTTAATATTAAAATATTAAATTAATATAATGTATTAATATATTAATTAATAATTAATATGAAAACATTTAATATAACTGAATGTTTTCCTGTATTTGCTGTTTTCCAGTGCTTTTCACTCAAATGAGTCAATATAGCAAAGTGGCATATTTTGGGATGATGTTCTCTGAACTCCTTCAACACACAGTGGTAGCAACAGCCTTTAGGAAGTTGGCTGTAAGAGGAAGCCAAACAGCAGGGGCTTAACCAAAGCAGGGTTTGTTTGTCTCATATAAAGAAACGTAGTGGTGGACAGAAAAGTGCTCCTGCAGGGCGCTTGCTGTCTCCTACCCACTCTGCCATTTATCGTGTGTTTGCTTTCGTCTCCATTCTCCTTACCTAATGGGTTTATGATGCCTAATGCAATTCTAGGCATCTGCTCCGCTTTGCAAAGAGCTGAGGGTAAGGATAAATGCCGGACACATCGGCCCCCTTTACTACCTGAACTAGAGCTCTTCCAGAGACCACACCTGGCCTTTATCCACACGGGCTGAAAGATGACTAGTAAGTAGGGCTTTGTGGGTTGCAGTTGTCGATGAAACAGTAGCACAGCAAAAATATACACATATGCAAGTCACAGTGAAACAGTGAAAGATCTAAATATGCAAATAGAAGTCAGGATTTTTCTCTTGTTTTTTTTTTTTTTTTTTTTTTTTTAAACAAGTTTATCAGTTGTTATTTCCCAATGGGGAACAATTCCTATTCAAAATATAAAGGTGTTCTGTAGTGTGAGTATTTTTGATCAGATTTCCATGAGTTCTGCAATATTGTTTTTGTTCTTGATATAATTTGTTCTTGATATAATATTGTTCTTGATATAATTTGATTATATCACAATTTCTGCTCTCCGTAAAATTTTCCAGAATTCCTAGCTCGAGTTCCTTGTTTATGGCATTCACAGTGAATACGGGTGGTGTCTTACAATTTCAGATCAGCAGGAGGCTTAGCATCTATGCTTGGGCCTTGAACTAAGTTATTCCCCAAATGTCTTTTATTTCATTTTTAAAGATTTTTATTTACTTAGTTAGTTAATGGACAGAGAGAGAGAGAAAACACAAACAGGCAGAGAGGCCAACAGAGGGAGAGGAAGAAGCAGACTCCCCACTGAGCAGGGACACCCACCCCCCCCCCCCGCCCTGGGCTTGATCCCAAGACCCCAAGACACATGATCTGAGCCAAAGGCAGATGCTTAACGACCACCCAGCCAGGTACCCACATGAATGTCTTTTAAAAGTGACAATATAAAAAAAAAATTTAAAATCCAGAAGCTGAATATTAGTAACTATTTGTCAAACTATAGGAAACATTAGCAAAAGGAAAAAAATATATATGAGAAGAATTATGTGTGAAATTCAAATAATTGAATTTCAAGATAGCTTGTTTAATAAAATTTTAGAATAGAATAATGATGCATCTATCTATCTATCTACCTATCTATCCTGGTAGTTTTTGAAAAAACAAAAACAAAACTGCAGTGGTTTTATTTGGTGTATACTCTTACATCAAAAAATTGACCATGTAATTTTAAAATTTTAAAAGAGAATGAGCTACTTGTTCATTCTCTTTGAAAAGCATAGATCTCATATTTCTCATTTGTTGGGACTAAAATACTGATATTTTAGTGTTTTCTGAAGTAAATCTTCCAGAAGTTTGATGTTTTTTTTTTAGTTTTGAGATAATCTATGGTATTCTACTAGTTTCTATTATGTTCATATTATATGTAATATAATAAATTATATTTATATTACAATATAGATACTTATAAAGTATATAGTCTCCTCGCACTGCGCCTAGATATGAATGGAGTTAAAATCTTTTTTTTTTTAAATCTCCTTTTTTTTTAATACCTAATCTGATCTTCATGAGTCCACTCTGCTGCCTAGATAGTAATGTGTCCCTGGGCTGGGTCAGGTCACCCTTAACTTGCTTGAAAGAACAGCCTAGCCTCTTCTCTTTTAACCACTCTTTTCAAGGTAGACATGCACTCACCAGTGAAGCTGCTCTTCCTCTCTTTCCTGCCCTTATCCTAAAATCATACAGGTACATGGTGTGCTTACTACTTCTTGATGCTTGAGGAGGGCATGCAGCTCCAATGCTCTCCCTCTGTCAGTCTCTGTTTGCATGGTGTGTCTGGTTTGGCCCCTCAGTGCTGGCTTTTCTAATTCTCTCCAGTCCCCTAGTGACTCCTTTGAGTATCTGGTACATACGTTGCTGCCTAGTCCTGATGTCCACTTGATTGTCCTTTGGGTCCTTTGCTCACAGAGTGATCTCTCAGGCCCTAGAAATCCTGAGCCACACACAAAGAAACAGCTTCTCTCTTTGGCCCCTTGTCTCTGCCACTGCTGCGTATTCCCTGCCATGTCCTATTAGATGTGACTGCCGTGGAAGTTCTCTGGAGGCTTCCATGCTTCACAAGAGTCAGCCACTGTTTCACCAAAAGTTCTCTTACTTTCTTAAGACCTATCACCACTTTCCCCAAAGTGCTTCCCCAATGCTTCCTGTCTGTAGATGTGACCCAGAGTAGTAGGGGAACAGGGATGAAGAGGAAGACATTTGCATCCCATCTCCTTGTACTCTCTCTGCCTCCCCTTCTTCTCCCCATAAGCCAGAGTAGGAAGGCATTCCCCCCTTTCTGCTTTTCTGGAAGACATTTTATATTCTTTCATTCTCAGAAGGGGAATAAGCCTCCCATGCTAGCCTCCCTGGTAGTAGGAAGGGCAGCCTGTCCATGTCATCAAAGAAACTCTATGATCTGGGTCAGGCTGGCTTGGCTCTTGATGTTGTAGCCACAGGATGATTTTTAGCTATGGATAAAAATGTTTTGGATTAATATTGACCAAAAAGAAAGCAGATTACAGAGTATATGTATTTTCCTTATCCTATTGGATGGAAACAAAAATGGTCAGATCCTAAACAACACAACTTCATTGTTCCAGACTCCAAACTCTCCATTTTTATTGAAAGGAATTAAACATGCTAATAAACATTAGTTTCATACATGTTTATAGAAAATTTTTAAAGGTCTTTGAGTATATATATGTCTATGGATATATTTCCACAATGACCAAATAGAGTACATCATTCCATCCTTTGTTTCCCAATTATATAGCATATAATACACATTTTTCTATTTGCTTATGAGGAGATAGTTTCATTTAGATCTGTATCAATGGAAAGTCATCATAATTCTATCTTCAGTAACTAGATAATGAATACATTTTGAACACCCTAAATATCTTCTACTTAAACTAGGTGTTTGGTTTTTTTTAAGATTTTATTTGTTTATTTGACAGAGAGAGAGATCACAAGTAGACAGAGAGGCAGGCAGAGAGGGGGGATGCAGGCTCCCTGCTGAGCAGAGAGCCCACTGCAGGGCTCGATCCCAGGACCCTGAGATCATGAACTGAGCTGAAGGCAGAGGTTTAACTCACTGAGCCACCCAGGTGCCCTTTAAACCAGGTTTTTAATAATTTAAGAAATTAACTTGGTAGATTCAATAAAGTCCAGAATATAAAATTAAGGAAGATTATAAAATATTTTTTTTAAGTTCTCACAGATAAAAAATAAAATGGTTTGTGTAGATTATTGTACATATGCTTGTGTTTTTTTTTTTACTTTGACTTTACATCTCTCATTTTTTATACTATATCAAACCAGTGGTATCATATTAATGTCTTTATTTCAAGGCTAAAGTAACTTATGAAAATAAATGTGTATTCAAATGTTCTGCTACAACAGAAATATCTGCTTGCATTGTTGAGTATTTAATACATTTTGTGATGATTTATCCATGACTTAAAACAAAATAAAATCTATGGCATGTTATAATTAAAATAAGTAATAACCCCAAAAATGATAATTTATGGAATATAGTACTGCAAGTACTTCCAGCTCCTAGAATTGTAATTTGATACAGCATTTGAGAAAGTAGGCAATAAGACAAATTCCCTTAATGGGAAAAAGGTAACTTTGCACTAATCAGGTTTATTAGTTTGATAACTTATCTTTTTTATTTAATTGGCATCATGTAAATTGATTTGTAAAATTAATTGTGAACATTTGTTGGCTGACATACTGTTCTTTTTATCTAATTCACTTAAAATGACCTGATTTGATATCCTAAGTATTCAACATTAACCAGCTGAAAATATGTCCTTGATAAGATACATAAACATCCTATAGGGCAAAGATCCATATTGAAGTGCTGTCACCATCTTTGCAAACCTATCAAAAAAAGTTACATAATTGGGCTTTACAACTAACTAATCTGCCACTATTTCAATAGATTGAAATGAATAGAGTCAATAGGTCTAATGTATAGCCTGGGCATTTATAATGATTAGCCAAGTGATTCCGATGCAAATGGTCTTTAGATTACTTTTCAAGAAATACGTAGGCTGGAAATTATTCTGTGTGTTCTTAGTTCTTAATACTTGGGTCAAAACAGACATGGATATTTCTCATGTATATACAGTTACTAAGATGTGGAGAAATACATCTATACATGAATTTTAGCCCCCATTAGCACAAAAACGGTGGACTTGTTGTTGAACTTTTCAGATTTCTTGGTGATCCAGCTCTCTTCTGCCTTACTCAGCGAGAGTCCATAGTGTTTGACTAAAGACCAATATAGTCTGAAAACATCACACACTATAGGGTCAAGAATGGGATTTGTAAAGAATAGGATGAAAACCCATCCAGGAGATTGACAGGGAAATAAGAACAGGTGGATGGGCATAAAGAGGGTGAGACAATCTGAAGGAAGTCAACACACTCTAGTGTGGCTACTCTTAGATTTTCACCCCGGCTGTCAATTTTAATGTCTTGTTCACCCTCAGGCAAATTGAGAACTACTGGTCCTGTAAAAACATCATTTTCCTGGTTTTAACTCATACAACTTTTAGAGAAATAGCATTTGTTCAACTGTGTTTTTGTTGTTGTTATAAAAGCAATGTAGCCTTGTTGGAAAAAATGTGGAAAATATATAAAACATATAAAATATATTTTATATAAAATATATAAAAATATATTATATTTTTATAAAATATGCCCCGCACTAGCATAGAGCTGGATGTGCAACAGGTGCAGCTTCTCAGGCTTTGATTAGAAAGGGCAGTTTTCAGCTTGACTCACATCTGAAGATGTTCCTTGATTGTGCAGAAGCTTAGTAGAACTACATAATAAACTCTTGTTGCAGCAGGCCAATGGTTGACCTTTGGACCTGGTAGCACATAGGTGTACCTGCTTACCACTTCCTCAGGCTCTGTGATCACAAGATAATAACTTAACCCAGTGATATATAGAGCTCAAACTCTTGGTGTAGAGGTGAACCCAGAAAATGATGAATATAGTATTTTCTGACAACACTGTCTCACCTGAGAATACCCATTTGATGCACTGTGCTCTTTGATAAGCTTCCATTTTTATTTTTAAACAGTGTGAAATGTAAGTGCTATAAACTACAAAAATGTTACATTTCAGAGAAAAAGAGGTACATGTGTATATAAACAAAATTTTGCCACCCATAAAATGTGAACAAGATAAAGGTAAAAAATCACTTTCTCAAAGTAAGCCTCCAGGAAATACTTGTCACTTTCAAGAAGATTTTTGCCCTGTAATATCATCATTTGCTTTCTCCATCTGTTTTGTTGTGTGTGTGTGTGTGTGTGTGTGTGTGTGTGTTTGAGCTGAGTATTGCAAACTTTTTTTTTTTTCTTTTTTGGAAAGCTAAGGAGTAAGGATACCAATGAGATGCTTTGGGTTTTAGTTGGAGTGAGGCAAGGTCTCACTCTGTTTCAGATAGACAAACGCCAACATGACCGATGAGCTGACATCAACATCGAAATGACTCCTCTCACATTTAGTCCTATTTTTTTCCTTTAAGACCTCCACGGCTACCGTGAATGTGGTGGTGACAGATGTCAATGACAATGCACCCGTGTTTGATCCCTACCTGTCTAGAAATCTGTCTGTGGTGGAGGAAGAAGCCAATGCCTTTGTGGGTCAAGTACGGGTAAGTGGAATATACATGTGTCTATATATGTATGAAATGTGTTTTTTAGTTGAGTACATTTCTCACATTTTAATTTTGAAAGGAGATTCAGCAGATGCAATGTGCAGTGGGTCATCAGAATTGTTGAAGGGAATCAGTGAGTGAGATCACTTGGGTATAAGGCAAAACAGCAGTAAAGTGCATTCATTCTCAGTCACAGTGCTGGATGCTCTTCAAGGTTGTTTTCTTGTTTTTCATAAATCTCCTCATGTCCATTTGACTTCACTTATTAAGCTTGTTGATTTACATTTTGTGACCCTTGGGTGATTTAAATACTGATTCATTGGAGAGTATTCTTTTCTTATTTAGGATAAATTTTTATTTTCTGGAGTTATAATAAGGTATCTATAGAGAAATATGTAATTAGCTATACTATTTAGTGAGAATTCATAAGTGCATACCTCAGAATACGGATGTTTTAGAGGCAAATTTATCTGGTTGGATAAACATCCATTTAACATTGCTTTGCACCCACATTTCACACACACACACACACACACACACACACACACACACACACCTCTTGTCTAACACTGATTCTAACACTGGATCTATCAGCACCTCTTGTGTTTGTGCACCTCTTGCTCTAACACCTCTTGTCTAACCTGATTCTAACACTGGATATATCAGCTGGTTTCTGTACTTCCTTTGAAGAATAATCCCATTTTTCTTCTAGAAGCAGTATATCCTCAGTTGGGCCATACTTGGTCTTGAACATGGTTGATGGTTTAGAAGCCATAAGCTGAGAGCAAATTTTGAGGAAGGCACACATATTTCACAGTATCTACCTGAGAGGAGGCATCTGTGTGAGCCACAGGCAAAGAAAGAACCATTGTCTCACAAGGAGTGGGTTACCCAGGTGTGAGTTCAGACTTCAGGATCCCACCTCTTCCCTGTTAAAGCCTTGAGTCTTTTTTTTTTTAGGATTTTTTCATTTATTTATTTGACAGATCACAAGTAGGTAGAGAGTCAGGCAGAGAGAGGAGGAAGCAGGCTTCCTGCTGAGCAGAGAGCCCAATGCAGGGCTCGATCCCAGGACCCTGGGATCATGACCTGAGCCGAAGGCAGAGGCTTTAACCCACCAAGCACCCAGGTGCCCCTATAGCCTTGAGTCTTGAATAGGAATTTTGCTGGTGCCTTGAAGCAAGCCTTCTCTACAAGCCAACTGCTCTTCCAGTCAGACAAAGATCTGGTGTTCAGTCCAGTTTCCTCTGTGACTGCAGAAGAAAAGAGCTTCTCTAAATGTTGTTAAAGGCAGAGACCTTCTGCCTTTCATACCATGCCCTGAGATTTTGACTGGGCAGCATGAGCTCATCAGTTTTTTCCCTCAGCTCTAACTATACTTGACAACTCCATAGCCATACTCATCATCACTGTCACTCTGCCTCTCAAATCCTGGAGAGATTGCATAAGGCGTACATTCCCTCATGCCTTGATGCAGCCCCAGCTCACCACAGGGGAGAGGACTAGTCCTTGTGCTACTGTGACAAACCACAGGGTCTTGATGCCATATAGCCAGCAAGCCATCCAGCTCCAGAAGCCTGTGTACTAGTACTTCCAGTGTCATAGCTTTTACTGTGGACTCTACAAGAAAAGACCTGTGGACAAAAGATTGAGGTAGAAATCATTTTTGAGAAGTTCAAGTGATACTCACAGGCAAGTAGGAAGCAATGCAGGGAAAAGATAGCTGCTAATAAAGGGGCAACTACTAAACCAGTTATTAGGAAGACTGGAGCTCAATTTGAAGGGCAAATGTAGGAAATTCTCCAAACATATGTCCCAGAATTATTGATCCTGAGATGTGATGGGACTGGCAAATTCATGCATGAAATCCTGAGAGTTCTTGGTCACCAATGCTGTGGAGGAGGGCATTGTTGGTACTTCCTGCCTCCAGGGCAAGCAAGCAGCCAGCTCTCTGCCATTTGGATACAAGGGCATTGGGTCAGACTGTAGACACCAGCAGACAGAAGTCAGCCAGGAAGTATTCATGCTCCAAGGGCCACACATGGGGCACTGACAATCTATTACACCAGGCAAACAAGGTGGTAAAATGATTGGCATGTGCAGAAAACACAGAAAAAGGGGGTGGTGATGAATTTGGCTCATGAAGGATGAGCATTGATGAGAAGAAAATTGGGAGGAGTTGGAAATGGTCTAACGTGATTGCATGAATAAAAACACAGACACAGAGCATAGGACATGCCATATTACATGTGCCAAGTTGTGAACATTTCTCTGTGCATATTGGCAAAAATGCTGGCAGGGGGGCCCCTGGAGGGTTTGAGGTATAGCATCACTAGATTTTTGTTATAAAGATTAGTCCTGAGTAGACTGTAATGGGAGATTCTACATCCAGAAAGCTGGGTCAGAAGGTAATTATAAGAGCCCAGACATAGAGACATGAGCTATTACAATCGTCTAATCATAATGATGTTAAATATCGGGGTGCCTGGGTGTCTCAGTTGATTAAGCATCTGCCTTTGGCTCAGGTCATGGTCTCAGGGTCTTGGGGTTGAGCCCTGTGTTGGGTTCCCTGCTCAATGGGAAGCCTGCTTCTCCCTCTGCCTCTGCCCTTCCCCACATTTGTGCTCTCTCTCAAGTAAATAAAAAACCTTAAAAAATACCATTTTGCCATTCTAGTTGCCACATTGATGAAAACTGAAAAATATATTTAGTCAGAACTACCAACTATTCAGATAAAATAAACAGGTATTGAAATCATTTAGGAAAATTATCTTTTCCATTTCTCTTCATTTACTTAGCATTGGAGAGATAAAACCCATATGGAATATGTAATTAATAATATGTAAGTAGACATTAACATAATGATAATTATTGGTAATTTTTATTTTTCCTTTCTCATTATGGTTACTTTTCCTAGTGGTTCTTTGTCTTTGAAGGACTTACAGCGTTAAGTTGGTTTCTCGTCTCCTAATTCTTAAATTAGATGAGAAATGGCCTCTGTAGTTTATTTCAGCATTAAAAATTGAGATATAAACTTTAGCATTCATAATTTGACAAAGCAGTAATTGTCCTGGTCTTTAGGCACTAACATGCTTTCACACAAAACTGAAATGAGTTTGAAAGTACAAAGGAGCACAGAAACGTACCAAGCAGGTGCAGCCTACTGATTCTGCTCAGTTCCAGGGAAGTTCTAATGTTCTGAGAATAGAATTTTGATGCATCATAATGGTCTCCTGTTGCTACCTAATGATAATTATATAATACATTAATTTCACAAAGTGACTCATGCTCTGCTTATAGAATTTATTTTTAATTGTCACCAAAAAACTATTAAGACACATTTAAAACCAAGATACATATGGTTAGTTATTGCACTGAATTTGAGCTACCAACTGAAGGGGGTTTTGTTCTAATGATGTTTTAGCATGCATAATCCAATATTTGCATGCAAAAGCTGAAAGAAAATTTATTTACTTTTTATGTGTTAAGGTAGTGCTGTGGTATCAAACTTTATTAAATAGGGAATACTTCCAAAGCAGTATTTATGGATTATGCAGAGCAAAGAATTTTATCAGCATATTAAAAAATAAACTACCAGCCAGTAATTTCTGAACATAGAACTCACAACACACAGGTATGATATACCACACTTAGCTTTGGAAAGCATTTGCATAATTCTCAGAGCATTTGCAGCAGCAGTATTGCTGGGGAGAGAAGAAAGTATGCAGATTGAAACCTAGCACACATAGAACAGACTCCCTCTCTACATCTGGTGTCCAATGTGTCATCCTTATGATTTCCTAAAGGATGAGGAATGCCTCAGAGGACTAAGACAGCTGTGTCAAGGTTCATGGGAAAATGTATTCATCTGCAGTCTCTTGACAAATTAGTGAGATTCTAGGTTGGAAAAAAAAAAAAAAGAAAGAAAGAAAGAAAGAAAGAAAGAGAAGAAAGATACCAGGCAGATAGGATAGAGGACAGAGTTGAACCTAAACAACAAAAAGTAATGATGTACTGTATGGTGACTAACATAACATAATAAAGAAAAAAAGAAAAGAAAATTTAGTAAAGAAAAGGGGGTTACCTAAAAATAATAAATAAATAAGAGGCAATTTGAGAACAGTTTGACAGTCATGGAAGATTAGTTCAGAGGCGTTCTGGAAAATTGATGAGAATCATGTTGAGTTCTAATGAGGAAGCCCAGGGAGGCCTAATGACACAGCTGCTGGTAGAAAGACTTGGTAACTGGGTGACACGGCATGTCCGAGGAAAGTCTTATTCAATGCCCTTTCCAGCATGTCATCGCAGGAGGCAGTGTCTAGACGATCAGTAAGTATATCCTGACTCTGGACCATAATCAGGCCAACAGTTCATCCCCAGGTGGGTCTCAGATATAAGAGGCCTCACACCTGCTACAGAAAATCTCCACTCCTCCCAGATCCTGGAGTGTGCAGATAAGCAGCAGAAGACCTGCGGGGAGGGGAAGAGAAAGAGAGAAAGTAAGAGAGAGGTTACGGAATACAGAATATTTATCCACATGCCTACATATATAAACAATTTATGTATGCATGTGTTATTGTTAAGGTAAACAGCTGAGGGTAAAGAAGCTGGATGGGCACCTGGGTGGCTCAGTTGATTAAGCATCTGCCTTCGACTCAGGTCACGGTCTCAGGGTCTTGGGATCGAGCCCTGTGTTGGGCTCCCTGCTCAGTGGGAAGCCTTCTTCTCCCTCTGCCTCTGCCGTTCCTCTGTGTTTGTGCTCTCGTTTTTGTTTTTGTTTTTTTAAGTTTGCTAAACTGCTTAGATGTGTCTCCCAGACCCTCTTTCTTCCTAAATCAGAAGGACAGGCTAACAATGGGTCATTCTGATGTGTGAGTCAGGTGGACCACTTTGGTCCCACCATCAACACTGGGTTGGCAGAAGCGGAGAATCGTGACACCCCACTCAGGATGGTGCATGCCACTTTCATTCATTTTCTCAACTAATGTCTGATGGATTCCACCTTGAGTCTGGATGGGGAGTGAGGAGGAGATAAAAGGGGCAGCAGGCCGGGGGGCAGTCTGTTCTATAAGCCCTGTCTTCGTCAAGACGTCCCAAGAAGAACTTCTTTGTAGTTGTCCAACAGAATTTAGCATGAGGAGGATTAGAAGCTGTTTTCACTTTGGCCCTGGCTGGCCCAGGAGTTCTTCAGTAAATATTCTGGGTGAGTGGATATTGAGGGAAGGGGGAAACTTGGAGCTTCCTCCAGCTTTCTGGCCTCTTAGCAGCATCTCAGGGAGGGTTCCTTAGGTCCCACAATTCTCCTTAAATTCATTCTTTCTGTTTTTCAGAGTAGCCCTGGGCCTGAAAGCCCACACAAATGCAGAGAAGGCATGCTTGGAAATAACACTCCCTCTTCTGTTTAAACCAGGTTCTTAGCGGTGTATACGATATAAAGTGACCCGCTTCCCGGCCAACTTCCCGTCAATGCCCTGTAGAAATTCTCACGCCGACCTGACTTCTTTTAGCTCTAAGTAACAGAAATAGAGCCCTGAGTCAACAAAATGTTCTTCCGGTTCTAAAACAAAAGAGGCTGTATTTATTTAACCTGAAACAGAAATGTATTCCCAACGTGAGGTCTGCATGGTAAATGCCAGCTGCTGTAAAGGGGTTGTGATTTGGTTTAAACCCTTAGAGTGATCTTAAAATCATTAGTGAACTTCAGCATTGAGAAGGGTAGGGATGCTTTTCATTTAAACAAGAAATTGGTATTTCCTCCAAATATACAATTGAATATTAGGGAAAATAAATCTGAACCTCAGTGGCGTGCCTCTGATGAATATCCTTGTCATCTCCCTGTGTGGGGCTCTAAAAATGAAATGAAGGTGGGAGCTTTATGGTGTTTTATTTACTTTTTGTATCTCAGTCTGGCATTCAGCAGTGCCTAAAACTATCATACTTCTTTTTTTAAGTGGGCCACAGTGGGGAATTTTATGGGTTCTCTCGTCAAGTCATACTATGCAATGCAAACCCTGTACTCAGTCAACTCAAGAAGGAATCCCACACAATTTGAAGTCGGTGACATGGATTTTAAGGCTGCTACCTAACAATATTTATAATGGAGGTTTATTTGTGGCTTGTGAATATGTTTGAAGCTTGGCGATCCTTGAGATACTCAATGAGCAGTTGGTAAATGAGTTAGAACAGGTTGTGCATGTATTTTTGAGGTGTTTACTTAAGGCCTACCCTTAGAGCAGTTTATAGTCTTACTGTCAGCCATCATGACAAATACACGTGTGTGTGCCGGTGTTTGTGTGCTTGTATAAATATTCACAGTTGCATAATCCCAGATGTGGGATGAATGATCACAGTCCCCTCCTCACCACTGAATGTCATCTTTATCTGAATAACTTCACCACTGCCATTGAAGTGGGTCTCTCTCCCCTTCTTGAGACCCTACAACCTGTTTGGTCCTGGTCTCCATATTATAAGCACATCTGATTCTTTCTACCTTTCCCTAGATCTGTTTGCTTCTTAAACCTTCTCTTTTAATACTGTATAATAATACTCCTTTTTCTAGTTTCATTGAGGTATCATTGGCATTCAGAAAACTACACATGACTCATGTTTCCAATTCAGTTGAGTTTGATTTAGGACATATGGATACTCTTGTTACTGTCACCACGATCAAGGTGACAGACATTTCCGCCACCTCCCCAGCTAATGTATTCAACATGCATAACACTCAACCCTTATCTTCAGCTTCTTCGGATGGGGCTCCCTGCCCTGAATTCTGCTTCTCGGTCACTCTGTTACAAGCCGGATGCTGGGAAGCCTTGCATCTCTTCTTTCTCCCTCACTGTCCACGTCTGGTCCATCACCAGTCCTGATAATTTTACATGGCTCTCCCTGTTCTCAGATTCCCTCCTTCTTCCTCCAGACAAGCACAATCCAGCTCTGTTTCTCACCTGAGCTAATGTCACAATGTCTTTTTTTTAGTTTTAATCACAGGTTTACTTTATTTTTCTGCTATGCATCAAGGACACACTACATTAAAGTGTATCTTTATAGTTTGCTTGACTGCTATTTTTTTCACTTAATTATTATCCCAACACTAGTCTGCACACCTCCTAGTTATCCTCAGCACACTTGCTGGAACGCTCTTCTCTAAATAAGTGTTCAGCTGCAGGAAACATCTCTCCATGCAGCAAACAAGGCTTCCCCAGCTTTCCCTGAGTCCTTGGTAGCTTGTAGCTACCAAGACAGCTTCTCAGTACTACTCCAGAGTCCCTGTGCCTTCACTTATATTCCAGCCTTGATTTCTTCTTTTTCCAATCCTTTATCTAGAGAGCTGATCTTTGAAAATTCTGGCCAAACATAATCTCTTCCAGAAAACCCTACCTGAACTTTTCTGTCTCTTAAGGGACCCATACTCATGGTTCCATTTATACTGTGCACAACTTTTTTTTATTATTAATAATATTTATTTTTTTATTGTGTTATGTTAGTACAAGTTTTTGGTAGTACTTACAAAACATTCCGAAGTTATCTATTTACCCCAGTTTCTTAGAAGCAGAGACTGTGTCATATTGATCTGAGAAACCTACTACTCAGCCAAAATATTTGGCTTTTAGAAGATGCTGAATTAAACTAGACCTAATGGATTATAATTATCTAAAAGTGCATTTTTTTCAATGAAGATTCAGATACAGTGTACAAAGAGAAGAGCTGTAATAGATGTTAACATACCCACAAATAAATCGTCTTCATAAAGTTTTGTTGTTGGATATTAGTCTACATTTGGAATTTCAGCATGTAGGATAGAAGGTTCATTTAAAATGGTCATTTAAAAAGCAGTGTTGGGGCACCTGGGTGGCTCAGTCACTTAAGCGTCTGCCTTCGGCTCAGGTCATGATTCCGAGGTTCTGGGATAGAGTCCCACATTGGGCTCCCTGCTGAGCGGGAAGCCTGCTTCTCCCTCTCTCACTCCCCCTGCTTGTGCTCCCTCTCTCACTGTCTCTCTCTGTGAAAAAAATACATAAAATTTTTAAAGGAAAAAAAAAAACGCAGTATTAATGCGAAGAACAAGTGAAATTTCTAATCAGGACAGTGTAAAATCTTTACCACCTGGAGACAGGGAAACATCTCAGTCTAAGATGATTTACGTGCAGGAATCCTCTGACAGATACGCTACCAACCTGTTGGGCCACACTCTTGGAGCTGTATTTTCTATCCACCCCTTTACAAGAGATACCCCATTCTAATTATTTAATATTTGTCTAAGAAGAAATACGGACTATTTTTGCCTCACAAACCCGTGCTCCATTCATTTAGCTTTGCCTTCTAATGCTCCATTACTTATTTATGAGATTCAGCTTTATACAAATTGCACTTCTGTTTTATAGACTGATGAAAATTCATGGCCTATTCACTCTAGTTGGATTCGGTTATCCTTCTCTAGAAATGTTATAGCTCCCTACAGTTACTTACACCGACTTTACTGCCTAACTCAGGAGGAAGCTTGGCAAATCAGCTTTCGGTTTTACAGGAAGGATTCCAACTGTTTCTGAAGCTTTTTATTAAGACCAAATCTTGTCCTTTAAACTTTAAGAAAAATGGGGAATAGATAGAAAGTGATCTAAACATATATGCACAAATTACTATAAAGTAAATCTATGGGGGCACCTAGGTGGCTCACTTGGTTGAGTGTCTGCCTTCAGCTCGGGTCATGATCCTGGGGTCCTGGGACAGAGTCCTGCATCAGGCTCCTTGCTCAGCAGGGAGCCAGCTTCTCCCTCTGCCTGCCGGTCCCCCTGCTTGTGCATGTGTTCTCTCTCTCTCTCTCTCTCTCTCTCTCACAAATAATTAAATAAAAAATAATTCAAGTAAACACATGTGCAGGTGCATATGGTATACATACTGGATATATAACCATCGAGGAGAGCCCGTGCATGCATGCTCCTGCCCGGTGAGACTCTCCTCCACTGTCAGGTAACCACATGGCTAGTTTCTTGCTTTGTACTGTAGATCAGCCTACTCTGTAAGCATCCATAAACAGCACAGTTTAGTTATGTCTTTTTAAAATTGTCTATAAATAGAGTTATAGACTATGTATGCTCTACTACCTGCCTTCTTTTACTCACCTTTATCTTTTTAGAGTCAACTTTCTGCCCGTTTTGTTGGTGTATTTTATTTATGGTATGTGGTTGCCCTACAATTCATTTTCACATTCTTTTTTTTTTTATTGTGCTATGTTAGTCACCATACAGTACATCATTAATTTTTGATACAGCATTCCATGATTCATTGTTTACATATAACACCTGGTGCTCCGTGCAATACCTACCCTCCTTAATACCCATCACCAGGCTAACCCATCCCCCCTCCCTTCTAAAACCCTCAGTTTGTTTCCTGGAGTCTGTAGTCTCTCACGGTTCCTCTCCCCCTCTGATCCCCGCTCTTCATTTTTCCCTCTTTTCTCCTAATGTCCTCCATGCTATTCCTTATGTTCCACAAGTAAGTGAAACCATATGATAATTGACTTTCTCAGCTTGAGTCATTTTACTCAGCATGATTTCCTCTAGTCCTATCCATGTTGATGCAAAAGTTGGGTATTCATCATTTCTGATGGCTGAGTAATATTGCATTGTATATATGGACCACATCTTCTTTATCCATTCGTCTGTTGAAGGGCATCTCAGCTCCTTCCACTGGTTAGCTATTGTGGACATTGCTGCTATGAACATTGGGGCACATATCACCCTTCTTTTCACTACATCTGTATCTTTAGGGTAAATTGCAATTGCAGTGCAATTGCCGCTACATTCTTTCTATTGATGAGGACTGGAGAGGCTTCCAGTTTGAGACTGTTAGAGTCAATGATGTTGTGAATATTTTATATGTTTCCTGATGCACACGTGCTGGAATTTCTCTGTTGAGAATATGAGCATATTTAACTAGACTGAACATCCCAAATTGTTTCCCATAGTGACTGTGATGATTCCCTGAGTTAATGATTGTCCCCATGTGCATTTTTGGTGTGTCAGACTTTCTAATTTGAGCCAATCTGGGATGGTTTTAGTGGTCCCACTTTATAGTCTTAATCAGCATTTTCCTAATGAGTGACTATCTTTTCATAGGTTCCCTTGTTATTTTCAATTTTTTTCCAAAGTACCTTTTAAAATCTCCTATCCATTGATCTGCTGGGTTGCCGTTGATTTTCTTCTTGACTGTACGTTTTCATCTGTGGTACTTCTTTATATACTTAAGCTATGACTAACTCCTTGTTACATGTATTGCAAACATCTTCTCAAACTCTGGAACTTGGATTTCAGTTTCTTAAAGGTGTCTTTTGATACATAAAGTACTCATGTATGTATTTATTTAGGACAGAGAGAGAAAGAGTGCCCAAGCAGGGTGGGGAGAGGCAAGGGGAGAAGAAGAGAGAGAATCTCAAGCAGGCTCTATGCTAACTGTCCACCTAATGTGGGACTCAATCTCACAACCCTGAGATCATGACCTGAACTGAAATCAAGAGTCAGACATTTAACTGACTGACCCACCCAGTTATTCCTAGATATCATTTTTAATTGTTACTTGCTACCCTTAGGTCATTAAGATATTCTTCTATATTATGAAAACCTTTGTTTTGTTATTTGTAGTAGGTCTATCATCTGAAATTGATCTTTGCATAGGATGTGACATACAAATCCACTTTCATTTTTTTTTACATAAATACCCATGTATTTAGTAGGCAAACCTTTTCCCTATATTTTCTTCTAGAAGTATTAACAGTTTTAGGTCTTTTAAGTCTTTAATTCATTTTGAGTTGATCTTTCTATATGGTGTAATATTGGGTTCAATTTCTTTCTTTTGCATATGGGTATCCAATTTTCCCAAAACCGTTTGTTGAGGATACTAGCTTTCTCCATTGTGCCTTCTTGGTTCTTTTTGTTGAAGATCAGGTAACTGTATAGGCATGGAATTTTTTATGGGCTCTCTATTCTGTAACATTGGTCTACTTGCCTGTTGTGGTTTTTGTTTGTTGTTGTTGTTTTGTCAGAGCAACTCCACTTTAATTATAGTAGCTTTGCTATGTACTTTGGAATCAAGAATTGCAATACCTCCATTTTTGTCCTTTTTGTCCTTTTTCCCCAAGATTGCTTTGGCTATTCAGTGTCTTTGCAGTTTCATATAAATTTTAGGACTTTCTTTCAACTTTTGTAAAAAATACCAATGGGATTTTGGTAGATATTTCATACAATTTCTAATTGGTTTGGTCAGGATAGGCATTTTAACAATATTAAAGATTCCAATTCATGAAGATGGGATCTTTCTATTTATTTATATCCTTTATTTTATTTTTCATTAATGTTCATCTGTTTCATCAATGTTTGTCTCTTTCATCAGTGTCTCATCTACCACAAGAGTTAAAATAGTCATTATAGAAAAAGGTTCAATTTATTAAGAAGATATTATAATTATGAATATGAACACATGCAAATCAGAACATCTAAATATATAAGCAAACACTGACAGATCTGAAGTGAAAATTATCAGTGTAATAATAGGAGACTTCAAAGACCACTATCAATTATAGATAGAACATCTACAGAAAGTCAGTAAGGAAACAGCAGACTTGAGCAACACTTCAGACCAACTGACCCTATAGATACAGACATAATATTCCACCCAAAAGGAAAAGAATACATCTACTTCTTGAATAAGACATGGTACATCCTCCAGGATAGATCAAATATTAGGACACAAAACAAGTCTTAACAAATTTAAAGATTGAAATTATACCAAGTACTTTTTCAACAACAGTGATATAAAACTAGAAATCAGTAATAGGAAAAAACTGGAATATACACACATATCTGGAAATTACACAGTATACCTCTGATGAACCAATGGGTCAAAGAAAAAAGCAAATAGTAAAGTCAAAAATAGCTCGAGACAAATGAAAACAAAAACACAACATATCCAAACTTAAGGAATGGAGCAAAAGCAATACAAAGAAGGAAGTTTATAGCAATAAATGTCTCCTTTAAAAAAGAAGAAAGAGGGGCACCTGGGTGGCTCAGTGGGTTAAGCTTCTGCCTTCAGCTCAGGTCATGATCCCAGGATCCTGGGATTGAGCCCCACATCTGGCTCTGTGCTCAGCAAGGAGCCTGCTTCCCCCTCTCTCTCTGCCTGCCTCTCTGCTTACTTGTGATCTTTCTCTGTCAAATAAATAAATAAAAAATCTTCAGAAGATAGATTCAATAAATAAATAAATAAATAAATAAGAAGAAAGAGGTTGCCTGGGTGACTCAGTCAGTTAAGCGTCTGCCTTCCATATAGGTCATGATCCCAGTGTCTTGGGGTCAAGTTCTACATGTATTCCCTGCTTATCGGGGAAGCTGCTTCTCCCTCTGCCCTCCCCTTGCTTGTGCTTTCTCTCTCTTTGTCTCTCTCTCATGCTCTCTCTCTCAAATGAATAAATAAAAATCTTTAAAAAATAAGAAACCTCAAAAATACAACATAATTACACCTCAAGGAACTAGGAAAAGGAAAAAAAAAAAAAAAAACTAAGCCCCAAGCTTAAGCAGAAGGAAAGAAATAATAAAGATTAGAGTAGAAATAAATCAAGCAGAGAATAGACTATCTGTATTTAAAAAAATCAATGAAACTAGGAGTTGTTTTACTGAAAAGATAAATATCGACAAATCTCTAAGAAAAAAGCTCAAATAAAATCACAACTAAGAGGAAACATTACAACTAATGCCACAAAAATACAAAAAGTCATGAGACTACCATGATAAATTAGAAGCCAAACAAATTGGATAACCTAGAAGAAATGGATAAATTACTAGAAATATACAACCTACCCATTCTGAATCATGAAGAAAAAGAAAACCTGAATGGTCTAATAATTACTAAAGAGTAATCAAAATCAAAATCTCCTGTCAAATATAAACCCAAGATCAGGTGGCTTCACTGGCAAATTCTACTAAACACTTAAAGAAGTAATAATATCAGTCAGTCTTAAACTCTTCCCAAAATTCTGGAGAAGAGGGAACATGTTAAAACTCATTTTATGAGGCCAATGTTGTCTTTATACTAAAGCCAGTCAGAAACACTACAAGAGAGATGCCTGTGTGGTTCAGTTGGTTAAGCGGCTGCCTTTGGCTCAGGTCATGATCCCGGCATCCTGAGATCGAGTCCCACATCGGGCTCCTTGCTCTACAGGGAGCCTGCTTCTCCTGCCTCCTCTACCTGCCACTCTGCCTGCCTGTACTCTCTCTATCTGACAAATAAATAAATAAAATCTTTAAAAAAAAACACTACAAGAAAGAAAACTATAGGCCAATATCTCTAACGAACATAGATGCAAAAATCCTCAACAACAACATATCAGCATACTGAATTCATCACCACATTAAAAGGATCATAAACCATGATACCATGATCAAGTCCATGGGAGACAAGGGGTGGTTCAACATATACAGTCAGTTAATGTGATCCACCACATACACAGATGAAGGATACAAGTTATATAATCATCTCAATACATGCAGAAAAAGCATTTGATAAAATTTGACACCTTTTTTATGATAAAAACTCTCAACATATAGAAGGAATGGACCTCCATTTAATTAAGGCTATAAATAAAAAGCTCATAGCTAACATCATACTCAATAATAAAAAGCAGAAATCTCTGCTCTGAGATCAGGAATAAGGCAAGGATACCCACTATCACAGCTTCTATTCCCCCATAGTACTAGAAGTTCTAACCAGAGCAATTAGGCATGAAAAGGAAATAAAGCCATCTGAATAGGATAAGAAGAAGTAAAATGATCTGTTTTCAGATGACATAATCTTACATGTAGAAAATCTTAAAGACTACATAGAAAAGAAAAGTTAGGACTAACAAATTGATCAAAGTTGCAAGGTAGAAAAATCAGTTACACTTCTGTATGTTAACAACAAACTATCTGAAAAGGCAAAATAAGGAGATAATCCCATTAATAGCATCCACAAGAATAAAATCCTTAGCAATAAGCTTAACTAACCAAGGAGGTAAAATATTTGTGTCCTGAAAACTACAAAACACTGATGCAAGTAATTAAGGAAGACCCAAATAAATGGAAAGACACCCCATGGTCATAGATTGGAAGAATTAATATTGTTAAAAAGCCCGTTGTTCCCAGTAAATCTTGATGGTTGGTAGAACAGGCTCTCTTACCTTTTTTTTGTTTTGTTTTGTTTTTTTTCCAAGAGATATCTAACTTTCTCTGTAACTATAGCAGCTCCTTTCTATACCTTTTGGTCTACTGGCATATAGGGTCATGAAATAAACACTGGGCAACTGGGAATATAGTTTTAATGGGCACCTTATTTGTCTCTTTTAGTGGAAGCATGACTCTTGTTCCCAGAAAACTAGGACCTCTAGTGCAGCAGAGCCACAATTTACAAGGACAGGAATCCTATATTCCCCAACTAGGTCAGTCAGGATGATGGTGCTAGAGGCCACTGATACCTCAGACCCTAATTCTTAATCTTGCCTATTCTCCCTATCCAGAAAAGTACCACATCCTTAACCCTATAGAAGTCATCCCCAAAGTTGCCCTTAGCTGCTTTCTTAAGAAGTCGTTCCAATATTGTACCAGGCTGGCATTGTTGGATGGTGCAATATATTATGGTCAACTATGACCCTGTAGTTATATGCACGTAATTGTACCTCCTTTGCCCTAAAGTGAGTCCCTTGGCCTGAAATGGAATCTCATGGACAATAAATCAGGTTTTTAATACCCTTTGATTTAATCAGGTATTTAATGCCACACTTAGAATGTGCATTATTCACAGGAAAGATCATAGTAAATTAGAGTTTTTAGTTCACCTGCTGTGGGCAGTGTTTGATTATTTAATCAAGCATTACCCTTGACTGCCCCACTATCTTGCCTTCAGGAGGACCATGATCCCTACACATCAGAGCAGTTCAGTTGCCATCCCATCCTTGCAAATTGTTAGGAAGCATTTCATCCTTTTACATTTGAGTATAGTCAGTGGGATTCAGAACCAGAATCTAGAGTTCTGCCATTCACGCTGACACTGAGTATCCTGTCCTTGGCTTAGAGAGGAGAGCCACCCCTGAATGTCCTGATAGTGTCAATGCATCTCAAGTGGCACCGTCCTGCATTTCTCCAAAGAAGGGAAATAGCTAAGGCCAATCCTGGGCAGCAGGGTTAATTGGTGTATTCTCTGGTCTCACATAATAAATCCATACTGAAATGTCCATAGCTTTGAGTCTCTGACCCCTTCCTCAAAATTCTAAGACAGTTCTTGAATGTATACCTTGTTTTCTATAAAACAGAAATCATTGTTTTCCTGGAGCTGCAGGGAATAATCCAGTGAACATTAGGATCAGCTCCAGATGTCCTTGCCACCATCTTAAGTACCTCAGATATCTGGAAACTCTCTTGTTATTCAGAGCTGTAATTTACTCCCTTTACCCCAACCAGCACAAGGAAGGTTCTTCCCCAGGTATATTCCCCTGGATGCTACCAGTAGTTGTTAACCGTAGCCTAGTGTTCTTTGTGCTGGATGGTCTTTTTCTTCCCATAGCAAGGATGACTAGCTATGTGGCAACTTACCTATTATTGCTATGGAAGCAATGAAAATAAACAGTTACACATCTGGAGGAGGGTGTACACTGTCTTCTGAGACACCCACTTTACATGGGGTCATTTTATAATCTCCCAGCGAGGGTAGACTGCTACCCTATAGCAACAAAGAAATGGTGAATTTCTCATTCTGAAGTCCCAGAGAATGAAGATATTCAGGGTTTTGAAGGGCCCTACTTTCCTTCCCTGACAGTACTTTGAGTTGGTATAGAAGGTATATCAGAGATCCTCACTGGAGAATTTATCAGCTTCTTGAGTGACTGTATTACTTAATGGACTACTTACATTGTGTCTGAAGGAAGAGAATCGTAATAGTTTTTTTCTTTCCTTTTTTCCTTCTGTAAACATTTATTCTCTGCATTAAAAAGACACACAGTTCATAGACTTCTTGCTAAGTGAATTTCTGGTTCACTCTATGTCAGTCTGTCTTTTTGAAAAAACTCCACTGCTTTAAGCAAATGTTGGCTTGCTTTGAGAAAAGATAATTAAAAGATAATTCTTTCACTGGCTTCATACTTACCACAAAAAAGCATTATCAGTTGGGGACTCTGTTTCATAACAAATAGATTTCAGATAGACTTCAAAGGTACACCAATAAATAGGAATTTCTGAACCTAAGTAATTGATTTCTACAGATAATGTGTGTATATATATATATATATATATATATATATATATATGTGTGTGTGTGTGTGTGTGTGTGTGTATGTATATATATATATACATACACATATATATGTGTATGTATATATATATTTTTTTCATTTGTCACTTGGAGTCACTAGGCCTCTTGATCTATACATCAGATTGAATGGAACCTAAGATTTCTGGTTGGGGCTGGCCTATTGGAGGAAGTTATATCCTTATAAGTCAGTTCTGTCTCTGAGTTCCTGCTTCAGTGACTACTCTCTGTTTCATACCTTGCATCTGTATATGTAAAATGTAACTCCTGCAGCAGTCAGTGTTGCTATAGTAATGCTGTGTAACAAGCAGCTTCAAATCTTCGTGACTCACAACAGTGAAGATTCATTGTTCTCACTCTTGGGCTTCAGGCTGGTAGTGATTGGTAGGAGTTGATAGGGGTTGGTAAGTGTTGGTAGGGGAAGGTCAGCTTGGGTTGACTAATCTCAACAGGCCCCCAACCTGTGTGGTTCCAGGCTATAGCTCAGGATTAAGCCTGCTTCATAAATGTCTTACTCTGCACCAACACTTACTTCAAACATGTCTCCTCATAAAGGGCAAAAATGCAAGAGGCCACATCTAATCACACATGTACACATAACCACATGAGTGTATGTAACATACATCTTCTAAGATGGGAGCTATTGCAGTGTCAGTTGTCAAAGGGAATGTGGTGAAACCTCCAGTAAAGGAGAAAGTAGAAAATCAGAACAATAATTCAACATACCGTAATCCTTTATGATTTACACTAAAATCTATTTACACTGATTTTCATCAGAGATTCTATTTTACTAGGCATCTTAGCAGAGGTGGGAGCATTCAGTAAATACAAATAGCTTTTTAAAGTTCAATAGCATTCTTCAAAATCTGTTGAGTGTTTGAGCACAGGTAGTCTTCTGCTTTGTCTCTCCCTGCATAACATGGAGCCCTCCCCAAAGCCCATCTCTCTGGCTTTTCTCCACTTCTCTTCTTCTTCCCTCAAGGAATAAAAGAAATAGCTTTTCTTTTAGCTATACAACTGTTTAGCAAATATCTTTTGACTAGACTTTTGCAACCATCATTTTTAAACCAAAGAATAGCAAATCAATATATTTTCCTCTGGGGGAAAAGTGTATTTCCTTCTTAAGAGTCATTTTTGTAGAAAGTGCTAGAGATGATTTTATAAAATTGTCCACATTCTGTTTTTGAATTGTTAAATGTAGTTTGAAACCCCTTCTTTAATTATGCAAGAGAAGAAAAATCTACATATTTTAAAGTATATTGCTGCAAAATATTCACAAGAATGCTGTTGCTTTAAATCGTCTTGTTATTTTTACTACCCTCAGCATCTATTTGCATTGTGAAACACAAGTGACAAAAAAATTTAAAATATGAATGTGAATGAGTAAATGAATATATGTTAGTACTTTTCTTCTTACAGTATAACAGGGGAAATCACACCAGAAATATTAGCCAATTTTATAGATAAGGTAACATGGGTTGCAAAAGTGACAATTTTCACACATTTATTTATTGATTCAACTACCCTTTGAACTTGGTTGTTCCTACAACCGAAGCAAATTCTACTTTTTTACCACACTGCGCTGCCTTTGTTGAAAACCTTCACATCTTATCCTATCCACTTGCAAAGAAAAAAAATTAGGGTCAAGGATATGAAAAGTCTTAAAAAATTTTTAAAAATATTTTAAGCCAAATAAATATGTGTAATGTTGCATTAAATGTAATTTTGTACTTATTTTCAATTGTATATATGTATTGATCATGGTTCAATCTAATCCTTTCAGAGAAAAAAGTCCCACATACTTTTGTGATGTGTCCTAGTAGTTAAAGGCGAAATCAAAGCAGCCTTTAATAAGCCTATTCACAGGGGCGCTGGGTGGCTCAGTCAGTTAAGTAGCTTGCTCTTATTTTCAGCTCAGGTCATGAGATCAAGCCCTGCATTGGGCTCACTGCTTAGCATAGGGTCTGCTTAAGACTTTTTCTCCCTCTGCCCCTCCTGTTCATGCTCTCTCTCTCAAATAAATAAATAAATATTTTTTAAAAGTCCCTTGTTAATAGCAAATTTCACCTAAATAAATATATGCATTTATATTTACCTGTCATATTTTTTATAAACGACTGTTCATGCAGTAGAAACTACAATGTCTCACTTTTATCTATCCAAAGTTGTTGTTGTTCCCTAAACAAATCTTCTGTCAGAGCTATCTCATCATGAGCTTGGCATAAAATAAATATAGCAACTAAAATAAATTATGAAAGCATAAAAACTTAAAGGTGGAAAGCACCATTGAAATAACTTTTATAAAACAAACTTTTAATTTTAAGAATTAGCAGGAAAACCAAAGGCCACATAGTCAGCATGTTAGGATGAGGGCTCAAACCAAGATCTTTCATTTCCTAGTTCAATATCCTTTTGACTATCGTCACACAGAAGATCCTACTCGCTTTCCAGTGCCCAGTAGAATCCTCTCATCCATCTTTCCAGTATACTCTGAATTATGTCTGACCTGTTAACCCAGTTATATGACATTACATTACAATAGTACTAGCTATTTTTTATGCTTCAGTCATAATATGTTACTGTATTGATAAAACTGATTCATATAAAAAGGGAAGTGTGATTTTGCTTATATGTTTTATTTCTACCAATATTCACTAATTTAATTTTTCAAAGAGAACACACACACACACACACACACACACACACACACACATATCTTTATTTTTAGGAACTCTCTAATCTGATATTGACATCATGGGTAATACAAAGAAATTTTTACCAAAAAAATTTTCAAAATACAAATTATCAGAAAATATCTAGCAAAGTTTCTAAAACACAGAACTTATGAACAATAAACAAATTGACCAAATCATTAAAAAGATAATAGTTTATTTGTTTGTACTATCAAGTACCTGGACAGTTCTGTATTTAACTCTTTTCTTTTAGCTTTATTGAGGTTTAAATAACAAAATTGTAAGATATTTAAAGTATACAACATGATCACTTGATATATGTATACATTTTGAAAGGCTTCCCCCAATTGATGTGTAATCATTTTTAATATTTAGTAAAGATACATGAAGGGGAACAATTTTTTTATTATTGCTGATAAAATAGTTGAAAATGGCATGTGATGTCAGTGTTATTGAGCTATTAGGTTCATTCCACAATAATTTAAATTTCATAGGAAATTCAAACTAGCCAGTCATCAGCTCCAACACATTAAAGACAAGATGTCATACCATTTAGCTCAATATGCTTCAAAGGCATGTCCCTCCAGAGCAGAACTTACTCTCTTTCTGTGAAAGCCAGGAATTGGCTGTGATGTTTACCACCTGGCCATTATTTTTATAGCTAAAACTATGCATTAGGGGATCATCTATTTCTCTTTCTTTGACTTCCTTTATCATTTAGTTATACAGTCAAGAGTCCATGGGAAATAAAAGAAACATAACAAATAGGAAAAAATAGTATAGTTACGGGATACCGGCAGAATCATGGGATTACTTAAAACACATTTGGAGAAATTTATCAACACCAGATACTTCTTATTGTTTCATTGTAGATAAAAATTAACCATAGAACAGTGAAATGAAATTACCCCAAATTGGTTATTTATGATTTGCTTCACCACTTTTCATTTAATTGAGTTCATCGTCAAATGGTGTGGTTCTAAGCAATTTCTGCTTCACAGGACTTTTCTCTTGACTAGGGCTTATTGCTGTTAAGAAGAATGGAGGAGGCACAAGGGTGAAGACATGGCAGCATAGGGGTAGAGAGAAAATAGAAAGGAGGGTCTCCTGGGTGGCATAGTCAGTTAAGTCTCCAACTCTTGACTTTGGCTCAGGTCATGATCTCAGGGTCATGAGATTAAGCCTCTGGTCAGCCTCCCCACTCTGCTGAGAGTCTGCTGGAGATTTTCTCTCCCTCTGCCTCTGCTCCTTCCCCACCCTCCTCTCTCTCTCCCTCTTTCTCTCTGGCATAAATAAATCTTGAAAACATAGAAAGGAAGTGAAACCAGCATCTTGATGGGATATCTGCACTGCCATGATCACTGAAGCATTATTCACAATAATGCACACAACCAAAGTGTTCATAGATCAATGAATGCATAAAGTAAAGGTGGTATATTTGTATAATGGAATATTATTCAGCCTTAAAAAAGGACAAAATCCTGACATTTGTGACATTGTGGGTGAATTTAGAGGACATAATGCTACATGAAATAAGCAGCACACAGAAAGACAAATATTGTAGGATTTCACACATACATAGAATCTAAAGAAATCAAACTCGTGGAAGTAGAGAGTAGAATGGTGTTTGCCAGGGACTGAAGGGTGGAGGAAATGGGGAGATGTTGGTCAAAGGGTGCAAACTTTCAGTTAGAAGAGGAACAAGTTCCAGAGATCTAATGTACAGAAGTGTAACTACGGTTAACAATAATGTAAAATACTTGAAAAAAATAGAAATGATAGAAATGTAAAAATATCACAGCAAACGGGTTCTCCCTTGTCCTTTCCAATGAGAAATTATTTTTAAGAAATTTCCAAAAAAGACAAGAATACCTCCCTTCCCCTCTGAATTCTTGGATAACTTGACCTTACCTTCCCTAAGTAATGGGACGTGGATTTCAGGTGGAGCTGTGCATACTTAGAAAGTGTTACATTCCATTTTTGGTCTCACTAAAAACTGCAGGTAGTCTTGGTCCTGAAGAGGCTGAAAAATCAATGTTAGAGCATTGAAATGACAGACGTCATTCGCAGGAAGAAATTCATGAATTAACAGAATTCAACAAAGTAGCATTGGTTACGTAAATCTAGTTGACTTTTCAAAGCAAGTTTGCTTTTCTGATTTTTCTCTTTGATTGCCACTCAGTTGGAAATCACAAGTCCCATGAGCTCAGGGATAATTCACAAGTGCATAAAACTTTCCACAGACTTAAATGTGGACACTTGGTACTTTCAGTTTTTATTTTAAAGAAATGCTGTAGATGAAAATATTCAGAGAACATATTCTAGAACAATCGCCTCATATCTTCCACAACTCTATTTTCCCTCTTATATTTGGCTTACTGTCAGCTTTTGAAATAAGAAGTGAAAAGAATATCTGGGACCTTGTTAGGATTTATTGGGAATAAACATATGACAGTGATTAAGTGTTAAATGGATTTTTGAAAGATTGCCCAGATTCCACAGAGATCTGTGGGCGTTCAGCAACATTTATTATATAACATTTATTGCAAAAAATGTTTTAAAATAGTATTCCCATTATTAATTAACATATGTTGATTGTTTGCAATATGACAGATACTGCTCCAAGTGCTTTCTGTGGATGAGTTTAGTCAATACTCGCAAAATCTTATGCAACAGGTACTGATATTACCTCTGTACCTGTAGACTCCAAGAGGTGAATCATTCAATCTGTTGTGTGAAGCTGAGCTACCTGAAGAGCTTGTACTTAACTGGAGGCAACCTAAAATACTGGAGAAGAGCCCTGACCTTGGCATTAGACAATCTGAGTTTCTAATTCTAACTATATCACTTAGCAACTCTAGGAGTTTCTACCTGAAACTCAAGTTTCCTCATTAACAAAATGGGGAGAGTTGGTATAATTTATAGAGTCCCCTAAGGCTCAAAGGAGAAATGCACCATCCCTAACCATAAGAACCCTGCTAGCTCATGGGATCCTAGTAGTAGCAATGGCAGCCATACATTCTCTACCTTTGACTTTGAGACCTAAATTGAGATTCTTTCCATCTTGATGCACCCCTCTGTGGCATGAACTATTCTGCTAGGCTTCGCAGCACCCATGCATTTCAAAAGCATGTCCTTTATGCTTTCATAAAAGTGGCTGGCAGTGTTGCACCAATCACTAAGGACCGAAGAAGCTTGCTGCTCACCGTCTTGTATGGGGTTGAACTTGGGGATGAACTGTCAGTCAGCTCCGAAGCTAAATCACCATGATGTCATCTAGAAACATATTGTTTTCTGTCTTAACCACTAAAATGCTATCTGGCCATAAATATGTGGGATAAATCAATGAATGAAAGCATGTCTGATGGACTCAAATAAAATCTACACATAGTTCTTTTGTATTTTTATGCATGGATATATTCTTTCTGATACAGGAATGGGAAAACATAACACTATCCCAAACTATTAAATTAATATTTCCTGGGATGAAAATGAAGTTGTAGGCTATAGCATAAATGTGAACAAAGTACATTCTCTGCTCGTTCAGAATTTATGTCAGATAGCAGAGGTTCGAGCGCAAATCATTATATACAATGCGGAGTGAAAAGTGCAGAGACCAGAGTATATGGAGTGTGGTGGGATCACAGGAAGTGGAAACTAATTTAATTCAACTCTCAGCATTTAAGTGATTATAGAAATAGAGGTTTAATTTTATTTTTGTTCATTTGGTTTTATTTGATAAAAATAACATTCGTCCTGCATCTATACAAAAACGTATTTTAGAAAACACTCCACTGAGAAATATCTGTTGTGTCTGATGTGCTTTCCTTCAAGGTAAAAAGGGTTACCCGTTCCTCCATCTCTTCAGTGTTTACTCCTCCATTCCATCTAGTCCAGCACAGATTTCCAAAAAATGCTTGGTATAAAGTGCATACCTCTACCCCAAGGCTACTTTCCATAGATTTCTTGCCTGTTTTGATTTGTGTGAAATCCCAAAAGGTCTGGTTAAAAGTGATCTGCAACAACAGAATATTGCTGAAGTTTTGAAGCAAATAATTGCATCCACCTCTAAATATGTTGACACACTGAGCTTGCATAAAACCCACCATTGTAGCTGGATAGACGGGCACGCCCTATGCACATCACTGACAATTTCACATAGAATTCAAAATCCAGGTTTGAAATGGGACTGTTCATCTGAGAGTCATGTTTTTCCATTATCTCTCTGAACCTCTTAGCAGATCCTGACAGGCCCTGCTTTTATAAAGTCCCTACTCACCTAAAATCAACTCAGACAAGGAATAAGAGTATCTTGGGTTCTTTTAGATGCAGTTGTTTTCTTTTGGATACAGATGAAGATTCCTTTCACTTTATATCTGAGACTAGTGTTTATTATCTTAATAGTTAAGCCAAGTTTATAATTGATTTTCTCATGCTTCTGTCGTCTTCGAGGAAGTTAGTTTTAGGCAATCTGAGCACATGGGCATGAAGAGTGGGATGTATAGCACATGTTCTAAGGTATCATACATTCCCTCGTATATTGTCATGGAGACTAGCAGACACCTAGCGTGAACAGAGAAAGCGACAGAGAAAGTAATGGGGAGTAAAACGGGCATACAGTAGGAAAGGGACAAGTTTTGTAGTAGAAAACTCTGGATTGGAGTTTTAGTTCTGCCACTTACTAGCTCTACAAATTGGTCAATTTATTTAAGTTCAAATAACATCAGGTTTTGTAAAATAAAGTTGATCATAATAACTTTCTTGCAGTTTTGATGCGATGATTAAGAGAGATAATGAACATAAAAGCAGCTTTTAAATTAGAAGGCACTAAACAAGTATCTAAATTACTATGTACATATACACATTTACATAATTATGTCTAACTGGCATGCAGCACCTCATTAATATCTGCGTTCAACATCCACCTTTATTGACAGAACACATTTAGTAACAATATAGCAAAGATTAGGCATAATGCTTTTTATTTTAATTTTATTTTTAAATAAGTAATTGTGACATCTTTAAGAGCAATTACTTACCGAACATATCTTATGTTTCTGGATATTTAGCCCCAAGCACAGTACCTGGCAAACACCATATATTTAATATATATTGTTAAAATGAACGATTAAAGGGCACCTGGGTGCCTCAGTCATTAAGTGTCTGCCTTTGGCTCAGGTCATGATCCCAGGGTCCTGGGATCAAGTCTCGCATCGGGCTCCCTGATCAGCAGGAAGCCTGCTTCTCCTTCTCCCACTCCCTCTGCTTGTGTTCCCTCTCTCGATGTGTCTCTCTCTGTCAAATAACTAAATAAAATCTTTTAAAAAATCAAATTAACAATTAAAGTTACAGCTTTGGTATTAAGAACAAAGGGTAATATACCAAAAGTTTGGTATTCTTTTAATTACTATGATAAGATAAAATCCAGGGAATTCAAGAACATCATGACCAGGATACTGTTCCTCACCCAATCCAAAGACAACATTTACAAGTGTTTGAACAAGTGTTTCTGATTGCAGGCTAAATAGTATTTTGCTCTGCCCCCTACTGAAGAGAGACTTATAAAGGAGGAAATGGCAGCATTTTATCAATATGTTTTTCAGCTTAATATAGATTACACCAATATATATTCCACTTTAGTTGGATGGCTGTGATCCTTTTTATCTTTCATTTATCTATTCCTTGAATAGAAATTTACGAAGTGTCTCGTATGTGTGGAACGCAGTGCTGGGACCAACAGAAGGGTGTCTGCTCCCACGGACCTCACAGACCATGGAATGTCAGACATTACCTACATAAACACACCATTAAATACAAAAGTAGAAATAGTAAAAAAGTAAAAAAGATAGAGAGGACTCTGAATGTGTAAAATTGGGACCCTCCTCTAGAGAGAGAAGCCTGCATATTGAGGGCCACTGTGAGAGGGGGTTGGGTATGCCCTGAACTGAAGGATCAGGGGATTCCTGGGATGACCATGCCTAATAGAAGAAGATGCAAACACTAAAACAGAAAAAAAGAAAAAAGATAAAGAAGAAGAAGAAGAAGAAGAAGAAGAAGAAGAAGAAGAAGAAGAAGAAGAGAATGAGGAGGAAGAGGAAGAGGAAGAGGAAGAAAGTCTGGCATGACAATAAATAACTCAGTAAATAACCCATGAAGCCAAACACTTCATCAAGCTTGAAGGCTGATGCAGATAGATGCAGCAAAGAGCGATGTGGAAGATTCTGGAAAGAGGCACAGCATAGCCCCAAGAGCATGGCCACGAGAATGTTGGAGAGGAGTGTCTGCCCTGATGTTTCTGTAGCAGGAGAATGGAGAAGACAGGGACAGAGGCTGGAAGATTTGTAGATTTATGTTGAAATGATTACCTCAATGTCTCAAAAGAATCAATGAGATTTCATAGTTCTGGGTACACTGAGTTCTGTGTGTCTCAGGACTTCAGGGTACAACTTCCATTGACTTTGCTAAAGTATTTTTTCATTCTGATATTACTTCATATGAGCGGGCCACCGGGTAAGGAGAAATGTGAGCTTTCTGCAACTGAGGTTTCTATTTTTCTAACTGAATACATGTAAGTGCTGGATGTTGATGAAAAATAGTTTCCAAGGGGAGGATTTCTGTGATGTGGCTCTTGATTTCCAAAATTGAAATAAGTATTTCAGAGTGAATTCTAAATTTTTTCCAGGTCATCTTAATGTTTATCTCTTAGTTCCAATCTATCATTCAGCTAGGGTAATTTATATTGCTACACCAAATACAACAACCTCCTCCCTTTAAGAAAGATCACAAACAGATGGCATATTAATGTCCCAAATTAAAATCCAAGTTCTCTTATTTGCTACCTCTAGGAACCTGAACACCATTCCTTAGGTCTTCTGTAATATTCTTATCTGTAAAGTGTGGTCAATAATAACTGTTTTACTTGGTGTTTTAAGAACTAAAATATAGAAAACATGTAAAGTTCACACTACCTAGGACTTGCACTGTTACATGAAAATTAGATTCGAAAAGAAAATATGAGTCACATCACTGAGGATGGGGGTAGAAGTAGACCGTTATTAGCTTAGGTCAGAGCAATCACCTGACAGACTTCTGTAACTGTGAGGCCATCCTGTAGGTCTGTAGATGATTATTTAATTTGAAAACAATGAATGAGTGATACTGTCATGATTCTAGGTGTGCGTGTGTATGCATGTGCATGTGTGATTCATTATGTTCTGTTAAGCAAGGAGTATCTAATCTAATAAAAGGCCCATACAGATACAGGATCATTCTGGAGACTGAGGTCTACCATCCAGATACTCCTTCAAGCAAGGATGGAATATTCTAGCTTCTGGGAGTGATGTAGGCAGACATCATTCACCGGCCAGCAGCTTCTAGGATTACTCAGCTGCAGAGTTGCCTTGCCCAAGGTCACACCCTTCTCCATGCAGCCCACATGCTGACCGGTGGCTGAATGTGAAGACTGGCCATTTGGTCATTCAGAATAACTCCAGCTTGCAGTTCTAACGCCAGACTCCTCCAGACTTGGCCAGTGCTGTTGTTGGCCATGCATAGGAGTTGAATTTCTCTCTCAGTCCTGCTTTCTTCTTCTCCTTTTCATGTGCATTGATCCTAAAAGTAACCCCAGTAAACCACTTGCAACTAAATTACCTCTCATTACTTCAAAGGGAACACAATTTGTTAACAAAGACCCCTATATGTAAGTGTATTTCCTCAAGTCATATAGGAATCAAAGATGGACGGCTCTTTTTTTTTTTTTTTCTTAAATCTGGATTCAGACTACAAAATAAAGAAATAAATAAAAGCAGGCAATATTTCTTTGGCTTGTTTTCTCACTATTTACTTTATGATATCTCTGAAGGATTAGTTCATTGGGATTCTGAAACCTGGACTGGAAATATTCCCTGTGGGTATCATAACTCACTGTGTGGATATATAGTAAATACAGTCTCTTTTTCACTGTCTTTTCCCCTCTATCTGAACATTTTTATGAGGAGCTCCTTTGAGCCCACAGTCTTCTCTAATATTTTTATGACTCCTCAGTATCATACTCATCCGAGGCCACACAGACAGATTCCTGTCAAAAGCGATCAGTCTTCATGAAAGTAGTAAGAGTAATGCTTCCTCTGGGCATTCCAAATCAAAGTGGTTCAAACTTGTCATATTGGACGGTGCCTTCCGTCTCCATTTAGATTCTTCAGACTTTAAGTTTGAAATGAGTCAATAACTTTCTTCTTTATTATCCACAAAGATTCTTGGCAGACAGATTATAGAGTTTCAGCTTCTCAGAGTAATATACTTTAACTTCCAATTTTTATCTATTTTTTTATGCCAGACTCCAATTCCTTTATATCCCTTAATGATAGTGACTAGACCACTGTTAGCCATCACCATAATTTCATAGAATAAATCCCATTATTCTCAGAAAAACCTTCTGCTGGACCAGTTGCTATTAAACTGTTCTTTTTTAAAAGATTTTTTAAAAGATTTTGTTTATTTGAGAGAGAGAGAGAGACAGTGAGAGAGAGCATGAGAGAGGAGGAGGTCAGAGGGAGAAGCAGACGCCCTGTGGAGCCAGGAGCCCGATGCGGGACTCGATCTTTGGACTCTAGGATCATGACCTGAGCCGAAGGCTGTTGCTTAACCAACTGAGCCACCCAGGAACCCTCTTTTTTTATTTTTTTTAAGATTTTATTTATTTATTTGAGAGAGAGAGAAAGAAATCATGAGCAGAAGAATGTTGGCAGAGGAATGAATAGAAAATGTGTATTTCTAAACCTACCAATTTGGTGACATCCCAGATTTGGGGAATGGAGCATAACTAAAATTGCTAAATTTGGGGCCTAGCCCAAAGAATGATGAACGATAACATAAAAACATGGGATCAGAATCTAAATTGGGCTATCCCCCAGTGACGTTCTCAGGCTACGTGAATAGGATAAGATTGTGACAATGTGTATAAAATGGAAAAAGGCCTTTTCATTTTACAGTTGCTATTTGGAAAATAATGTGTGCTTTTATCTAGTAAAAGGCATTATTCAGAGGGCTTGGGAATTAGGAGATATTTTTCTCTCATTAGCTGGATATTATATTGGCCAAAGACATTTTTATTTCTTTTGCCTTAGATCTACATCTGATCATCTAATACTTGAATGTTCTCCAGAAAATGTAATTATGGAGGATTTCACAGGGAATCCAAACTCACTGTCACTTTTTTTCCCCCCCCGGGTTCCAGTTATGATTTCCTTCCAGCACTGATAGAAGCAAATCATTTGTGAGAGAACATACTATAACAACAAACACTTCTGTGACAGACTGAAGGGCAGTATTTAGGGAATGGATTATTCCTGGTTCTCGAGGGAAATCCTAGGGCACCTTTACATTTAATACACAAGAATGCTGGATCAAAACAAAATTAAAACTTAGGATTCATGGAGAGGATCATAAAGACATCTGAGAAGAAAATACTATATCCTCAATAAGCATAGAGGAAACAATTTAAAATTCTTTTCAAAAAAGGAAGGAAAACAGCACTTTGGGTCAGAATTTGACCAACAAGGCAAACACAAACAAAAACAGAAATGCCCAAGCCAAGCAGATTATCACATAAAATGCAAGCCACCTTGGTGGTATTTTTGTCTTCCTTCCTTACTTTCGGAAGTAGTATCTGTTGACCAGAGATGCCCTAAAAGATTTACTCTATCTAACAGTTTAGGAAAATGCTTTAGAAAGGGATGCCATTGTAATGAGCGCTCAAGAACAATACTTATATTAACATGTGTATTTATGTTACTTTAGGAATTTACAGAGGATTTTGTGTTGACTGGCACATGCATTCTCAACGTCACCCCCAGAATGGAAAAAAATCAGTTCTTGCAAGGCTGTAAAAACAAAAACAAACCCCAAATATTCTCTTATGTATCATAAACCTATCTACATAAAGAGATATACAGTGTGTCTCTGGTAATAAAATTTGGAGGAGGAGTATCTAGACCCATGGTGAAGGGGTGCACAGGGAGCTTCAGGAGGGTGGGATGAGGCTGTCCGTGTACAGATGCTTGTGAGGGAGGTGAAATGAGGACTGAGGGCAGCCAGGTGGAGAAGTACAGGGAGGATTTGGTGCCAGAATAAATCAGGTGTGAGACAACATAGTTAGTCTGACAAAGTGAGCCTCGGTGTAGGGTGTGGAATGTTTGTCCACAGAGAAAAGATGAGAATGAGTTGTTGGATGAATAAAAGGGAGAGAGTGAGAAAACAAAATCCAATTCCCATATGTAACATTCCACTATCACACAACATGGTGTAATACACAGCAGACCCCAGGTGAAGAATGACCCAATGCTGAGGGAGGGGAAAATATGAAAATCCCCAGGTTTTCCTGACCCCTTTCAGGACTATAGGGAATGTTTGAGAAAGGTGACAGACAGCCTGTAGAGAAGGAAAAATTCTCCCTCTATCCTTCAAGCTCTTCCAGGTGGACTAAGAATTAAATTTATAGGTGACATATTAACAGGAGAAAAAAAAGCAAAGTTTTATTACATGTGAGACCCAATAATGAAACTGAGACCTAAAGAAATGAGCAAGGTGGGTAGTTTTTATGCTTTTCAGACAAAGGGACTACATTGGTGAAGAGTGGGTAGGATAAAGAAAATGGGGGTTTGGGAGTTTTAATTAGTAGGGAATCCCAAGCAGAATGTAGGCTGAGGGGGTAGAGTCGTGAAAACTGTAGCAAGGTTTGTTTTTATAGCTTTTTGGCTCTAAAGTCCCTCTTGCTGGTATAAGAGATAAGGATGTCTCTTTTTCTTAGCACAATGAGTATTTTTCGTATTGGAGGTTTGTTCCCTGCTTTCATAGGGACAGAGGAGGGTCTGAGTGTCCTGGCCAGCTGTTTTTTAAGTAGCTGCTCTTTAAAATAATCAATATACCCAAGTGGCCCATCTTGGGGCGACCTGCCCTTGGCCCCTGTACCTTGCTGTGGAACTATATAAATACATTAATGAACATGAAACATTATTGTGTGTATTTGTTGTATGAAAATGAACCTGATGAAAACTCTTTTCCTGAAGCCTCCAAGTCCTAATCTCTGAGTGTTTACCATTTTGTGACAGATGAATATTTAAAATTTTTAGTACAGAGTTACATCCTTTTCCCTAATGCATACTTTTTAATCACCTGGAGTTAATTTACATTCTGTTATTAAGAGAGCTGTAGGCTAGGTTGTAACTACTTAAACTGGCTGGCTTAATTTGCCACTCAGTTCATTTGCATTAAATATCACCCAACTCTAGAAAAACCATTTATTTCCATTTATTTCATGTCTGTCTTTTGTTTTTTTGCTTCTCTCCCTCATTTCTGTCCATGTCCCAGCTTCCCACTGGTCACACCTTCCCTTCCCAGAATTTTTCCCTAATGGTTCCTCCCATTATGGAATGTGTGGGTGAGCAATGACTTGGGATGCTTGGTATTGGACCTCACAACAGACATCAATAACAACAGAAAGTGTTTTGTTTTAGGGCCACCTGGGTGGCCCAGTTGGTTAAGCAGCCGATTCTTGGTTTTGGCTCAGGTCATGGTCTTTGTGGGGTCATGGGTGGGGCCCCAGTCTGGCTCCACAATTAATACAGAGTCTGCTTAAGAATCTCTCTCTCCCTCTCCCTCTGCACTGCCCTCCCATACACCATGTGCACATGTTCACTCTCTCTCAGATGAATAAACCTTTAAGAAAGGAAGGAAGGCAGGAAGGGAGGGAGGGAGGAAAGAAAGAGAAGGAAGGACGGAGAGAGAGAGAGAGAGCGAGAAAGAAAGAAAAGAGGGAAGGAAGGAGGGACTGAGGGAGGAAGGAAGGAAGGAGGAAAGAAAGAGGGAAGGAAGGAAGGAAGGAAGAAAGAAAAAGAAAAGAGGGAAGGAAAGAGGGAGTGAGGGAGGAAGGAAGGAAGGAGGTAAGAAAGAAAGAGGGAAGGAAGGAAGGAAGGAAGGAAGAAAGAAAGAAAGAAAGAAAGAAAGAAAGAAAGAAAGAAAGAAAAAGAAAGAAAGTTGGTTTGAGCTTAGTGCAAGAAGAGTCAGAAGGCTGGATCTGGAAGCAGGTTTTGAAGAATTAGATAGGATTTAGAAATAGCAAACTCTCAGGGAAGGTGGGGAATCCTGCTGTGTTTCAAGAACAATGAGGGTGGTAAAACAAGCATTTTGTTGTTTCCCAGTTTGTCCTGTCCCACACGGTGAGAGCATGTGTGTCACCAGCATGGCATCAGCCTTGGTCATACAAGGCTTGTCTTGACCAATGAAGAGAGATATCTCGTCTCTCTTTTTAAATTTTTTCCCTTGGTCACAGGAGTGGCATGTTCCTATAAAGGCTGCTCCTTCCACCCCATTCCCAGAGTGGAGACTATCAGAGGAGAGCTGATGGCTTGAGAAATCAGCATCCAGGGTGGCAGGCTACTGAGTGTCAGAATTGCGTGAGAGCTGACTAATACAATAAATAAACTATCTTGACTAAAACGTAGAGTTGGTATCAAAGGATGAGTTGCCAGAGGTAAGTCCAGAAAGATTAGAACGAGGCTCTTGAGTGTTCCCAGGAAATATGACTTATCCTGTAACTGGTAGAAATTGCTTTGGCTCTTGGTAGATTCAACAAAACTTTAAGGAAGCCACATATTGCCTTAGAAAAGAAAGTCCTCCATTCAACATTTATTCAGCAAATATTCACTGACCACTTAGGAGGAATAAGCATTTGAAAGTCAGCTATGAGCAATCATCTTTTGTGACCTGGGTCAAGTGTAGTGTAGGAGAGAAACGGGTACCTACGTCATGTCGTTAGAGCTAAGTAAGAACAGAAGGTCTGGGAGTCTCAGTGAAAGGGCATCTGTCCTGACATGGGGGGGCAGGGAAGGCATCCCAGAGCCCTTCAAGACAGTTTAATTGAGGTTTCCAATGTGGTAGAGTGGGAGGAATTTAAAAACACTAAAAAAGACATGGGTTTGGAAGAAAATATGGGCAGCTGTCAAATCTTTTATGTGGGGGAAATAGTATTTACTGATTTCTCCGGGTAGAATTTATCTTTTCAGATTTGGAAGGATGGCCTGCAGTAATGACAAGTAAGAAAATGTTTAGTGTGAAATAACTCTCATACCCCTTTCAACTCTCACTATAATGATTTTAAAGCCTCACAACGTACAATCAGGCTATGATCACTCATCCATTGACATATGCATTTGTTTCCCAGTCCATGGTGAAATTACTTTAAAATGCAACTGAAAGTTATCATCTTTTCTCTTCTATTTTCCTATGGAATGTATTTTTGATTTTTCAGAAATGCAACTGATCTTTCTCAGGCCAAACCTAGCAGACATTTCTAAGTGTGGCCGTGTCCATAAAATCATCGCATGTACTTTTTCATAGAAATGTCTCTATCATGTGACAATACTACCTTAATTAATGCATAAAAGCCCCTATATGCTCACCGTTGCTATTTGTCATAACAAAATGCTCTAGTAAGTTTTTCCTATATTTGTATTTATTGCTCTAAAAAATACTGTGTGGACAGGCTTGATATGTCACATATGGATTAATTACTACAAACACATTCTCAGAAAAATTGTTGAGAACAGCAATGTTAATAGAACCTAATAGACTCACTATACCAAATTGAATGTGATCCCAAGGAAAATGGAATGTATAAAGAAGCCAAATAAAAATAGGCTGATTTGTCTTCCCCCAAAATATTCTTTAAGAACCTTAGGACAGGGGTACCAGGGTGGTGCAGTGAGTTAAGCATTCCGCTCGATTTCAGCTGAGGTATGTTTTCAGGGTCATGAAATAGAGTCTCCCTCCCCATGTGGCTCCATACTGTGCAGAGTCTGCCTGAGTTCTCTCTCCCTCTCCCTCTGCTCTTCCCACTCGTGCTCTCTTTCTCTCTCTCAAATAAACAAGTCTTAAAAAAAACGTTTAGGACAGAATGGAGCTTTTTTTAAAAATACGGTTTTCTAAGTAGACATTGAAAAACATAGAACAATGAACATATTTTTTTTAGTGTTTATTATTTTTTATTTTTTATTATTATTATTAATTTTTTTATAAACATACAATATATTTTTACCCCCAGGGGTACAGGTCTGTGAATCACCAGGTTTACACACTTCACAGCACTCACCTAGCACATACCCTCCCCAATGTCCATAACCCCACCCCCCTCTCCCAATCTCCCTCCCCCCATCAACCCTCAGTTTGTTTTGTGAGATTAAGGGTCACTTATGGTTTGTCTCCCTCCCAATCCCATCTTGTTTCATTTATTCTCCTACCCCCTTAACCCCCATGTTGCATCTCCACTTCCTCATATCAGGGTGATCATATGATAGTTGTCTTTCTCCGATTGACTTATTTCGCTAAGCATGATACCCTCTAGTTCCATCCATGTCATCACAAATGGCAAGATTTCATTTCTTTTGATGGCTGCATAGTATTCCATTGTGTATATATACCACATCTTCTTTATCCATTTATCTGTTGATGGACATCTAGGTTCTTTCCATAGTTTGGCTATTGTAGACATTGCTGCTATAAACATTCGGGTGCACGTGCCCCTTCGGATCACTACGTTTGTATCTTTAGGGTAAATACCCAGTAGTGCAATTACTGGGTCATAGAGTAGCTCTATTTTCAACATTTTGAGGAACCTCCATGCTGTTTTCCTGAGTGGTTGCATCAGCTTGCATTCCCACCAACAGTGTAGGAGGGTTCCCCTTTCTCCACACCCTTGCCAGCATCTGTCATTTCCTGACTTGTTAATTTTAGCCATTCTGAATGCTGTGAGGTGATATCTCATTGTGGTTTTGATTTGTATTTCCCTGATGCCGAGTGATGTGGAGCACTTTTTCATGTGTCTGTTGGCCATCTGGATGTCTTCTTTACAGAAATGTCTGTTCATGTCTTCTGCCCATTTCTTGATTGGATTATTTGTTCTTTGGGTGTTGAGTTTGATAAGCTCTTTATAGATTTTGGATACTAGCCCTTTATCTGATATGTCATTTGCAAATATCTTCTCCCATTCTGTCAGTTGTCTTTGGTTTTGTTAACTGTTTCCTTTGCTGTAATTGATTACTTAGCATGTCCCAAGCATGCTGTAAGTATGTTCCATTCTCATGAGAGGCAGTGAGATAAATGGTCACTGTCATCATCATCATTTCACGGATGAAGGGTGGAAGCTGAGAGTGACTGACTCACCTAAGGCCACAGAGTGGGTTTGGGAAAGGTTTGGCTTCTACGCTAGAGCTGAAGCCTGTAGGAAATTGCAAGCTTACACATGGGTTTTCTAGATTCTTAGGGATTAAGTATTTGAGAGTTCCAATATTTGATTTAAAAAAAAATTCACTCTGGTTATGTTTTTGGTCATTTGAGCTCATGTACACGTGCTACCTGCTAGGCAGTTGGTCTCTTTTCCATGGCTCAGTAATGAATAAACGGCATCTGTGTAGAGAGAAGAAAAATTCGCCAGCATCTGACTCACTCCCTTTCCTCTCTTCTTACACTGAAAATCACAGCCATTGATATGACTCAGCTTTTTGAAAGAAACAAAGACAACAACTATTTTATATATTTCAGAAGTTGTTAGACAGTTTTAAAAAATGTATTTCCCTTAGGAATGTCATTCAGTGTGACTTGGCCCACTATTCCTTCTGACCCTCCTGCTCAGCAGCTTCTGTGTTTCCCACCTGTAGGTCAGAAGGAGCACACAGCCTCTCACACTGCTGGAAAGGACAAGCAGAAAGGAGAACTAAGCTCCCTCCCGACTTCACACTTGGCTAATTAGGTGTTACCTGGGAGTTCACACCTTTCTAGTAGCAGTGTTTTCTTTCTGCCTTAAAGTTCTTCATAGGCACTTGATTTTTTGTGAGAATAAACAGAAATAATTTCATATATAAACATGCATCCAAATGAGCATGATTATGAGACATACTTCAAATCAAAATCCATCACTGAAGATATGAACAAGTAGTCTCCCCAGAGACTTCTTGATAGAAGAGGTTATAGATCGCAGACTGTCCTTTGAGGTTTTGTCCCAGTGTTTCCTGACCATGTTAAGAGGCATGCTTTAGGTGAGTACCGCAGCGGTGGGCTTCTACTTCTATTGATGTGACAGAATGGGTAGTAGGTCACTCTAAAGGGATCAAGAGGAAAATAAAGGATGACTATAATGCCTAAGAAATACATATTTCTTGGCCCCCATTTCAAGTGGTATGCAATAAAATGGTGCTTAACAAATATTCAGTAAATTTATTTCAATAAACATCCTTATATATCATCTGATTTCTTTCTATAAATTGGTGCTTAACTAATATTCAATAAATTTTATTTCAGTAAATGTCCATATATATCATCTGATTTCTTTCTATAAAATGGTGCTTAACAAATATTCAATAAACTTTATTTCAGTAAATGTCCGTGTATATCATCTGATTTCTTTCTATAAAATGGTGCTTAACAAATATTCAATAAATTTTATTTCAATAGATGCCCTTATATATCATCTGATTTCTTTCTTCAGGAAGTTTTTGGTTACTATACCCTAACTTTGATTTTAATGATTAAAGATTTTCCACAACTTTTTCTAGCAGATATTTGAAGTGTTGTCCAGTGAGGTCTTTATTTGACCTCAGACTATCAGCCAGTTTCCCAAAGGAGAGGCATTCACAAAGTAACTGCAGATCAGGCTCCATGGTAAGGTGTATATTACAAAACATGTTAACCATGGACAGATGATTATAAAGTTGCAGCTATTACTGTTTATTGCTTTGATGTAGTACAAGAGAAGAAGAGATGTGTGATTTTTCTTATTAACAATTTTAATTAACTTTTAATTGATTTCTGGGAAGATAAATGGTTTCATTATAGCATCACACGTAGAGCTCCTTGGCTAGATAGTAAACATCAGTGCGAACTTCCTGACGGTATTGCTGATAATAAGGGGTTTTGTGTTGGGTTATCTTGTCCAACATCTACATAGTCATCTGTAATAGTCAAGAAATAGAACTACCTTGCTTAGCCAACCCATGTCACTTAACAGACATGACCTTATTCATGCTCCTCCATTAATTAAGAGATGGGAAAGGAAGGAAATAGCATTTTGCAAACATTCTAGTTCCGCTGTCTCTATTAGATGGTGGTCTCAGTTACCTTAAAATTTTTAGAGTACTTTCTTACAGTATATTACAGTCTTTTGTTTCATGTGTATCAGATGCACAGCCTTTCATGGAAGCTAGGCATTCAGTGAATTAAGTTGTAGTGAATTGGGTAAAAACATGTGGTGGGGGAGAGCTGAGGGGCACACTTACTATTATTATTGAACATATTATACACATTCTGTGCTTTAGCTGACATTGAGCTATGTGGCCCCATTATGCAGATGAACCCTCTAACATTTATTCTCTACAGTCTACCTGTGGAATATGTATTTGGATATTCTCTTTCCACAAATCATTCCACTATAATATAGAGTGGTGTGTTTTTGAAAAATCCAACACACAGAAATTAATGAGACAAGTTCTTTCCAAAAGGATTCATGGTTGTGGGAAAAGGGTTTAAACTAACTGTGATGCAAAGAGGCATTTGTCAAGTAGAGAATTCTGATTTGTGACACGATCTCCAAATGCTGGAAATTTCCCTACAAGGGGTAGAACGGGGGCCAGGATTCGAGGAATGGATGGGTGATTGGAATTTCAGAGGTGAAAAAGGAATCGTCGTGGCAAGCCTTGAAGAAAATGTCATGAAGTATATGCTGAGTTCTAGGGAAATGTCGAGAATTGATTTGATTTGGGTGGAGAGCTTGTAGAAGAGAGCAGATAGTGAGGGAGTGCCGAAAATGTGGGTGGGAAGAGATCAGGCATAGGAGTCTTGGCTTCTTTCTATAGTTTGTGCAACATGTTGAAAGGAGGTGGCCTTTGTTGGGGATTTCTGAATCTGGTGCATAACGTATCCCCCTTGAGAACTTCACCTCATTCACTTCACAATAGTAATGTTACCTCAGGAATTATGAAGTAATAAAACATTTTAAATTTTATTTAATCTCAGTTTCCCAAATTTGTTTATCTGAACCCAAACTTTCCCTTCTCTCTTTACCTCCTCTCACTCTTGTCCCTGAAAGAATGTACTGGCATCCTGAGGGACATTAGCTAACATTCCATGAAATGTAACACAAGGAAAACTCACACCCAGAGTTGCTTTATCAAGGCCATGGCTAAAACCCGATATCTCTTCCTCTTCCCCATGGCCTTTTTTATCAATTTCAGCCATTTGAAAAAATCCCCTCACTGTCCTGCTGAAAGCATATTTTTTTTATTATGTTTTCTCTTCTGTTTATTATTTCTCTGTAAACCACTCTAAGAATCCAAACATGGCTGAGAGTGTGAGTGAGTGAGACCATTACAATAGTCATTTTCAACATGTCCTGGAGAACAAAGATTACAAAGTGGAAATATTGTGTGAAAAGTATCACAGACAGATTATTAAAAGGCCTTATTCTTGGCATTGCTCAGTGAACTGTAGCAGTATTTAACAACTGTATGTCCCTCAAGATACTAGTAACTATTCTGCTAAATAAACAGCAGTGGAAACTATGATGAAATCCCTTCGGAAACGGTGCTATAAACCCCTGTCGGGGGGCGTTGAAGATAATAACGAACATCCTCTAGGTTGCTCAGGTTCCTGTCCTCAGGTAGATGGGTGACACTGATTTTGGAGGGAAAGAAGTTTAGTGGGAGGGCGAGGGGGTGTTGGATAATACCACAACCTACAGCTAAACTCATTCACACAGCTCTTCTTCCACGGGCAAGGCTGGAATTGTAGGTGTCCATACGGGAAGAGCTTATACAACTTAACAAGCAAACCACAGGCTGTCTTTACAAACAGATCTTAGAGAGGCATTAACCCAATTCTTCCTACCAAATTCACCACTCCCAAGTGGGAGAGGGAACAACAGAGGACAGTTGTCTTGCTAAAATGCCCTTCCTTTTAGCAAGATGAAACATGGGGGAGGAAGTTCCTATTCAATAATCCTAAATAAAGAAGACCTTAATAAAGCATTTCTCTGAGCTAATATACATTGGGAAGTTCCCAAGGGAAAATGTGGTTGATACAGCAGTTTGGGGAATGCAGGTGGTTCATTCTGAAATGGAGGTTTGTTCTTATCTCTCAATCTCTTGTCAGAGCAAGTGTCCTCACAATCCTCTAGAGAAGCTCTTGGCAGGCATGGGTTGTTACAATCAAATGTGAAAAGTCTCGTGCAAGTCACTGGTTACCAATGTAGTTACTACATTTGCATTGTTCTGATATTAATTATTAGGTTAAATCTGTAGTAGTGTCTGTTTACTTAAGTTTGCATATATTTTATTCAGTGGAGCAGAAAAAAATGGCATTGCAACTATGGGAAATCCTTTTGTAGCTATCGTCTATCTTATTCATGTTACAATTGATGATCTGGGCCATGTTTGTGAATTTCATCTCTGGCATGCATAACGGTAAGAAAAGAGATTGAAAACTGCTCTCTACTCCACATATTTTATTTTATAGTTGAGATATCTCAGACCTAGAGAGAAAAAGTGACATATAAAAGTTAATGACATCAAAAAATAGTATGCTGGGAACACTGAGACCAATCAGCACTGTACAATATAGCAATCTCTTCTTAGAGAACAGTCATTTGCCACCTTAACGTACATAATCTCTCCTTGTCATTCTACAAAATGCTAAAAGTACAAAGATATTTACTTGTCATATGTTTGTTTGGGTTGTGATCAAATATCACTCTGTTCTTCTAAAAAATGTTATTTTTTCAGCATAGAATCAATAGTTTCACCAAGGTGATCAAAGTACTAGGTTCAGTTCCAATGATTCCAGTTTTAATTTTCAGATTCCTAACCAGATTTACAGAGGATAATAAAACAAGAGCCAAAGTAAAGCCAAACAATAGATGCACAATGACAAAAATAAATAAAATGAAATAAAATAATGAATTAAGAATTATAACATAGCAGGACTAATACATTCACTTATATATCTTAATATATATAATGTATTTATGAATTTAAGTATTTATTGCATGCCTACTATGTGCCAGGCACTATGTGAGGCATTCAGTGAAAACAGAAAAGCCCAGAACATATTCTGATGGCATACCTTATTGTACAAAAGGAGACCAGCTCTTAAACAAATAAGCTCATTGGTAAATATATAATTAGAAATCATCAAAAGTGGCAGAAGTGGCAGGTACATGGCACTTTCGGCCTACGTACAACAGGAAAATCTAATCTCCATTTCAGGAATCAGAGGAGGCTGCTTTGAGGAAGTAATGTTTAACTTGATGCTTGGAAGATGCATGAGTAGGGGGCTGGTGAGTGATAGCAGGAGCCCTATGGGCAGAGGGCCTGGGAGAAGTTTGGAGGTTAGAGAAAACAGAGTGAAAGCTGCATCTTCTGTGGAGCCTCTTGGTTGTATTAAAGGTTTGACTATTGCCCAGAGCAATGGAAATCATTGAAGGAGTTTACACAGAGGACTGATGTCATTCTTTTTGCTTTTATAAAAGGTCTTTCTGAAAGGATATAACTGAAAGAAAAGAATTAGCAAGTAATTTAGTGATCTAAGCTGTAGTTGGTGGTGGCTCGGACCAAGATGGTTAGGAGTGAGATATTATTTCCCCAGGGTTGCGGGGAAGGAACATAAGATGGATAGATAGGGATTATTCTGTAAATGACTTTAGGTCTTGGACCTTGGTACTTAATATACTGTGTATCTCACAGCCTAAAGCTGAGCCTCATGCATGGTATTACATAAGCTTTTCTCAAATTATTGGATGAATGAGTAATTGAGCAGATAAAAGATGGAGAGCTCAGAAATATCTACTTTACATCTTACATAACCTCATATGGTAATAGAAGACCATTTACTGAAAGGGGAAGGGTGGAAGTAAATAAGATCTGGACGCAGGAGTAATGAAGAGTTCAATCACAGACATATTAAGCTTCTGATTCTATGAGACAGAATATTGGCCCCCAGATATGCCCTACCTACAAATATGTTACCTCACATGGCAAAAGAAGCTCTATAGATGTGATTAAGGTTAAGGAGCTCACAACAGGGGAAATTGTTCTGGATTGTCCAAGTGGGGCACAATGCAATCATGCAAGCCCTTAGAACTACAAAAGGTTGGGAACAGAATAGATCAGAGGGATGATATGGAAGAAGAAAGAGGAGAGGGTCAAAAGTGTGAGAGTACCTTGACCCATTATTGCTGACTTTAAAGATGGAGGAGATGGCCATGGACTATGGGTGGCCTCTAGAAGCTGAGAATGGTCCTCATATGACAACCGAAAAGGAGGTGGGGATCTCAATCCTACAACTCAAAGCAACTGAATTCTGTCAACAACTCCAATAAGCAAGGAACTCAGTAAGTGAACTTCCCCTACAGCCTCCGGAAAGAAACACAGCCCTGCCTGTACTTTGATTGTAACCTGGTGAGACGCCTGTTGAACTTCTGACCTATGGAGCCATAGAATAATAAACTTGTCTTTTGTAAACTGTTAAATTTGTGGTCATTCGTTATGGCAGGTATAGAAAACTAACAGAGATATGTATGAGGCATTCTTGTGGAGATGGCTAAGCAGCTAGAGGTGTATAAAACACTACTACACAACACCCCCCCCACACACACATGTATGCACACACACACACACACACACACACACACACACATTAGTCGAATGGAATCATTACATAATACACCTTCCATTATATGGATGAATGAAAACATAATTTGAACAAGAATCATTTAAATTACCGGTTATATAAATGATTGATTTTGTGATTGTAAGAATTCCCACAGACAGAAAAAGTCACTGAAATTTCCACGAATGTCGCCATTAAGAAATAAGAGCTATTTATATTATATTACTGGAGTACATTTTTCTATTTACTTATGCAATGATTTCAGACCAAAAAAGAGGGGGGGACTTTTCTTTTTTTTCCCCTGAGGGGGCTATTGTTGTCGTTTGATTTTTCCTCTGAGTGACAAGCTTGACGAATTTGTCAGTAATTTGTATGGCAAATTTTAGGCGCAATGTAAAGAATGTATGTCAATGGAAACCCTTCAACTCGTTCGCTGTGTTTCTTCCTCTTTGGGCATTCCTGCAGTGCCTTCTCTGTCTGTTCTCAGGCTTTAAACCTCAAGCATTTGTGTTTAGATGAGTCGAAGGGGCAAATCCCACTGGAATGTCTGGCATTAAGACATAGAGAAGGAGCAGAGTGGCAAACATGACTCACGTCTTGGACTTTACCACTTTACCTCAAACAAGGCATAAGCATTCAGCCATGCCCCCAACATGTTTTGCCAGAATTTGTAAACTTGGATATACATCTGCATTTATGCTACTAAAATCCATCCTATTGCATTCCAGGCTTTGTGGATATTAAGTGATTTTATTATATCCATAGCTCATAATGCAGTCATGTGTCTTCCTTCCTTTCCTTAACAACAGTTTTAGGACAAGATTATACTACAGTTCATGGCTTCTAATACTTACTCCAGTTTCTTTGAGAACCAGTAGCATTACTGAACACAAAATGCAAAATAGTTAATAGTAAGAGTCATCATTTATATCACACTTGAGTTTGGATAAGATTAATTCTCATAACACTCCATTGGATGAATATTCACTTGAAATTTACACATTTTATTTGATGCAAAGTGATTGTGATGCAACTTAAAAATTTTATTTAATATGTTATTATGATAACAATAACTCTCAATTATCATTTGGAGATTGTATTCCAATATTGAAAAAGAGCCCTTTGCAAGTGCTTCCCAGTTATGATATCTTGACTCTCTTTTGGGTTTGGGAGCAGATTTAGTTTTATTTATTTATTTATTTATTTTTTTAAAGATTTTATTTATTTATTTGACAGAGAGAGATCACAAGTAGACAAAGAGGCAGGCGGAGAGGGAGAGAGGGAAGCAGGCTCCCTGCTGAGCAAAGAGCCCGATGCGGGACTCGATCCCAGGACCTGAGATCATGACCTGAGCCGAAGGCAGTGGCTTAACCCACTGAGCCACCCAGGCGCCCGCAGATTTAGTTTTAAATCTCAGTTTCATGTATTTATTTATTTCAACATTCATTAATTCCAGAAATATTTATCAAGTAGTTTTATATGTACCAGAACTGGGGCACTGTATATTTATTTCTTATGTAGCTGTAAGCAAGAGCTTTAAATTCCATAAGACACCATTCTCTTATTTACAAAATGGGAACAACTGTATTTATTCATAAGATCATGGTGAGGATTGGGCACCTGGGTGGCTCAGTCAGTTAAGTGTCTGCTTTCAGCTCAGGTCATAATCTCAGGGTCCTGGGATCAAGTCCCACATTGAGCTCTTTGCTTAGTGGGGAGCCTGCATCTCCCTCTCTTTCTGCCCCTCCCTTGCTTGTATGCTCTCTCTCTCTTGCTTTCTCTCAAATAAATAAAAATAAAATCTTAAATAACATGGTGAGGATTAAATGAGATATACAGTGCTTGAGAAAAATATGTAGGAAAATGAATAAACAAAGTGTTTAAACAAAAAGTACTATAGCATCTTAAGTTGTCATCTAGTACATTATGTTACATTAATTAAAAACTACCTGTGTTTTCCTGATTTAGAATTCAAAATCATTAAAGAAATGATAGTACAGGAAAAATCCAGTTTTTTATAATGTGAGTTTTCTTTTACAATATTGTTATTGTTAATGATATTAGCAATGTATGTCACAGTCATTCTGAATGAAGAATAATTCAACGACAGTGCATTTCTTTTCAGGTTCTAGACTTTTGCATTACATCATCATTATCTTTTTCAGTTTTCCAGAAAAAAGAATTTTCAGTTGAAAATATGCCATGATTTTTCAACTGTCCCCTTCTAGCAGAGCACCATAGCAAAATGTAATGTGCAAAAAGCATGGCAAAACGTACTAGGTGAATGCCTCTGTTTTTCATCTCTGTTCAGGCAACAGACCCTGATGCTGGTATAAACGGCCAAGTGCACTACAGTTTGGGCAACTTCAATAACCTCTTTCGCATCACATCCAATGGGAGCATTTACACAGCAGTGAAGCTTAACAGAGAGGTCAGGGACTACTACGAGCTTGTTGTTGTAGCCACAGATGGAGCCGTGCATCCCCGCCACTCGACGCTCACACTAGCCATCAAAGTTTTGGATATTGATGATAACAGCCCCGTGTTCACCAATTCAACATACACTGTCGTCGTGGAGGAGAATCTGCCAGCTGGGACCACCTTCCTCCAGATAGAGGTATGTGGGGATGCAGACAAGTCCTGGATCCCACATTAGAAGATTTGCTGTCTGCGGAAGGTTGCAGATTTAGCAAATAAAAAGAAAACACACCCAGTTAAATTCTAATTTCAGATAAAAAATGAGTAAAGTTTTAATAGAAGTATCTTCCTCATATTGCATATCAGTTTTATGTAACAACATTACTTCAGGGATATACCAACAATTAAGAGGAGAAAAGGTGCACTTCTAAGAAATCAAATAAGATGTCTAATAATTTTTTTAATTTATAAGATCAGTGCTATATATTTACTGTAAAAATTGACAATATAATACTCTATAAAGAAAAATTTAATAATCTCCCACTTTGTACCTCCAGAGTACTCAGTGTTAAATTTTTAAGTGTATTCTGTGTTGTGCTCACACAATATGAAATAAAATATTTTCATATTTACATACAAGTAAATGTAGGCAGGTGTGTGCATATATACCTATGTATGCATGTATTCAAATAAATATTTCCATATTTATGTATATGTAAATAGGCATTATGCCAGTATATACATGCATAACTACATATGTACATATTCAAATAAATAGTTCTATATTTACATATATGTAAATGCACATTATTCAGGTATGTGCATACACCTATGTTTGTGTGTATGTGTGTATACGTATAGATACATATGGACACATTTCTGTACATACACACACCCACACATACCCAGGTAGAGATTTACCCTATATTTTATAGAAAGAGGATATTGCTGAACCCATTATTTTTTTCACTTCTGGTGAACAACTGGCATCCTTCCAGAGGACTGACTCTCCTTTTGAACAGTGCCCCCATATCCAAGCCTTTTTTCAGTCCTTGGCTATAGTACCACCAGAAACTCTGGACATTCTGATTCAGTAGGTTAGGTAGCTTATGTTGGCTAGAAATCTGCATTTTAAGCAACCACCCCTTTTAATTTTGACATAGATGGTCTACAAAGTATAATTTTTGGGGGAAAAAAAGATTCTAACAAAAAAATTATAAAAAAGAAGAAAAAAAGATTCTAGTCCTTCCTTGACCTGCCATCCACAACTTGAACTCTGTTAGCATGGGTTTCAAGAACTTGCATTTTTTTCATAATTTAACTCAATAAATATTTAGGCAAAAACATTAATCTAAAAAGGGCAGGTGCCAGCCAGGGAAAGGTCCATATTTCTCCATTTATTCTTCCGTTCATCTGTTCATTTATTCATCCATTTATTCAACATGGGTATTTCCAGTGTTTATTGAATGCCAACTCCTCTGCTGGACTTTGGGGATTCTAACATGGAAAGACACATTTCCTGCCTTCATTGGGTTCTCAGTCTGGCGTGGCAAACAGACAAGTAAATCCTTGATTGCGATAGAGGTTCTTAGAGCAAAGGGCCTCAGAGATGACAGGTGGAACTCTCAATCTAATCTTGAGAGTTTAGAAATCTGGTCTTGAGATTTAGACAGTTGCATTCTACAGTGTCAACTGAGGAGCAAGTAAGAGTTATTCTAGCAAAGAAGAAGAAATCTTATTCAAGGCATTGGAACGAACCTGCTTGAGATCCTAGAGAGGAGACAGGGAAGAGCTACAGGCTAGAAATTCTTTGGATCCTCCTGTCTATGTTCAGGAGAGTGAAGTTAACCCAAAATGGAGTGGAAAACAAGAAGGATTTTAGATAGGAAAATGACATAATCAAATCTGTGTTTTCCCAATGTCTTCTTGTGATGATGGTAACTGACTGCAGGGAGCCAAGGCAGAAGTTCACATAGCAGATGCATGGGTTCCTGTGTGCGTGTCCTAACACAGCTCATATCCCCCTATCCCCCTGATCCTGTTCCAGTTCCTTCACCAGAGCTGCCTCGGTCAGTCTGTCCTCGTCATCCTGGGAGAACTACTGCTAAAACACATCACCCCCAATTCTGAACACCTCTCAATTGCCATGTCCCTGTTTTCTTTCTATTGTGGTATTTGTGTCCTTTTTTTTTTTTTTTTTTTTTTTTGAGACATTAACCTGGAGGGCAGGATTTGTGTCTTGGTTCATCTTGTGCTTCTCCTGCATAATAACTACTCCATAAAGGTTAATCAAGTGAAGGAAGTATAGTAAACTGAGCCTTAGGAATATTATAGAATCCTTGTAAGGAGAAATTATTGCTTAAATTTCCTTCATTTCCTTATACTCCATTAATAATCTGTCATGTTTTTGAAAAAACACCCAATAAAACTTTATTTATATTTAAAAGATTATTTTTCAAAGTTATTCAATTAGCAGGAAATAATATAATAATTTATGACAGTAGTCATTTTTTTACAGTGATATGATTCTTTTAGTTAATGATTTCTCAGGGAAAATAAATACAGTAATAAAATTTTTTTTAAAAAAGACAAAATGTCATGAATGTCTGTCTCTCTGCCTCTGTTTCTCCCTCTTTCTCTCTTTGGTAAATTACTTAATAAACGTCTTGTCTCTGAAACATGCCTTGTGATCATTGTTAAGTTCATGCTGTCCTGGGTGCTGACCCGTGACCTCCACCAGCCTTGCATTCCTCTGGTTTGGTAATACCACTGATACCATCGTCTTTCTGCTTTACTTCTTACAGGCCAAGGATGTTGACCTTGGAGCAAATGTGTCTTATCGGATCCGAAGCCCGGAAGTAAAGCACTTTTTTGCACTACATCCATTTACAGGAGAACTCTCCCTTTTAAGGAGTTTGGACTATGAGTCATTTCCAGAGCAGGAAGCAAGCATCACATTTCTCGTGGAGGCCTTTGATATTTATGGAATGATGCCACCTGGCATTGCTACGGTCACAGTGATAGTAAAGGTAAGGAGCACGGATAACTCCTGGTGGCTAACTCCATACTCTCTTCTGAGTTTGAACTATATTAAATATCCAGGGCTGCTATTCTTAAAAACACAGTAGTACCGGACCCAGAACATACAGTCTGGAATGTGTTAGACTTGAGAAGGAGCCAAATTGTTGAAGTAGGATAGATACATTTGAACAAAATACTAAATAAGAATTTAAATACTGTGGCTGCCCAAATGTTCCCATAGCTCTGAAATTTTATTTATTTATTTTAATTTTTTAAAAAATTTTTTAAAAAATTTATTTGACAGAGAGAGAGAGAGAGATCCCAAGCAAGAAGAGAGGCAGGCAGAGACAGAGAGGGAAGCAGATCCCCCACTGAGCAGAGAGCCCAGTGCAGGGCTCGATCCCAGGACCCCGAGACCATGACCCAAGCTCAAGGCAGAGGACCAACCCACTGAGCCACCCAGGCTCCCCAGTTCTACGATTTTAATCTAGTCCCAATTTCTTTAGACTAGTTTATTCCAAATTTCACAGCACCAGGGATCATAATTTCATCCAAACCCTTCAATTTAAAAATTTTAAAAAGAAAAGATTACGGAAGAAGCAAGAGTTCTAAGGCCCCAGAGCTAATTAGTCTGTAATCTGAGATTCTGGAATGAAATAAGCTTTGGGACTGAATGGAATCAGAGTCAAGCTCGGCTCAGCCATGTTCAAGGTTTGTGACCATGAGGCCTTCATTGGCCGTGCCAGATTTCCTGTCTCATTCATTGTGATCACATGTGCCAAGTGATTGCTTCAGAGAGCATGGTATCTTTGACCTTTTGACATTTGAGTGATTTTAAGGTGTGCCTTTAAAAGAAGACATGAGGAGAGATTTATCAGTTCTCAAACATTAGTGTAGGTAAAGGTCACCTGAGCTGTGTCCTAAACTGTCAGATTGCTCTGTTCCTTCCCAAAGGAGCCCTCTTCCCATGGGGAAGGCATCACCAGTGCTTTTCTGTAGATGGATTTTTGCTTAGAATGAAAGGAAGTTCGGTACTGGGGATGACTCCAATTCTTGAAAGGTTCTCTCAAGAGAGAGGAGATGAATGCAAGTTCATAAGGTACACAAGGTCATAAGGTATATAAGGTCATAGACAATGTTTCTACTATGCTCATTTTTTTTGTTTTTTTTTTTTTTTGCATTTTTTGTTTTGTTTTTTTACTATGTTAATTTTTGTAGGTTACTGCAATATGGAAATGGTGGAATAAGAAATAATCACTTTTTTGGGGTTTTTGTTTGACTGTTTAACTGATAACTCATACATACTACTGGTTTTCTTAGACAATAAAATACTGGTATGAATACACAGAAGATTGTTAGAGACTGTGCCAATATAGAATTAGCATGACATTGTTTATCATATAGGTAACTACTCTAATGTTAGTCACTATAAGATCTTTAGGTCTGGGTTTTAGTTTTTTGTTTTGTTTTATTATTTTATAGATACTCCTGCAGTCAAACAGGGACACAGAAATTATTCCACTGTCTCCTCTTTACACTTGACCTAGCTGGCCTGCCAGTGCACACCTGATATTTCTTCCCTGGGGACTTGCTGTCTCCCCTAAATTATTGGGACACATGCATCCCTTGTATTCTCAGATGCCTGAAGGCTGTCTGGAGAGTCTTATCAGGGTCTGACCTCCTTCTTTCTCAGGCATCCACAATGGCTTTTTACCTACTTCTTCCATCGTGTGTCTCTCTAGCCTAAGAATTTTTATACACACACACACACACACACACACACACATTTGGAGAGTTAAAATTTTATGCAGCATTAAGTCCTCTTTGGGAATAGAGATTTGAGTTATTAGACTCTTTCCTGCGGTCTAAATTCAGTTTGTGTGTCTCTTTCCCAAGACTAACGTTCCAGTGATGGGAGAAGGATGGATCACTGATGGCCCAAGAGGTTTTAGTTCATATTTTAAAATACAATTTTGCCACACTATTGTGGTATGACATTTAGAAATTTAGAAATCTGTTTACAAAAATACTTTAGGGACATGATAATGTTTTACTTATGAAGATATCTCAACAAGTAAAGAAATGAAGAAGGCGAAGATAAGCCTGACCTGAGTGAACTAACAATATGGTGGAATGGCTCAGGACCAAGTGAAAACTTAGGCCATCTTACCCTGTCTACATTTGCCTAGCCCTGTGGTTTGGTGGAAATGACCACACACACACACACACACACACACACACACACACACACAAAATTAAAGATAGAAAAATGGCCATTTATTTGGCTGTTTTGAACAATAAGGGAAGACTTGCCACTAATGACTTTGCACATTCTTCCCAGACACACAGATGGATACTTAATGGGATGGCCTTGTGTCTCAGGATGGGTGTGGTTCATCAAGGAGATGGTTCATCATCTAACCCATCACAGACTCTGACTTGGTTGCTCTGGATTCAGTGTAGATTGATTTGTTTGGATTTTTTTTTTTTTTTTTTTTGATAGAAGTCTTTGGAGTTGGATTAGATCCAAAAATATCATCTAATCAAGCAGAAAGTGCTCTAAATAAGTCTTGGTCTCTACCTGGGACTGAAGTTTCTTAAACTGGATTTCATGTTCCCTGATCACCCCTTTATTTTAATATATGGGTGTCCCCTAAGGCTACCACATTGGCATGTGGAAAGGGTTTGCTCATCAATAGACTCATTCTTTCTTCAGAAGCAGAAGGGTGTTGATCTAATTTTTGTTGTCTCCATTGCTTTACCTTATTTAGAGAAATCAAACGATTTTATTGGTCAGGTCTTCCTGACCTGTAATAAATTATTTCTGATTTATTATACATTTATGATAAAACTTAATCAACCAGCATTCAATTCTAGTTATTTTTTTTCTTTTAAAGATTTTATTTCTTTATTTATTTGAAAGAGAGAAAGAAGACACACAAGCGTGCGCAGGCTGGGAGGAGCACAGGGGAAGGGAGAGGGCGGGATAAGGAATCTGAGGCGGACTCTATGCTGAGTATGGAGCCCGCCACAGGCCTTGATCTCACAACCTTGAAACTCATGACCTAAGCTGAAACCGAGAGTTGTCCCCTTAAACCAGCCACCCAGGTGCCCCAATTCTAGACATTTCCAATGCCACATCCTTTTTTCAAGGTGATGAAAGCATAATAAAATTTGCAGAACATTTCCCCAAATGCAGGCTGATGCTTGCTTTTCTCTTTTCTGGTCGCTCAGGGTGACATTATCCCAGAGAAGAACTTTAAAACTATTACCTAATATTGGAGCCCATAAAAACATTGTGCTTGTTTGTTTTGAAGGGAAGAATGGAATACAATTCCCATTTCTCCACAAATGTAGGTCTTTCCTAAGCATGCAGATTTTCTGTCATTGTTCTGTTTACTTGCAGTATGACAAGCTGTTTTGCTGATAACATAATTGCATAGTACTTGCTAAGAGATATTTCTACCCAAAACAGTCACCACAGGGGAAGCATCTTGAAGATCTCTCTTTGAAAATGAGAAGACACATAATTTTCTTTTGTAAAGAAGAAGAAGATAAAAAAAGATCAAATGCTTAATATCTAGTCTATCAAACATTTCTAATTGGAGTGAGAGTGGGAAAACTGAAGTGATATTTGGAAAGAAAGCTATATCAACTGTAGAAAGAAAGTAGAATTTTATCATAGGTACCCGCAGAGTGCTTTCTTAGTGATCCAGAACAAAACCAATGATGACCAAATGCATAATATGTGTTTTTGTTGCAATGTTTCTGCAGAACACGGAAACACAAGGCTTCTTCACTGTAAATTTTATTGCATATACTGAATAATGGAATATATAATGATAAATTAGATGATGTGAGTAAATCTCTGAAAAATAAAAATCAAATTCTATACAGTTTCAGGCATATAATCCAGAGAAAAATCTGTCCTTACAAACGGAGTTGTGATATAATATAGAAATATGCAGAAAGAAAAGGTCTATCTCTGTGATAAACCAAAAGTGGAAGACCAGTGAGAAAAGTCGAAATGTGTAATGGCTCTGCGATACTGGACAGCCTCGTGAAGGATTGTCTAAGACGAGAAGATGACCTAAGTCCTTCTGTTTATTGTCACCCTGGTGGGGGAATGGCTGCGACACAAGCGGATGAGGGAGACCCTTCCGTGCAGGAAGGAGACTTGGCTCACCAGCTGTGTTTGCCTGTCCTACAGGTGCAGGTATGACCATAGGCAGGGAGAACTGGAAGGACCAGAAGTGAAATAATATCTACGAGGACCAACTGTTGAGAAATTCAGGGAGTCTTAGAAGATGGAGCTAGTTTTCATCTTTCAGAGGTGTTTTCTAGCCAGCAGGAAGACAAATGTCTTTATCCCCATAGAATATAGGAATGAGGATAACTTTTCTAGAGAGAATCTCAACGCCAGGTACAAAGGCAGCATTGTCATACCATAGACACCTGATAGGTGGTGATGTGCCATTGATGTTCCATGGTGACCCTATGGGCAGAGTCCTGTATTTCATTCGGTCAGAGGAAGCTCTGGAGAGTTTAAGATTTATAGCATCCTCCTTCCCTTTCTCAGGAGGGAGAAAATGGAACAAAAAGAGGATCTCAATGAGCCAGGTAGGGGGATCTAATTGGGTTGATTGGGTTGATCATTGTTTTTTTACCACTTGCTGACTTTTCCCTGAGTGCTGGCTAAACTGGAGAAAATACTTGTTTTGGACTGTGGCATTCAAATATTCCTCTTTAGTCTATTCTTGGTTATCACATTCTTATTGGTGTCATCTTTCTGATGTATTCACTGGCAAGTTTGAAGAGTGCAAATGTATCAGGAAGAGCACACCAAGGGGTGGCATTCTTACAGCAATTCTTACAGCATCTGCATACTCTACTATTCTAGAGTTTTACGACTGAGCTGTGACATATTTCCCCTAAACAACCAAACTAGAGGAAACAAATGAAAAGGTACCTGCTCAGAGTTAGCAGTAATAATTCACATTTCTGTGGGTCTCCATCCTGGTTCCTCAAATATCACCCACTGGCTTCCGGGAGTCCCAGGAAAGTGCCTTACTTCGTGCACACAGTTACGTTCTTTTACTCCTCCGCGACTTTCACGTTCTCCCATTTGCCAGAAGTCTCCAAAACCAAGCTGCCTCTTGGTGGGGGCAGGAGATGCTGATAAGCCCTGCCAGTGGTGGATATCACCATCCCTGGCATCTGTCCCCCTGCCTCCCGTGGTTGCCACAAACTGGGGGCACTCTCCATGCAGCAGAATTCTCAATATATTCTCTGAAACCTTTAATTCACCGAAGTCAATATTCCACATAGTCATAGTGTGTGCCCTCAATATTGCACTATCTCGAGGTCCCTCAGAGAAGATTCCACAGAGCATGCGCTTCTTGAGATATGGTAAGCGGTGTCTCATAGACAAAGAATTTCATAGACAAATGGATTTGGGGAATGCTGAGGCACACAGAAGTAAACCGATGTCTCCACTGCATGTCTTCATCTAAAAGTCCTTAATAAGCTGGTGTACATTGTGACTCTAAAGGAAATAAAAAATGATTTCCCACATTTTTCCATAGTGGAATTATGGGATTCTTTTTGTTTCTAAAGCTTCTAGTAGGAGTAGTTTTCCAAAGAATGAAATTTGGGGAAAATTTTCTTAGCTTTTAGTGAAAATAACTGTAGGGTTAAATATTGAGTTAATTGTTGTTCTAAATATACAAATTCAACTGATGCAAGTCTCTTTCTTTTTTTAAGCAAAAAAAAAAAAAAAGCTTTGTAAATAATTATGAAAATTATCTTCAGGGAAATAGATTAGCGTTATACAATGTTTAGAAGCATACCAGGTTGCCAAGATAAAAGTATAATAGCTACTTGAAAGAATTTTTAAATTGTAAAGTATTTTTGACCACAAATCTTTAAAAAATTATTGTGGACTTTTATTGAACATCCTCCTCACATCATCTTAGTTAACATCTGATACATAATCTTTTGACAGCTTGGCCAGTTCCTTTTCTACTCATGTCTGAATATCAGAATGCCTCCTGTGGGGTCTTACATGCCAGCATGAGGTCGTGGGTCTGCCCTAATAGCAGGATCACCACAAGCAACTTGACCTCTCTAAGCTTTGGTTTCTTTATAATTAAAATAGAAAGAAAATAGCTCATATATTTCAATGTGATGATAAATTGAACAGACCTGGCATAAAGCCTGATACACCGTAACCATAAAGCATGCACATGCAATTCTGGAGCACGTTGGAGAAAGTAAGACGGAATCTGCTAGAAGATTCTAGCTCAGATCATGCCCATTTTCTTTCAGTTGCCCATAGCTTCCTGGCTTGGAAAACATCCCTAAAGCTCATCTCCCCTTCTCCCCACATTCATCACCCCTTCTCCCCACATTATCATTCCCAAACAGAGAAACTAGATAGGGATGGAATTATGTATTAGAGCTGTGGCTTGCTCAACTTTGCCTAACCTTGTGCTCCTCATGCAACTGACTGCACTGAAGGATGGTCCCACCTGCCGGAGGGCGTGAGTGATGGAGCAGTTACTTTGGTAACAGAGATGTGCCCTGTGTGAAATTTAGTTAAACTCCTTACTACACGCTCTCATTACATCCTTGTACTTTTTTCATAAAATTCGTCATGCCCAGCATTATGTATTTAATTTCTGCTTTCCACTCTGACCCATCAGCTCAGTACCAGTGGGCACTGTGCCTCTCTTGGGGGTAATGAGATCCCCACCATCTAACGTGGTGACCAACACCCAGAGGGAGCTCCATCAGTATTTGTGCTACTGAATGCCACTGGGTACATTTTGCTGGTGTGGCAAAGCAGGGCTTTGATCCCTTCTGAATCAGGGGTTTGCAGCCCCTCAAGAACCCAGAATAACTACACCCTCAGAAATCAAACCAAACTAAAACCAAAACAAACTCACACTTCTAAGAAAGAAGCTTCCAGGGCAGGTTTTGAGGCAAAAAAAAAAAAAAAAAAAAAAAGAAGGAAGAAAAAAGAAAAAGAAAGTTGAGTAAGTTTATGATTTATGTTTAGGATTGCCCCATACAAAACAGAAAAAAAAAGATTTGTCTGGCTGGAGGTGGGGCCTATTTTGATCCTCTGCGCAGAGGGAGAGGGGAGAGAAGGGAGCAACGTCGGACAAGACAAAATGAGAAGTAGAAGTCGCAGGAGGGAGCAAACCGCAGAAGGCAGCCGCTGGGTCAGCGCAGCTGGTCAGACCCAGAAGAGGTCTGGCAGTGGAGAGGGGACCTGGGAACAGACAGAGAAGTCAATGGCACCGTGCTCCAGGAAAGATGGTCATCTGCTTCTCAAGCCTCAAGGCATTTCAGAGGACAGGCAGCAAACAGTTGTAGGTGGACCGTGCCAAGCTGTGGGAGTCCCCCCAGCCACAGCACCCCATCCCCGTGTCCACAGCCAAGCGTGCCTGAGAGCTGAGGATGAGCGCTGGTGTTCGCTGTATCTTCATCCTTCTAAAAAAAGATGATTGGAGCATAAACATCTAGTACAGTTCAGTCTGGAAAAAATCTCTTATCAAGAACAGCTCTTACCCTGATTCCAGAAACTCAAAATTCTTACCATCTCTTTCTCTACTTTTTGTGGAAACCTGCCATTAATCTGCAAGGTCCCCAGCGAGTTCCTGGTTTCCTGGGATGCTCGTTTACAAAGTTTCCTTAAATGCATTCCTCGGTCTGCAGAAGTAGCAATGGTTTCTGTAACTAATTTAGACTTTAGAAAATAAATAAGTGGAACTCATATTTTCTTCTTTCTAGCTCACTGTTCTTTCAGGTACTGTCTTATTTGCTTGAGATGTGGAAGCAAATGATAAACTGACGGGAACATTTTTTTTGTTTTTCTGAGAAGAGCATAGTGTTGTTCTAGATGAGAACCATGTCAACCTCCAGAATACTCTTTAGAAACATGAACCATAATTTTTGTTCAGACCAACAAAGATTATAACCCCGGAAACGAAACTATTAAGGGTCTTCATGATAAAACTGTTAGCAAGTAGACAGAGGAGGCTGTTTCTTTTTGCCAATACTACCCTCTAGTGGAAAATGGGCAACAGAAAAGAGCCTGTACGGAGAGTGCAACTGCTCCTTCCTTTGCTGCGTAACAGAGCATTTGCACAGCAGATTACTGTCTACTTTTCTTCAGCCATCCCTAGAGCATAAATATAAGGAGCTATTGATTATGCCTGTTGGCATCACATTTCAATAAATTTGCTCATCTGAAATCATGCATTGTGCAAGAACGTCTGAGCTATGATAAAAGATTGCAACTCCAAAATATGTACAATGTACTTTAGAGAGAAGGCTCCCACAGTAGCGGCATTGGTTTATTCTTGGTCCTGCCAGTGGCAAGCGAAGGAAAGGAGGAGAAGAAACAGTCCTGTGAGCCCTCTGTTATTACTTAGGTTTGTGTCTAATCAGTCTGTGAGGCCTGATTATAGAAAACAACCACTACGCATGCAGTTAGAATGTGACTCTAGTGAATACTTTGGTAGGGGTAAAGGGGTGGGGCACTGTACTGAGTACTGTTAGCAACTTTATGACAACTAGAAGATCACATGCCTTTTTTTTTTCTCTGAAGAATCAAAGTACCCAAAATATCTTATACCAATAAGGTTGTAAGTATCTTTTGAGATGAGAAAGAAAAAGCAGAAGAAAGAAGAGGAGGAGGAGAACATTTATCAGGACAGATTGAGTTTGCGTGACCTTGGGAACTTGAGTACAGAAAAATTCCAGTGTTGGGTCCCTTCTTTTCTGACCTTCAGAAGTTACAACTTTGGGTGCAAAAGGATTTCCACCCCTTTAGTTACAAGATTCACTCATTAAATTAATTGGTGCTCTTGAAAAGAGCAGGAGAAAAGTGTGCGTGCAAATGTTTTATATATGTACCCCCTGCCTGAAACCTCAAGATCAGTACCATCCACCACCCTCATTATCGAGGATGGTGCTTTCAATGTCTTGTACTTGTTCAGATTCTAAAGGTCGTAATTTATAAAAGAAGCTTTTTCATTTTTTGTTCACAGAAGGTTATGAAGACTGTATGTCAAAACCCAGGAAATGGAATTTTTACTTTTTAGTTTTGCTTACACTTAAAGATCTCTTATTTTTCATTAAAGTTTGCAGATTTTCTCATATTTACAACTTAGAAGTCAACTTTATTGTGAATATAAAAGCAAATGCTGTTTGATTGTAACAGATAATTATCCTGACCTCTTTGCAAAAAGAGGTGTTTATATTCAGTTAATTAGTGGGTTTCCAATTTACATTGTACGGGGAAATTGTTGTATCAGAGCAGATATTAAAAACTGTGTAGAATAATTTTCTTCTTTTGTTTTTAATAACAAGTGAGAAAAAGATGACCTGGGGAGTAAGATAATTAACACATTCAGCTTTAAGCTCAAATGTGTCTGACCCAAAGTACCCAAAACAATGCAGGGTGTAGTGATTATTTTAAAAACAAGTAAATTTAAGAAATATAGATCTGCCATGGTAGGAAGCATTATTTTGAGGAAAAACTAAAATGCGGTTCTCTATAAAACATAAAATGGTTGGGGAAAAAATGGTCTTGCTCTCAAAGGACCAGATTTATTAATTTGACTCTGTCAAATAACTAGATTAATTTAGGCAGAGTCACGACTATCTGCTGAATCAGTGTCTTTGCCTGTCAAATGGCAAGTAAGTGACATGAGGTGAAGACCATCATTTTCCTGAGTGACCTCAGTAGACCCAGTGCCTAGCACTGAGTCATAGAAATGGGGAGAACTTGATAATTATTTGTTTAAAGAGTGATACTACATAAATAACAATGCACTTATATCACTGAGTGGTAAAAATAAAATAGATGCCTATAAATTAACTTGAAAACCTCCTGCAATAAATCACCATTGTTTTCTATCAGAACATCTAATTCTATGTGTCATTCTTGTAGTGTGCTATAGAGAAAACATTCTTGAACCATTTTATGTTTGTGAAAATGTAAGATGGCATCAAAGCCTGTTTCATAGTTTGCATTTGAAATGCGCTAATCATCCCATTATGCTAAGTACATCCAGAATTTTCAGTGGCAACAGAAACATTAGTGGGCTTTTTTTTTTTTTTTTTTTTTTTTGAAAAGGAACAGCAGCACAAGAAGGCACTATCCTTGACACCTGTGTCATAGAATGGCCCTTTTTAGTGAAGTTGCCCATCCCTGTTTCCAGAGTTCAGAGCCACCTCATACCACTGGAACTACCTCCTGGGAAAATTGCGAGCATCTTTCCCATGTCCAGAGGCATAATTTCAGACCATTTGATGGAGTGGCATGCTATTTCACGCGTGAATATTGATTGGATAGTTCTGCCAGCTTCCTTCGGGCCATGGCTCTGCAGTAAGAATCATGGGTGGAAGGTTGATGGTGACAAATAGGTTGTGTGATAGGAAGAGAGGGAGCCAGACTCATAACTGTGCCCCCAACCCGCTGTTACCAGCAGCTCTAAATTCTCCATTGTGTTTTCCAGGATATGAATGATTATCCACCTGTATTTAGTAAACGGATCTACAAGGGGATGGTGGCTCCAGACGCCGTCAAGGGCACACCCATCACGACCGTTTATGCTGAAGATGCAGACCCCCCTGTAAGTAAGGGATAGGGTTGGATACTTGGGAGCCTAGCAGAGAGGACCTTGCACGGTCACACAGGACACACTTTCTGGGCAGCACGTTCGGACAGTCTGAGTCCACTCTGTCCTCCCCAGTCATTTCATGTGTGTTCGCCTGTAGCACCCATGGGGACACACACACTTCACACAATTATTATTGAACACAGTTAAGCAGATGCCTTCTATGTTGCTGGAATTCAGAATTTGCTATTCACCAATGTATCCCACATGAATAATAAATAGAGCTGGAAAAGTTCTCTGTGTTCAGAGTCAGTATCATTTGGGCTCTTTATTTAGGACAGTGTAAGATTAATTTAATTGGTTTAGGTTTCATCTTTAAGAGTTTTCCCTTTTAGTCACATATTACTATCAATGGATGACATAATAGTTATATTGAATGTGTTAATTTTGGTAATTTTGGTAAATAGTAATATGGTGTTTAGAACATATTTAATGCAGTCTTTATTATCCAGAATTTTACCTCTTTTGAGATATTCCAGATTGCCTTCCAAAATAGAGGGTTTTCTTTACAGCAGAAGCGAGGTAAATTTTCCTTAGTGTTATTATGTTGATGAGTGAAAAGTAGCATGTAGAAAAAATAGTACCTATATAAAATGCTTTGTATAAATAATGTGAGCACTTTATAAATATTAATTAATCTCTTAATAGCCAAATAATGAAGATCTAGATGTTTTACTTTTGAGTGAGCTTCCACCATTAGTCAGGGGCTGATATACTCTACAAAAATAAAAGAAATATTAAATAAGACATTTTAGAAAAACAAGAAAATAGAGAAAGACCCGAATTTTATAAGTGATCTAGGAGTTCTGTTTCATATTGCTAATATAAATAGTATTTGTGTAATGCCGTTTATTTAATAAAAGGTGAATGACTGTCAGAACATTTTTCACCTTCAACTGTGACAGGTCATATGCAGTCTTTTGTGATGATAAGGTCTTGAAAAATAATAATGTTAACATGAAAGTAGTAACCTTTCCGTCAGACGCTCCTTTTCTCTAGTGTGTTAAAATGTCTTTGAAACTGTTTTATTGCATTCTGGGAAATGTGATAGGCAAAATTTTGTAGATTTGGACACACTAGTCAATATGGTGAATATGAAATTGGTGCTATATCTGCTTTTAATAGAAACTGTCAGAAAATATATATATATATAAACTGCCAGAGGTAGAAACTACTTTGAAATGAAGAGTACACTTTCAGTTCTCTTGAAGGCATGTGTTTTGAACATCAAGTCTATACTGATTATTGTGCTAACCAGTTTTTGCTCTCCAGACTGGAGAATCTTCTAGGAAAAACAGAACTGCTCATAGGAATTAAAACACACTCTACTAAATGAGTATAAACAAGCCCAGCATCTTAAAATACTCATATATCTTTCTCTTTTTTAAAGATTTATTTATTTAAGAAAGAGTGTGAGTGGGGTCAGGGACAGAGGGAGAGAAGCAGACTTCCCCGCTGACTTGGGGATCCCAACGCAAGGCTCCATCCAATCCCAGGATTCGGACCCTGAGATCATGACATGGGCCTTAATCAGGAGTCAGATGTGTAACAAACTGATCCACGCAGGCACCCCCAAATATTTGTATTTCTAAGACATTTATATTAGCACAGAATGGAAGGTAGTGTTAAGATTAATGGTATTAATGATAAGAGACTAAATGTAGGTATGCTGATCCCCTATGTGCCACATACCCCAGGTGTGGGTACGGATGCCAAAATCCTCACTTTCCTTTTGGCACCTGCCACCTTGGTACCTGGCTGAACCTTCAGATCACCCCACCGATGTGAGAGAAGTTGTCTCGGTCTGTTGTCTGTTCCATAAAGAAATACTATTATTTATGTAAAATATCTAGAGAGAGGCCCTCAACTTGTGGTGAGATAAATGTTTACAATAGTTTAATAGGGAAATTAGATTTTGTTACTCATTTTTTTATTCCCTTAAATGGGTTTGAAGATTAAGATCTTACTCCCCTCAAGGGCAGATAGCACATTTTTGGGTAGTCCAGGCTTTGAGTCTCATTTACCACCTCTGGATCTTTCCTTTTTTACAGCCTGACATGTATGGAAATTTATGGAAATTTACCAGTTTCAAATTCCATATTTCTGTTAAGAAGTTCTTAGGTTTGTATCCCCAGTAGTAGTTTCTCACATTTAACATCTAATGCTGGCTTTTCAGTAGATGAAAGACAGATGATAGTCATTCAGTGGAAATACTGAGCATACTTATTTCAGTTAGGGAGTGTGTATTTTGTCAGACTCAGTTTTTTAAGTTTTTTATTCTAATTTCAGTGTGGTTAACATACAGTGTAGGAATAGTTTCAGGTGTACAATATAGTGATTCAACACTTCTGTACATTACTCCTTGCTCATCGTGACAAGTGAGCTCCTGAATCCCCCTCACCTATTCCCCCCTCCACCTCTCTTCTGGTAACCATCAGCGTTCTCTGTAGCTAAGAGTCTGTTTCTTGGTCTCTCTCTCTCTCTCTCTCTTTCCTTTGTTTGTTTCTTTTGTTTCTTAAATCCCATGTATGAGTGAAACCATATGGCATTTGTCTTTCTCTGACTGACTTATTTTGCTTAGCATTATATTCTCTAGCTCCATCCATGTTGATGCAGATGGTGAGATCTCATTCTTTTTTATGGCTCAGTAATATTCCATTGTGTACATATACCACATGTTCTTTATCCACTCATGTGATGATGGATTTTGGAACACTTCTATAATTTGGCTACTGTAAATAACGTGGCTATAAACATAGGGGTGCATGTATCCTTCTGGATTAATGTTTTTGTATTTTTTGAGTAAATACCCAGTAGTGTAAGTCCTGGATTGCAGGGTAGTTTTATTTTCAATTTTTTGAGGAACCTCCATACTGTTTCCCATACTGGCTGCACCAGCTTGCATCCCTACCAACAGTGCACGAGGGTTCCCCTTTCTCCGCATCCCTGCCAACACCTGGTCTTTCTTGTGTTATTGATTTTATTCTTTCTGACATGTTCTCAGGCTCAGTGCTGATACTTGACACACCAGCAATCTTCTGCATAACCAGTGTTCAGCACTGAGTTTTCCAGTGATTGCTGGCAAGCTGGATCCCTTAAGTTAACATAGTTGCAACTGGGCTACACCTACACCAATCATAAATAAAAGCTCGATTCCTTGAAAATATTCAGAACATAAATTTCACATTACACAACTTTCAAAAGTATTATGACTGATTTTTACTTGTATAATTTTATGTCAGTGCCATAAATCCAGAATATGTATTTTTTTGAATGAGGTTACTGAGTATTTTCTACTTTGTTGCTATTATAAGCATTCCATAATTAGAAGATACCGTTCAGGGCTCCCATGTGTAAGTATCTTTGGAAACACTTTGTGTATTTAATGGTCTCTTTTCCAAACTAGAAAGGAAGGTTCTCGAGGACAAGAATCAAAGCTTAACTCCAGTTTGCATGTCCACATCCAACGCTATGCTTGAGACTTTGCAGTCTCTTAGGAAACATTCATTAGATAATTGAATAAATGAATAAATTAACAGTGATTTCTATACTCTCCAGAACTGACAAAGTACGCCAGATATTCAGAAATTGTGTGATTTGTGACAATGGGAAAACTTGGGTGTCTCTAGTTTGGCCATCGAGGGCTGTGCAGATAGAGCGGGTGGTGCATGTGCAAGACAGAGCAGACTGATGTGTCCGCAAGGTGGAGAAAGGCTTCTTCACCCTCCTAGCCTGGGCATGGCCACAACTCAGCAGTAATAACGTTCGCCTCAAGAAACTGGCCACCTCCTTTTCAAGACATTGTGTTTCCTCTAAATGAAGGGAGAACCACCTACTTTTAACCCAGAAAGTAGCAAAACAAAATCCTTTGAAGTATCAGATGGATAACCTGGATAAAGTCTTAAAGCCAAAGAGAACACCGTTGCTGAATATAAATGAAGAATTATAAAATGCATGTTTTACAAAACTGAAGTGCTCTAGACAGGGGTTGGTGGGGGAAACAACCTCCCAGGGACTTGTTTTTTTCCCACTGAATTAAAGTTGTTAGGACTTTATTTTTTGCCTTGCTTTTGTGACAGCGTTGGCATTAAGGAGTTCACAGAGATGTGAATAGGTAATGACTGATCATTTTGGATATTAAAAATCACTAACCTTTCTTTCTGCTCACCAGAGACCTCTCAATCCAACTTTCACAAAACAAAACTGCAAGTGTAATTTCCATTTGCATATTTTATTCTTCCAGAAGCTGCAGGCCAAACCCCGAAATACAAGAGTTCTGTTTGTGGGCAGGGCAAGCGCCTGACAGAACGGGACCCCTTGTGAGAATGTAGATGCAGAAAAGTTGGCATAAATAAATGAAGTTTACATTTTGCTCATTTCCAAGAAAGTATGAGGAATCCATGGGAGATCCCTTTCCTCATGGTTATATAATTCTTTCCACTTAATGCATTTTAGGAAGTTATAGGATTCTCATTTAAAGTCAAGTAGTAGTTGGAACATGTTCAATATTAGCAATTGTCACACTCTTGTTTGCATATATTAGTGTATTATTGACATGGAAGACTTCTTTTTTTTGGGATTTTGATATTCACTTATGAAATACATATGCTCCCTAAAAGAGATCTTGCAAGTTCTCAATAGTAATTGGCTTTAAAAATCAGTTAAGTATTCTCATTATATTTTTTTTCAGAAATAATTTTTATAAAAGGCCAATAATTACAAGTGTGGGTTACTTTTGCCTCTGCTGAGATTTTGAGAGCTATACTAGCCACTCAGTTTAAACAAGCTGCCTGAAGAATTATTTCTAAAGTGTTTTCACAAGTGGCTTTAACATACTTCTCAATCATTCAAGTTTCATTGGTCTCTAAGAGAGTAAAAAAAAAGGTTAGTCAGGTTTTTTTTCCTATGACGCATACCTGATGTTTTATTAAATTGATGTGACGTCACCAAATAAGGCCAAGTCATTACAGTGATCTTGTCAAAATCATTAACCCTCCAGTTAGTGACTCTGTTGCAGTCTAAGAGCAGAGGTAGGGCCGAAGAAGAAAAGCAATCATTATCTGTATCCGTGATTTGCCACCTGCTTGCTTTGTGGGCGAGAGTTCAAAGTATTTAGGGCCACGAGTTTGAGATTATATTTTTCTCTCCAGATAACATGGGTGTTCTGCTTTCTTTGCCATTGACATCTTTACAGATTTGACTTTCATCACCCACCACATACTGGCTTGTGGAGTTATTCTGTATGGATTTAGATTATTGCTAGCAAGGTAGCAAAAATTCTGCTGTCAGAGCTCGGGGGCTACTAACCACGTTCACTGACCCTGGAGTATATGGGAGGAAGTGCACACAGCTCAGGGAATAGTTATCAAAAACTGTTTTTACGATGCATGTCTGCTTGTGAAAATTGAGTTGATGTAGCCCCAACCTGCGTCCCTCTGATCTCAAATACTTAATTAGAAAGAAAGCACACAGTGAGACAGTTGGGACTTGATCTTTAAAATGACAATGAGCTATAATTAGATTTGAGAGTATAAATGAGTAGAAAAGGGAAGGTTTTATGAGAAAGTTTACACATGATTAATGTCTAGAAAAGGCTTATCTAATGTTTTAGGAATCTGTGTCATTTTCCTTTTGTGGCTTATTGATTCCTTTCAAGAACAATTACATTGTTAGCATTACTTGAGATCAATATTAGATTTAAGTGTTTCAGAAGTAAATATTGCTCTTCTAATTAAAAACCTGCCATCTTACTTGGACTTAAAGGGCGTTTTTCTTGTGTTATGAATGGTAAGTAACATCAGTGAAGTTTAGGGTTATTTGTTTTGTTTTGTTTTGCTTTGTTTTTAGCCTTTACAAAAGTGTCACCCAGTGATACATCAGTGACTTACACCATTTCTTTTTTTTAAAAGAGAATATGCCTCATGGGGTTAGGCTTCCTATACACATTAACACAAGTTTTCCAAAGTAACTGAGTGAAATATAGCAGAACTTCTCTGGAGCTCACCTAGCAACCTCCCTTAGGCTTAAATTATGTGCTTTATTGTGAAATTCTTCCAGGGGAAATGGAAAGAGACCCTCTGAAAGAGTTTCTTAGCTTCTCATGATCTGGACTTGGCCTCAACAACCCTCAAAGCCAAGCCACTGGTAACTCTTGGTCTTAGAATCTCCACTCCACACTTCTTCCCTATCCTTAAACACTGGCCATATGAAGACAGTAGACCTACAATCCAATATGTGCCTGGCACAACACAGATACCTCATAAAACTTATTGAATGAATGAATCAATCCGAAAACATTTATTGTGGACCTAACAATTAAGAATATGGAAAGACAGACACAGAGGTCAAGCCATGGGAATGCATATTAAAAATGCCAAGAAATGCACCAGTCTGTAGAGAATGGGGGAACATGTGTGTCCCGGTGATGTCTGAATCTACTCCAGACAGGAATTCAACTCTGAGAATCATATAGGGCATTCACTTAAGTAAGGGTAGAAGAAATAGCCAAAGGAAATGTATTCAAAAATCGCAGAGTCAAAAATATCCATCTTATGACCATGATTTTGTGTGACATGATTGGAATATGTCTGATTAAATAAATGTTAGCTACTTAAAAGAATAGCCCACAGGGCACCTGGGTTGCTCACTTGTTAAGTGTCTGCCTTTGGCTCGAGTCATGATCTCAGGATCTTGGGATCCAGTTCCCCATCAGGCTCCCTGCTCAGTAGGGAGCCTGCTTATCGTTCTCCCTCTGCTTGCTGCTCCCCCTGCTTGTGTTTGTGTTCTCTCCCTCTCTCTCTCTCTGTCAAATAAATAAATAAAATCTTTTTAAAAAGTAGCCCCAAAATATCAGGACTGTCTTAGATACCCATTTGTAGACTGGAACTATGGCAAATATGGTTTTGTAAAACCCATTTTATCATATAGAAAAATGGAAGCTTACTCAAGACTTAACAAAAAGCAGTGACAAAAGTCGGACCTATGGGCGCCTTGGTGGCTCAGTCGTTAGTTGTCTGCCTTCAGCTCAGGTTCTGATCCCAATGTCCTGGGATCCAGCCCCACATCAGGCTCCCTTCTCAGTGGGAGTCTGCCCCTCTACCTGCTTGTGCTCCCTCTCTGTCTCTCTCTCTTTCAAATAAATAAAATCTTAAAAAAAAAAAATCAGAGCTACACAGTGGAACAGTGATTTGTTTCTGAGATGCAGTCTTTATTGGATGAAATAATAAATGAAAGCCAAGGATTACTTAACAGATTTGCTTCATTTAATCATTCAAAAAAAAAAAAAAATACTGGGGTGGACAAAGGAAACAGAGAAAGCAGAAATAATAAAGTCATTGAAATGGAAGAATTAATAGTGATTGGGCAGGAAGCTAAAGATACAGATGAAATAAAAGCAAAATCAAAAGTGAATCACAGCCTTCTGTCTTGACTGATGAAGACACTGGTGATATTAGTTGGTGGAAATAAGGTAGATGGAGAATAAAGCTCTCCTAAGAGGAAACTATTGAGATCAAAGTAGGACATAGACCATTTTAAATGATTTCAGAACACATGTGTGCCACCAGATACAGAAGGCTATGTCGTCCTCCCAGATCTGGGCAGGATTTTAGTGTTGGGTCTGGCAGAAACTTCTCTCTTTCCCAGGATTATAGTCTCACACAACAAGGGAATGCCTAACACCTAGTGCTGAGAGGAGGCTGGAGGCAGATGGCAGGAAGGGCCATGAGTTCTTCTCATGAGTTCAGGGAGGATGGAGCACATGCTCGGTGGCCACAGCTGTTTCCATCTGATGCCAGGGGGACCTGGCTACATTGAGAGGGCCAGGAAGGGATCCGGTAGAAAATATGGGAGTGAGAACACAAGAAAAAGTGCAGAATAGGAGCCACCTGGATTGAAGTTGACGCTATAAGAGTAATGAATACATCCTCTAAGAAAGAATATGTAACCAGATAAGTAAAAACCTTGGAAATAAATCCTCAGGTTATGCCCTCTTGAGGATGGGCCAGGGGTTGAGGAGGGAAACAGAAAGACCAAGGGGCAGGAGAGAAGTCTGGTAGGCATGTAGTTCAGAGCAAAGGAAGTGTTCAATGCAGAGAAGGAAATTAAAAGGTAAAGGATTTTTTTTACAGACAGGGCAAGATGAATGACATCAAGCTGAGTGGATGACCTTAGTTCTGTTGATTAGACTTGTGGGGAAGCTCAGTGGTAAGCCATCCTCTGCTGCTCTCCTGCAGCTGGCTTTCCCTTTTATTTGTCATGTGTCTGAGTTATTTGGGGCATGACTTTTATCTATAAGTCACTTTTTTTTGTTTTTGACCTTGTTTATTTTTATCACATCTTTTTTTGAAGAATTGAATTCTACATTAAAATGTCTGGCATTTTAATTCCATTTCTCAGATGCATTTACATTAACTATTTATACTTATTTTTGTATTTAAGCATATGCAAGATTTATGCCCATCTTCCTATATTTTGATGCATCCATTTTTATGATCTGTACTTTGTTGCCTCTCGTGGATTACTCCTCTGTCTTAAACTTTGTAGGAAGGATACATATGTTGTGAGTTCCAAGTATGAAATTTTCTTTTGCTTATACATGTAACATATGAGTTCACAGGCTATTACTGTCTCAAGTTCAAACTTTTACTTTTTAAAACTGTATATATGCTTTCCCACTATTTTCTGTATTTTTACTTATTTATTAACTTATTTAGGGAGTAAGAGAGAGGAGGGATGGGCAGAGGGAGAGGGAGAGAGAATATCTCAAGCAGACTCCCTGCTGAATACAGAGCCTGATAGGGGGCTCCATCTCAGGACCCTGAGATCATGACCTGAACCCAAACCAAGAGTCGGTTGCTAAAACTACCAAGTCACCTTTCACCGATATATATTGAGAAATTCTTTTGTCTATATTAGCTGTTTCTGATATATAATGGTCCCTTTCCACCTGAAAACTTACAGAGTTCATCACCCCAGGATAGTTTTAAGTAATGTCAGGGCTATGTAGAGATTGGCTGGTCTCGCCTCCTCAAGCCCCTACTGGCCAGCCATGCATGGGTAATTCACCGTCACTCTGTCCCTGAGTTCTCCCATTTGTAAGATGAAGACAAAACAACATAAATGAACTATTTTATTTATTTTTATTTTTTATTAACATATAATGTATTATTAGGCCCAAGGGGTACAGGTCTGTGAATTGCCAGGTTTACATACTTCACAACACACTTCATAGCACATACTTCCCCCAACCACCCTCTCCTTACTCTCCTACCCCCTGCAACCCTCAGTTTGTTTTGTGAGATTAAGAGTCTCTTATGGTTTGTCTCCCTCCCGATCCCATCTTGTTTCATTTTTTCCTTCCCTACCCCACAAACTGCCACTTTGCCTCTCAACTTCCTATCAGGGAGATCATATGATAATTGTCTTTCTCTGAATGACTTATTTCGCTAAGCATAATACCTTCTAGATCCATCCACATCGTTGCAAATGCCAAGATTTCATTTCTTTTTTTTTAAGATTTCATTTCTTTTGATGGCTGCATAATATTCCAGTGTGTGTGTGTGTGTGTGTGTGTATCACATCTTCTTTATCCATTCACCTGTTGAAGGGCATCTAGGTTCTTTCCATAATTTGGCTATTGTGGACATTGCTGCTATAAACATTCGGGTGCATGTGCCCCTTCGGATCACTACATTTGTATCTTTAGGGTAAATACCCAGTAGTGTGATTGCTAGGTCATAGGTTAGCTCTATTTGCAACGTTTTGAGGAACCTCCATGCTATTTTCCAGAGTGGCTGTACCAACTTGAATTCCCACCAACTGTGTAGGAGGGTTCCCCTTTCTCCGCATCCTCTCCAACATCTGTCATTTTCTGACATGTTGATTTTAGCCATTCCAACTGGGTGAGGTGGTATCTCATTGTGGTTTTGATTTGTATTTCCCTGATGCCGAGTGATGTGGAGCAGTTTTTCATGTGTCTGTTGGCCATATGGATGTCTTCTTTGCAGAAATGTCTGTTTGTGTTCTCTGTCCATTTCTTGAATGGATTCTTTGTTCTATTTTTTTTTTGTTTTGGATTCTTTTTTCTTTGGGTGTTGAGTTTGATAAGTTCTTTATAGATTTTGGATACTAACTCTTTATCTGATATGTCATTTGCAAATATCTTCTCCCATTCTGTCGGTTATCTTTTGGTTTGTTGACTGTTTCCTTTGCTGTGCAAAAGCTCTTGATCTTGATGAAGTCCCAATAGTTCATTTTTGCCCTTGTTTCTCTTGCCTTCAGCAATGTTTCTGGGAAGAAGTTCCTGCGGCTGAGGTCTAAGAGGTTGCTGCCTGTGTTCTCCTCAAGGATTTTGATGGATTCCTTTCTCACATTGAGGTCTTTCATCCACTTTGAGTTTTTTTGTGTGAGTGGTGTAAGAAAATGGTCCAGTTTAATTTTTCTGCATGTGGCTGTCCAATTTTCCCAACACCATTTGTTGAAGAGACTGTCTTTTTTCCATTGGACATTCTTTCCTGCTTTGTCGAAGATTAATTGACTGTATAATTATATGTTTACTTCTGCACTTTCTATTCTGTTCCATTGATCTATGTGTCTTTTTTTGTGTCAATACCATACTGTCTTCATGATGACAGCTTTGTAATAGAGCTTGAAGTCTGGAATTGTGATGCCACCAACTTTGGTTTTCTTTTTCAACATTCCTCTGGATATTCTGGGTCTTTTCTGGTTCCATATAAATTTTAGGATTATTTGTTCCATTTCTTTGAAAAAAAAAATGGTGGCATTTTGATAGGGATTGCATTAAACATATAGATTGGTTTAGGTAACAAAGACATTTTCACAATATTTGTTCTTCCAATCCCTGAGCATGGAACATTTTTCCATTTATTTGTGTCTTCTTCAATTTCTTTCATGAGTACTTTATAGTTTTCTGAGTACAGATTCTTTGCCTTGTTGGTTAGGTTTATTCCTAGGTATTTTATGGTTTTAGGTGCAATTGTAAATGGGATCAACTCCTTAATTTCCCCTTCTTCTGTCTTTTTTTTTTTAAAGATTTTATTTATTTGACAGAGAGAGAGAGATCACAAGCAGAGAGAGAGAGAGAGGAGGAAGCAGGCTCCCTGCCTAGCAGAGAGCCCGATGCGGGACTCGATCCCAGAACCCTGAGATCAGGACCTGAGCTGAAGGCAGAGGCCTAACCCACTGAGCCACCCAGGCAGCCCCCCCTTCTTCTGTCTTGTTGTTGGTGTATAGAAATGCAACTGATTTCTGTGCATTGATTTTATATCCTGACATTTTATTGAATTCCTGTACAAGTTCTAGTTTTGGAGTGGAGTCTTTGGGGTTTTCCACATAAAGTATCATATCATCTGCAAAGAGTGATAGTTTGACTTCTTCTTTGCCGATTTGGATGCCTTTAATTTCTTTTTGTTGTCTGATTGCTGAAGCTAGAACTTCTAGTACTATGTTAAATAGCAGTGGTGATAGTGGACATCCCTGCCATGTTCCTGATCTTAGTGGAAAAGCTCTCAGTTTTTCTCCATTGAGAATGTTATTTGTGGTGGGTTCTTCATAGAAGCCTTTGGTGATATTGAGGATGTACCCTCTATCCCTACACTTTGAAGATTTTTGATTGAGAAAGGATGTTATACTTTGTCAAATGCTTTTTCCGCATCTATTGAGAGTATCATATGGTTCTTGTTCTTTCTTTTATTAATGTGTTGTATCACATTGATTGATTTGCGGATGTTGAACCAAACTTGCAGCCCTGGAATAAATCCCACTTGGTCGTGGTGAATAATCCTTTTAATGTACTGTTGGATCCTATTGACTAGTAATTTGGTGGGAATTTTCACATCTGTGTTCATCAATGATATTGTTCTGTAATTCTCTTTTTTGATGGGCTCTTTGTCTGGTTTTGGGATCAAGGTAATGCTGGCCTCAGAAAATGAGTTTGGAAGTTTTCTTTTCATTTCTATTTTTTGGAACAGTTTCAGGAGAATACGAATTAATTCTTCTTTAAATGCTTGGTAGAATTCCCCTGGGAAGCTGTCTGGCCCTGTGCTCTTGTTTGTTGGGATGTTTTTGATGACTGCTTGAATCTCCTTACTGCTTATGGTTCTGTTCAGGTTTTCTATTTCATCCTGGTTCACTTGTGGTAGTTTATATGTCTCTAGGAATGCATCCATTTCTTCCAAATTGTCAAATTTGCTGGCATATATTTACTCATAATATGTTCTTATAATTGTTTGTATTTCTTTGGTGTTGGTTGTGATCTCTCTTCTTTCATTCATGATTTTATTTATTTGGGTCCTTTCTCTTTTCTTTTTGATCAGTCTGGCTAGGGGTTTATCAATCTTACTAATTCTTTCAAAGAACCAGCTCCTAGTTTCGTTGATTTGTTCTATTGTTTTTTTGGTTTCTATTTCATTGATTTCTGCTCTGATCTTTATTATTTCTCTTCTTCTCCTAGGTTTAGGCTTTCTTTATTGTTTTTTCTCCAGCTCCTTTAGGTGTAGGGTTAGGTTGTGTATTTGAGATCTTTCTTGTTTCTTGAGAAAGACTTGTATCCCTATATATTTTTCTCTCAGGACTGCCTTTGCTGTGTCCCACAGATTTTGAACTATTGTGTTTTCTTTATCATTTGTTTCCATGAATTTTTTTCAATTCTTCTTTAATTTCCTGGTGAATAGCAGAGTTACCCACTTGACTTTGGGAGTATTTTGGTCTCTTAGAAGAAGCTACCTTCCAAAATTTTAAAGAAAGAAAAAAAAATACACATACACACACACACACAGAAAGAAAGAAAGAAAGAAAGAAAGAAAGAAAAACATATACACATACACACACACACACTCAAAGAAAGAAAGAAACACACACACACACATACAGACACACACACACACACAAATAAGGGTAAACATGATGAAGGGATGAAATATGACTGTAAAGATGAAAACTTAGAAAAATTTCTAAAAAAGGAGTTGATGAGATAAGTTGGTTGGGAAAAGAAAGAAAACGAAAGTGGAGAGAATTTGCTCAGACTGGAGACTAGAACAAACCCTGTGCTATATTTAGGGTATATTTTGATCTATGAGAAGAAATTGTCTCCCATATTTTTTTAGAAGAAAAAACCCTATGTGTATACAAAAGATAAAGTTAGATACAATGAAAGATAAAATGTGACTCTAATAATAAATGTTCAAAAAGATTTTTTAAAGAAAGATATTGTTAAGATAAAGTAGTTAAAAAAAAACATTAAAAGAGGAAAGAGTAAAAGTTAAAAAAATTAGAACAAGAAAAAAAAATTAGAACAAGAAAAAAAAATCAAAAAAATTTAACTTTGAAAGACTAAAGAATCATGGGGAGAAATCCATGAATTCTGTGCTTTGCTTTCCCCTCCTCTGGAATTCCGCTCTTCTCCTTGGTCAGTGAGCTTGGTCTTGGCTGGATTTCTTGCTGATCTTCTGGGGGAGGGGCCTGTTGTAGAGATTCTTAAGTGTCTTTGCCTGAGGCGGAAATTGCACTGCCTCTGCCAAGGGCCAGGCCAAGTAATCTGCTCGGGTTCTCTCTCCAGAGCATTTGTTCCCTGAACGCTTTCCATAGAGCTCTGGAGAACCAGAATGAAAATGGCAGCCTCCAGTCTCCGGCCCGGAAGAGCCGAGAGCTTGGGGTCCCACTCCTCAATGCGCCCTCAGAGACAAGCGCTCAATCACTCCCATCTTCCTGGTATCCGGCCGCACTCTGAGCTCACCTGGCCTGTGACTGAGCGTCTCTGTCTCTGGCACATAGCCCCATTTGGAGTCTCCAAACCCAGCCAATCCCTGCTGCTCTTCCAGGGGGGTCTCCCTGGATTTGCCACTTGTGGGGTCCCTGCTCAAAGTTCAGTGGTCTGACTGTGCCATGGATCACAGTTTAAGATAACCCCAAGTTGAGAGCTCACTCTTCTGCTCTGTCTCTGTAGCCAGCTTCCCTGCTCTAAAACCTGTAAGCTCTGCTACACTCAGACACCCCCAATTCTTCTGTGACCCTGGGAGACCTGATACCATGCTGTCCCTGTGAGAGCTCCACCCGCTTAGGCTCTGGGGTGATGTCCCTCAGTGGGGCAGGTTCTGAAAGTTCTGATTTTGTGCTCTGTTGCTCCACTGCTTGCTGAGAGCTGGCCCCTCCTCCCATGGTCTATCTTCCCTTGGCTTTGGATTCACTTCTCCATACATCCTACCTTTCAGAAAGTGGTTGATATTCTGTTTCTAGAATTGCTGCTCTTCTTCTCTTCAATCTCCTGTTGGATTTGTAGGTGTTTGGAATGGTTTGATAACTATCTAGATGAACTCCTGCTACCTGTTATAGCAGGTACTACAGCCTGCTACTCCTCTGCCATCTTGACTCCTCCCCCAACATAATTGAACATTATATGCCATGAACAGCAGCTGTCCATCGTCCCTGAGCAACCACAACATTATCATTATCTTCTATGAGGTTGACTACTTTAGATACCTCATACAAGTAGAATCATGCAGTATCTGTGCTTCTGTGATTAGTTTAGGTCACATAGCATAATATCCTCAAGGTTCATCCATGTTGTCACAAATGGAAGGATTTTATGATTGTTTAAGACTGGATAATATCCCATTGTATATAGATATCACATTTTTTTTTAATTCACTGACGGATCTTTAGGGTCTTTCCTCATCTTAGCCATTGTGAATGATGGGAGTACACAACACGTGTCACTTTCAGATCCTGATTTCCATTAAAAAAATAATCCTGGCTGTATACCTAGAAGTAGGATTGCTGGGCTATAGGTTAGCTCTATTTTTAATTTTTTGACGGCCAGACCTCCATATTGTTTTCTAGACTGGTCACACCAATTTGCATTCCTACCAATAGGAATTCCTACCATTTCAATTTTTCCACATCCCTGATATCATTTTTTTAAATTATGTTATGTTCATCACCATATATGGTATATCATTAGTTTCTGATGTTGTGTTCCATGATTCACTGCTTGTGTAGAACATTGAGTGCTCCACTTAATCTATGCCCTCCTTAATACCCACCACTAGGCTAACCCATCCGCCCACCTTCCTCCCTTCTAAAACCCTCAGTTTGTTTCCTGGAGTCCGTGGTCTTTCATGGTTCATCTCCGCCTCTGATTCCCCCTCTTCATTTTTCCATTCCTTCTCCTAATGTCCTCCATGCTATTCCTTATATTCCACAAGTAAGTGAAACCATATAATAATTGACGTCCTCTGCTTGAGTCATTTCACTCAGCATGATCTCCTCCAGTCCCATCCATGTTGATGTAAAAGTTGGATATTCATCCTTTCTGATGGCTGAGTAATATTGCATTGTATATATGGACCACATCTTCTTTATCCATTTATCTGTTGAAGGGCATCTCAGCTCCTTCCACAGGTTAGCTATTGTGGACATTGCTGCTATGAACATTGGGGTGCATGTGCCCCTTCTTTTCACTACATCTATATCTGTGGGGTAAATACCCGATAGTGCAATTGCTGAGTCATAGGGTAGTTCTATTTTTAATTTTTTGAGGAATTCCACACTGTTTTCCAAAGTGGCTATACCAGCTTGCATTTCCAGCAGAAGTGTAAGAGGGTTCCCCTTTCTCCACAACCTCTACAACATTCATTGTTTCTTGCCTTGTCACTTTTTGCCATTTTAACTGGTGTAAGGCTAACATTTGTTACCTTCTGGATTTTCTTGATAATAGCCAATCTGACTGGTATGAGATGATATCTCACTATGGTTTTTATTTGCATCTCCCTGGTGATCGGTGATGTTGAGCATCTTTTCAAGTGTCTGTTAGCCGACTGGATGTCTTCTTTGGAGAAATCTTTATTCAAGTTCTTTGCCCATTTTTTAACCAGGTTATCTGGTTTGTTTTTGTTGTTGTTGTCCTAGAGATCTGCCATACAACATTGAACCTATAGTTAACAACACTGCATTGTACACTTAAAAATATGTTTTAAAAGTAGATCTCATATTAAATGTTCTTACTGCAATAAAAAAAGAAAAACCATACTTACTTTGTCAGACCAGTATGAAGATTATATGATAGCATTTGTGCAGAGCAAGTAGTGTCTGCGATATAGTAAATATTCAGTAAGCATTCTCTGTCATTGTTTTTATATTTATGCTGGTCTTTTTCAGGCTTTGAATCTTTGATATTTGTCTTCTATACTTATTGTTTGTACTCTGTCACCTTCTCGCTTTTCTTTTCATCTGAATTCTGTGAGAGCCTGTGAAGGTCCAGTCTATTGAGCATGAGTTGGGGGATGAGTGAGATGTGGGTCAGTGGAGGAGCTGAGCCTCTGACCTGTCACTGTGACCCCTTTTTCCAAGCTTGATGTCTTCTCACGGTGTGTTTGCAATGGAAGAACCAGAGCTGAGTGTTCTGTACGTGGGTTTCTGGTTGACCAGACCAACACTACAGCTGCATGAGATAGCTCATGTGCTTCACCTTGGCCCTTCTACCCAGCATGATAATGTAGGACCCTCCACCACCTTCTCTCCCCAGCCCCAAGCTGTCCTTACTGCAGAGTCAAAGAATACCAAAGCATTCAGGGAAATCTCTGTGCCAGGAATATTATCAGCCATAGTGAGGACTAACACATCAGAAAAATTCCCACACAGCCATGATCATTATTAAGACTGAAATATCTTGAGAAATTCTAGCACAGCAGGATTTTATGAGCATAGAGCAACAAGAATGAAATGCAATGACCTAATGCTCAGTGAACATAGTAAGAAAGAGAAAATAGCACTATTATATAAAATTCTTTTAAAAAGCAAAAAGGCGTGTAATATGCAAGTTATGTTTTCCTCCCAAAATGCTGCACACTGAACAATACCAGAATACCACTAGTTCATGATAACAAAGACAGATATTCCCACGTGTAGATATTTGAGGCAGCTAGGGGTTGGCTGACCTTGTTTTCAGGCTGAAGGTTGTCCTCAAGTCTGGTTTACATACCTCTTCCTTCAGGGATCCATGCTTAAACTAGCCTGCTCTGTGCACAGGGAAGGACAGGACCGTGAGAGAACTTGCCTAAACACATGGTCGCATGTCCAGCCATGTGTCCCAGGTTTCACAATCCACTGACCAAAACAAGTCCCATAGACAAGCCCAGAATCAGTGAGGCCAGAAGTGGAGGAAGAAGGAGTGATCATTTACTGAACAATTGTGCAAGGTACCACAACAATCTAGTTAAAAGATATTTCTTAAATTCATTAAAATAGTTGCCTTAGAAAAAGAGGTAAGAGTGAGTTGTGAGGATAAAAGGATGTAAAAGAGAAACAAGTGTGTCTTGATCCACCTATGGCAATGTTTCATAAACTGTGGGTTATATTTAACTTAAATCTCTATCTTTGTGTTTGAAACAAAATAAAAATCTGCCAATATTTATTGAATGTTTGTGTGTCTGGTATTAATTAAGGGCACTGCATGGAATATTAAGAACTAACATTGTCATGTTTCCTAGACTGAGAATTTCAAACTTGTAGAGTTGGAAATCAAGTGAAATGACAGACCGTAAAAAGCTCTAAGAAGTGAATCTTTAGGGTGCTCTGAACTTAGACAAAAGGGAGACTGATTTGTCTGAGAAGTCAAGGAAGGTTCTGGAAAAAGTGACAGAAAGCTGAGGTCTGAAATAAAAAGAGGTATTTCCAATGCAAGGAGACATGGCAGAATTAGACCCTAAAGTCAGAGAAAGAAAAATAATTTTCAAAAACCAAAAGGTGGTAACTTTGCCAGGAGTCTGGAAAGGAAAATCTGAGTCAGAATCTATGGAGTCTGATAGGCTTGAAGAGAGTGACAAAATTTCCTTTCCTAAGAAAAAATGGGAGGGTTTTAAGGCAGAAGGGACAGGATCACTAATCACTAGCTTTTCTGTGGTTTCATTCCTATTTTTAAGTTCTTTGGGTTTATGAGTTCATTTATGTGAGGCAAGTTGAATGTGTGCCCACTGTTATTTTTAGAAATTTCTACAATGTATCTCAATGAAGAAATTTTACAAGGAATGCATTATTTGTTATTTGATGTCTTGAGGGGATTGAGTTATGTTTACCTTTGAAAAAGTATTTGCCCAAAGATTTAGAGTTAAATTACCCTGACGCAAATACTTCTTGGGATCTTGGATAGTTATGTTGATACCACATTGGTAGAAACTCAACTGTTTGCACAGTCTATGTTATATTAGGTCAGTGACATCAGCACAAGGCACTTGTCCCTGAGATGTTGACTCACTGTGTTGTCCACACCTGGCAGTTACTGTGGATATCAGACAGTGGGGAGGAGAGAGGAAGAAAGAAAAACACGTTTCTTCTCAGTGGTCACATGGAGAGTTTGACTTTCCTTAGCATTTGGTCAGATCCACTAAAAAAGCTATTATGATTACAAAAAGCAATATAAACCACTTTTCAGTAATCCCTAATGCTAAATCATACTTGGGAGGTTTGGTGAATTACAGGGTTACAAAGTAAATCAGATTAGTTGCTTTCGAGGACATTGGGAAAAAGAATTTTGGAAACCACATCAGGGAGAACAATCTTTGTATACTGGAAAACAAATTACTTAATGTTTGTGTGTAATGGTAATAATAGGTTTAGTATTCCCTGATATAATGTGATTGCCATTATTACAAAGAAAATTATGTGGGTCTGAATAAGTAATTTCTTGATAATTATGTATATAAGAAAAATTACTAAATCAAGATTCCCCTGATATTAAGAACTTAATTATTTTGGTCCATTATCGGCTCATTGAAATTCCCTCTGTTTGTAAGTTTGGAAGATCTTTCATACAGACCTGCGATTACCTTCTGTAGTAATTAATTACATTCTCACCATCATTAAGTCAAACCATATTGTGTTTAATGCTCACTATAGAAATGGAAGCCCAAAGTAAAAATGAACTTAGTAAAAAAGAAAATAATTCTAATCTTAAGGTTCTGTTTTCTTGATATAAATTTACATTTATTCTGCCACATTGATTATACCCACCCCATTGTTGCATATAAATGTGTTACTGTTTGATGTAAAAAATCGAATGTCAGCACTATGATGATGGGATTTTTTTTTTTTTTTTGGTCTGTCATTTTCCCCTCATCTAGAAAAAATGTCTGGTTCAGAACGTCACTGTATCACCACCTTGCTGTCTATATGCTGAATAAATGACCATTCCAGTAGTATTATCTCATACTAATATTTATTGAGCCTTACACAGTCAAATTTAGTAGGGAAAAGGACATCACAAAGTTGAAATACCTTTCACATTTTGGAAACCACACTCTATTTAAATAAGTCACATACTACCTCAAATCATATTTGAAAAGAAGCCTAATACATGAACAAACAAATCAATTAATTCATTTATTAATAGGTGATATTAAATCATGTCCTTCCTGTAGGCAATTAGGGTTGGCAAACATCCCGAGTCTTTGAAAGCCATTGACTAATGTCAGCAGGGTTGGCATGTGTGTTTAACCAGGATAAATGATATTGTACTGCAGTTACTTTACTTCTTGAAACCTCATCTCCATGTAAGAATAATAAGAACATTGCACTGGATTGGTACTTGGGTTTGATGAAGAATGAAAGCACTTAGTCAATGTCAGGCACGTAGATGGTAGTTGGTATTTCCTCATCATCATCCTTGCTTTCAGGGAGATGGCAAACTTCCCAGACTTTGCCTCTGGTTTGGTACAGTCCTTATCTACTCAGCATTTATTAACTTTAGGATATCAATGCCTGGACTCATCAAGTATTTCTAGTGTCATCTATGGCAGTGTATAATTTGAGAATAAAGTTTTCATGAAAACACCATGCTAATTGGGTCTCTACAATGCCCCCCAAATATATACATATGTATGCATTTTTTAGATTTTATTTATTTATTTCAGAGAGAGAGAGCAAGAGTGAGCATAAGCGTGAGTCAAGGTGGGGGGTGATGAACAAGAGAGAAGCAGACCCCCTGCTGAGCAGGGAACCCAATGTGGGGCTCAGTCCCAGGACCCTGAGATCATGACCTGAGCCAAAGGCAGATGCTTAATGACTGAGCTACCCAGGTGCCTCAAATATGCACATATTTTAATAAAGTTTTTTTTAAACCAATGATTAGCAAGGTATTTCATTTAAATAGACATCTTCAATTTTTGTCACTTCATAATGATGCATCTCTACTTTTCTTCCCTTGAGTGGAAGATAAAATATTCAAAATCTTGACACATAAATTAAATTTTAGCTTGTCGTTCTAATACTCAAATGATATACCAGATTGGACTCCACATGTGACACAGTCATGATGATCCCTATAAAAAAGACTGCATGTAGAAGGCTCATCTCATGTTCATAGGTATGTGCTTGCAGTGAGTAGAAAGTCTACTTGATTATAAACATTAAGACCTGTGATCTAATTCTAGCACCTTCAGTTAGTAGCACCCATACTTTTCCTTTACAGCTTTTATCAGAAGTGTTAGTGTTTATCTGTGCCCCTTCTTTCTCCCTGCCCCACACCGTTATGAGGCTCATAAGTAGAGAAGCACATCTCTCTTTCTCCTCATTGTCTATCATTCTGAGAGATAAATAGTAGCCATAGATGAGAATCTATGAACAGATATTAGTGGGCTTTAAATGGAAAACGTGCCAACAATTTAGCCACTTTCTAAGGTTAGTAAAAATTCTTAGTGATCCTCCAAACCATATACAAAATTACCTGTGTAATGATGATTCTCACAGTTACCAACAAATTACTCAGGAATCTCAATCCTGTTCAACAATAGGTTAACCCACAGTGTAACTTGGATTAGACACATTGTGTGATGCAGTGAGTATAAGAAAACATCATCCATATCTTAATAATGTAAGTCATATGAGGATTCCTTTGTAGGAAAAATCCAGAGGATTATGTCATTCTATTAAAGGATGGGCTTAACAACAGAAGGTATTAAATATAATTAAAGAAAGCTGAGAAGTAGGGAAGAGATAATGTTTTATATTCAACCAGTCCAGGAAAAAAAAAAAAAGAATTTTCATGAAGATAGTTTCACTTCTGAAGTACTAGACTGAGGGATCTTTCTGGAATGAATGTTTATTCTCCTCCTATCTTCTACTTTTGGGAACTTTCTTTCCATAGGTTCCATTATCATCTCTTTTCTGATGCATTTTCCCCAAACAAAAATCACTGATATAATCTCCACTTCCTTTTTGCTCTCAAAAAACGTGCACATGACCACAGCAAGCAGGGACTCAGATGACACATATTTTCAACCACAGTAGGGGTTCCATATACAGCCACATCCCCATGGAAGTGACATCCCTGGAGTCATCTGCTCTCATGGAGCTCACAGTCAAGGGTCAGAGATATGCTGCAAACCCATGAACAAGTAAATATGAAATATAAATTCAGATAGGGATACATAGTCTAAAAGAAAATACAATAGGATTAACTCAAGTGGTTTCTGAATGGGTAGAGGTAGAGGAGGGGTCATCTGAGAACTGGGTGTCGGAAGGAACTAGCCACACAGGAGTGAGACCAAGCATGAACAACAGACAAATGAGTGTTGGTGTTCTAGGAGGGCCATTCTTGCCAAATTACTTCAAATGATCATCAGGAAGGTAGGGATATGAGATGAACTCCATCTTCCCAATTCAGTTTTCATTCTGGTACCCTCAGGACTCAGCTGCGTCTAGTCGGTAGATGTGTCGAATGAATGAAGGAATGAAGGAATCCCTCATCTAATGACTTAATCCCTGCACCATAAAACATACAAGCAAGATGATAAATATTAGGGAATAGATAACTTATAACATTTTCAACTGCTGATATTGCATATAATTTTTACATTTAGATTTATATAATTTTTAATTTCCATAGTCTCCGTGAGGCAAGGTCAACGTTTCCTGCACCCCTCGAGTGGTTAAGCTTCCATTAATCCATGGTTCTTTCCTGAAAATTTGTTTAGGGAAAGATATCCTTCTAAAGGAGAATGTGTCACATATTTGAAAATTTAAGAAAAAAATATCTCAGACTCTTGTTGTGAATGGAAGTCACATGAAGAAGGATTGCTCTACTGGCTCCTAATTAGTCTTCCCAAAGCATGGTTATATGAAGTCATGCTTGCTCCAGTGGATAGATAAGGTCAGTGGGATTTATAGAAAGCACTGTCACAGTAAGTGAGGAGACGTCAGAAAACTGTCCTGCTCTGCTTCTCACATGTCCTCACTTTCCATAAAATTTTAAGAAGGAACCCACTTTTTTTACCCTTCAAAAGACTCCAAGAGGCATAATGATAGGATTCTCTATTTTTGCCAACCCTGCTGAGAAGAGAATCTTTGCAGAGAATTTTACCACTATCTTCTTGAATTCATGTTTATGTCTTGTTTTGTTTTCTTGCAATTTTTTTTTCTTTTGATAATGTCTGTTCATGGTGGCCAGGTAAATAGAGCAAAATTCCAAAATTGTTTAGTCTTCTTTTTTTATGTGAGATTACATACCTATTATGAGATCACCCACTAACTTTCAAAAACCACGTTGGACCACAATCTATCTCATAGTCCCTTTTTTGAAATTTTACCTTGACTGCAAAGTCAAAATACATTTTACCTCATCATATTAAGACACCTGTACTAAGGAAGAGACATGGTAGTTTAGTTAGTGGATTCCACTATGCAGCTGTCTAATTTGTCTTCCTTGATGGTGCCCTAAAACCATAGACAATTTGTTTTATTCTTTTGAGCCCACAATTGGAAACATTTCTAGACAACTATGGGAAGTATGGGCATGGAGACAGATAGAAAAGCAAGAAGAGAATCCCTCAGTTGCTATGAAAAGAATTAGAACTGTCTGTGCTGACAAAAACGAGACTCAGGGTAAAACCTCGGTCTTCACAGTTAGGAAGGCTTCTGTTCCCTTGAGGAGAAAGAGGACTATGCCCCCTCACTTTGGGGGACAAAGAGCTTGGCTTTCAGGGAGTGCTTCCCTGAGGAAAGAGCCTTTCTGATTGTCTAAGTGCTGAAATGCCACTCTGGGTCTAAACAACACTGATGAACTTCCTTTTGCCAAAATTTTATGTGAATGAAATGGTTTAGTGGTGCTGTTGTCTAAGAACAGAGAGCTAACTGATAACCTCACGAGGTTTCTTCTGTCCTAAATAAAGATGAATTTTTTGATCAGCGTGCAAGAGCAAGAAGCCATTTGCTTATCATTTATAAATTAAACTATAGCCTAGTTTTAATTTAGTATAAACTTGAAGAAAATAATTTTCATAAACTGCTTGTGGTGTTAGTGACTTCATTATACTTTGGAAATGCTATAGATAAGGCATTTATTGCCATAGTAATAAAATTTTAAAGATTGGCTTTTTTAAAAAGATTTTTTAATATATTTATTTGACAGAGAGAAAGAGAGGGAGAGGGGGGAAGCAGGCTCCCTGCTGAGCAGAGAGTCTGATGCATGGCTCGATCCTAGGACTCTGAGACCATGATCTGAGCCAAAGGCAGAGGCTTAACCCACAGAGCCACCCAGGTGCCCCTAAAGATTGGCTTTTTTGAAAAGACAGCTCTTCGTTCAGTACTGATGGTCCAAAAAAGCTCTCTTAATAAACATATAAATGCATATACAGACATACACAGTACAATATATATGCTATCTTATCCCAAATTAGAGTATGAAGTAATAAATATTTTCATCTCAATTTTAAGTATGTTTTTGTAGCTTGGTTTACTTTAAAAAATACATATGATCAATGTATTCAACTGGGAAAAATATCAACTTACTGGGAATATGGAAGAGTAAACAGAGATCCTTATATTTCTAGCACAATTTAAAGTAAAGAAAAACCAAAATATTTGGTAAGTTAATATTTGTCAAAATTACAAATTATTTGGGTTTTAAAAATTAATATAAATATTTAAATTGATATTTACTAAATGATAACTTGAATATTTACATGCCATGTTGTATTATAGTTAATAGAATACGTAATTCATCAACTCAGTGAACTATTTTATTTTATTTTTAAAATGTAATTGAGTAAATTTTGTTCATTAGAATACTTTGATCATACCTATTACATTTTTAGTGGAATCAAGTGTTCAATATTTAATAAATAATATTAAGTAATATTAGGTGATAAAGCTTATAATGGCTCCTTTTTTTTTAGTATGGTTGAATTTCTGAATTTTAAATTACATTGTTTTCCAGATTAATCATAGTAATTTTACCTTGCCTGACTCATGCCATAAATGACCTACAGACAATGTTAGGCATGTTAGTTGAAGCGGTCCCCAAAGCCAGTTAACTTTGCCTATCATATGGCTTAATTATTTAAGTATAAAGCAAGGCTCAAGTAAAAAGATTTTGGAAAGGAAGAAAAAAGGAGGAAGAGAGGTAGGGAGGAAAGATGAAAAAGGAAGATAAAAATAGAGGGAAGAGAGGGAGAGAGGGAAAGAAAGAGAAAACACTTTTGAAAACAGGCAAAGGAAAATCCAAATACTTTTAGGTATTTAGTTATTGCTGCATGTGATATCAAATAAAATGCAGTGCCTTCATGGTAAGGGCGATGGGGGACCAATGAGAATGCTCAGGGCTAACCATGCCACAGGAGGCTGCATCTTCTTTATGTGGTAGAGATCTGTGGAATAACAAATCATAGAATAAAAAAAATCATGACATACACCTGCAGTCTTATCTGTCATGACCCTCTAGGAAGGGCCTGGATGTTCTGGAAAGCAAAATATGTTAGGCATGTGGGAGGTAACACTTCAGAATACTGAAATTTGTTCTCTTTTTATCAGTTAAAGGTGTAATTCAAAACATACTATGAATACGTTGGCTTTGTGAAGAGGGCATGCTAAGTCTAATGAAGACACTTTAAGTTTCTGGATAACTACTTTGCGACTGGAGCAAGGATTTTAGTTGTACTACAGATGGAGTGGGTGCTGAATTGAACAGAAACTCTGAAATTTTGTCTTGAAACCATTTGTGCTGTGATGTTGCTCTTTCTTCCTTCACTCCTCTTCATGGGACTTGTGCTACAGAACTTTCTGGGCAGTACACAAACTAAGCAGGATTTACGAGAGCATGTATCCCAAGTAACTTTGTTCATTCTCATGTTGAAGGACTGTTGCCTGTAGGATATCATAGATAAATGTCATGTTGGGTTCAAGTGTAAGGACCTGTGTTGTAGTATGAGTGTGTTTCATTTGAGTAATAATGCTGACATGTACTAGCTGAGGAAATTCAGAAATGTGCTGCCTTTAAGAGCCTTGATCGTCTTTGCATAAGGTATGGTTACTAGTCATACCAACTCCTGGGTTTCTTGTAAGCATACACGTGAGAACACATGAAATGCACGTTATTAGATAATGTAGTAAAGCACACAAATGGAGCACTAACAACTCCTGCCATTATCATTATTTTTTTAAATGTATTTATTTTTTGACAGAGATAGGGATCACAAGTAAGCAGAGAGGCAGGCAGAGAGAGGGGGAAAGCAGGCTCCTTGCTGAGCAGGGAGCCAGATGTGGGGCTCGATCCCAGGACCCTGAGATCATGACCTGAGCTGAAGGCAGAGGCTTTACCCACTGAGCCACCCAGGTGCCCCCATTATCATTATTTTTTTTTTAATTTTAGATTTGAGTATGTTTTACACACAATGTCACACAAGTCCAGGTTCATGGCACAATGATTCACTTTATACCTTATGTTGGGCTTACCCCAAGTGTAGCTCCCATCTGTCACCATAAACACTATTACAATGATTCTATTCCTCTCATGCCTTTCATCCCCATGATTTACTCATCGCACAATTGGAAGCCTGTGTCTCCCCTTTGCCCATTTTGCCCTTCCTCAACATCCTTCCCTCTGGCAACCATCTGTTTGTCCTCTGTGTTTATAGGTCTGATTCTGCTTTTCATTTGTTTATTCATTTGTTTTGTTTTTGAGGATCCACATGTCAGTGTATCATATGGTTATTTGTTATTTCTTATTCTTACTTATTTCACTTAGCATAGCACCCTCGAGGTTCATCCATATTGTCACGAATGGCAAGATCTCATCCTTTTTTGTGGTTGAATAATATTCCAGTATATAATATAGAATTACATCTATCAGTGGGCATTTGAGTTACTTCCATATCTTGGGTATTGTAAATAATGCTGCTAAAAACATAAGGGTGCATATAGCTTTTTGAATTAGTATTTTCGTATTCTTCAGTAATTTTAATAGTGGAATAGTGGAATTTTTTTTTTTTTTAAAGATTTTATTTATTTATTTGACAGATAGAGATCACAAGTAGACAGAGAGGCGGGCAGAGAGAGAGAGGAGGAGGCAGGTTCCCTGCTGAGCAGAGAGCCCGATGTGGGGCTCGATCCCAGGACACTGGGACCATGACCTGAGCCGAAGGCAGAGGCTTTAACCCACTGAGCCACCCAGGCGCCCCAAATAGTGGAATAGTGGAATTTAATAGTGGAATCGTCAGGAAGCCCTGTTTTTAATTTTTTTGAAGAACCTCCATATTGTTTTCCACAGTGGCTGCACCAGTTTGGATTCCCACCAACAGATCATGAGGGTTCCTTTTTCTCCACATCTTCACCAGCACTTGCTATTTTTTTTTTTTTTATTTAAGCCATTCTGACAGGTGAGAGGTTAGATCTCATTGTAATTTTGATTTGCATTTCTGTGCTGATGAATGATTTAGAACATCTTTTCGTGTGTATCTGGCCATCTGTGTCTCTTTGGCAAGTGACTGTTCATGTCTCCTGCACATTTTTAATTAAGTTGTTTGGGGGGTTTTTTGGTGTTAAGTTGCTTAAGTTCTTGATATATTTTGGATACTGTCTAACCCTTAATTGATTATGTCTTCTGCAAACATCTTCTTCCATTCAGTAGGTTGTCTTTTAGTTTTGTTTATCCTTTCCTTTGTTTTTGCAGAAGGTTTTGTTTTGATGTAGTCCTGATAGTTTATTTTTGCTTTTGTTTAACTTGCCTCAGGAGACATATCCAGAAAAAAATGTTGCTACAGTCAATGTCAGAGAAATTATTGTCTGTGCTCTTTTCTAGGATTTTTATGATTTCAGGTCTCACATTTAAATCTTTAATCGATTTTTATTTTATTTTCATATATGGTATAAGAATGTAGTCCAGTTTTCCCAATACCATTTGTTGAATAGACTTTTTTCCATTGAATATTCTTTTTCTTAAAGATTTATTTACTTTAGAGAAAGAGAGAGAGCACACAAGCAGAGAGAGGGACAGAAATCATCAAGCTGATTCCCCTCTGAGCACAGAGCCCAAATCAGGGCTCAGTCCCAGGACCCTGAGATCATGATCTGAGCCAAAACCAAGAGTCAGATGCTTAACCAACTGAGCCAGCCATGTTCCCCACCCATTGCATATTCTTGCCTCCTTGGTCAAAAATTAATTGACCATATAACAATGGTTTATTTCTGGGCTCTTTATTCTGTTCCATTGATCTATGTTTTTGTGACAGTACTATACTGTTTTGATTTTGATAGCTTTGTATGGTATATTTTGAAATCTGGGATTGGAATGCCTCCAGTTTTGTTCTTCTTTTTTAAGAGTGCTTTAGCTATTTGAGGTCTTTTCTGCTTCCTTACTCATTTTGTGATTGTTTGTTCTCGTTTGGTGAAAAATATTTTTGGTGTTTTGAGAGAGAGTGTATGAAATTTGTAGTTTGTTGGTAGTATGGAAATTTTAATAATATTTATTCTCCCAATCCATGAGCATAGAATACCTTTCCATTTGTGTCACCTTCAGTTGCTTTCATCAGTGTTATAGTTTCCAGAGTATTCCTAGGTATTTTATTGTTTTTGGTGCAGTTGAGAATGGGACTGTTCTCTTTGTTTCTCTTTCTGCTATTTCATTATTAATATATAGAAATACAAAGGATTTCTGTATATTAATTTTGTATTCTGAGACCTTATTGAATTCATTTATCAGTTCTAGTAGTATTTTGCTGCAGTTTTTAGGGTTCTATATATAATATCAAGTCATTTGAAAATAGTGGAAGTTTTACTTGTTCCTTACCAATTTGGTTACTTTTATTTATTTTTTCTTGTCTACTTGCTGTGGTTGGGACTTCTAGTTCCATGTTGAATAGAAGTGGTGAGAGTGGACATTCTTGTTCTTATTCCTGATTTTAGGGGGAAAGCTCTCAGTTTGTGGTTTATATTTTTATATCTCAGGGATGGTTTATATTTTTAAAGATAACTTCAATAGAAGCAGAAAGTCAATTAAGAGTCCACTGCAGGAAACAAGTGCATAGAGATGAGAATAATCTACATCAGGCATGCATTCATTGAGCTATTAGCAGGACTTCAGGATGGTTTGGTTGTAGAGTCCAAGAGAAAGAGAAGGGTCAATGGCCACCTCTAGGCTTTCAGATGGACCAACTTGGTAAAAGGTAGGGCCATTGATCTAGTGTGGAAAAGGTGCACTTTTGGGAGAGGAAATCAGGATGCTGGTTTGGGATATGCTGAGTTAAAAACAGAACATCTAAGCTGACCATTATATACATATATTACTTTGGAGTTTAAAGGAGGAGTGTAGCTGGAATGTAAATGGGAATTATAAACACATAGAAGTTGTTTAGAGGCACAAGACTGGAAGAAATTGCAGAAGCTGAAAATAGAGGTAGAGAAGGTAGATATTCCTGTGACTGAGTCTTGGGAGTGCTTTCCTCCATGGTGTCGGTTCAGGTTTGTGATCAAATCTACCACATACCAGCTCTGTGCCCAAACTCTTTACTTGACCTGAGGGGTGACTTATGCACAGAGAAGATTATGTAATTCCAGTGTCACTTTATGTAATTCAAAATAAGACCAAAGTAAACCCTAATGTAAGTAAGTCAGTTTTGACTATTTTTTGTAGTCTTTAAAAATGTATCAAATATTAATTTCTTTTTTTAAATGATTTTTTTTAAATTTAACTTTATTTTTTCAGTGTTCCAAGAGATTTAATATCCCAATTTATCTTGTTCTATATCTGGGACAATTCCACATCCTTTAACTCCCTATAAGCCTCAAGTTCATTAACTAAAAATAAAAAATGGACGGTTGAATCTACATGTATCATCTTTAGTATAGTTCTTGGACATAATAAGCATTCAACAAATGTTAGCTATCATTATTTTACTATTATTACTATCATCATCATCATTAGTAATGTTTTCCTAAAGGATTGTTGTGAGGACTAATTTATTTATGAAAAAAACCCACAAAACTAGCATGTTTAACAGCACAGAGCAGCTGGTAAATGGTTTTGTCTCCTCCACTTCCATACCCATCCCTCCACTTTACAACAGACCTCCATGCTCCATCATTCTCTTAGTGTCAGAGTTCAAATAAGCACGATAAAAGAACACCATTTTTAATTGTCTCAGAAGGTAAAAGAGTAAGCAGACATGGGGTTTAGGTCAGGTGAGATTCCTATAATTAAAGGACAGTGGAAGAGAAGACACCCAAAGCAACATTAATTTATTCTGTCACAGAAATAATTTTCAATAACAGGTAGTGAAGATACTTCATTGATTCAGGGGCAGTCATCCAAAATAAACAGAGATTCTGCTGTATTCCAGACCTCGAAGTGTGAGTGCTAAATACAATTTTTCACTTCTAGAAGGCCATGCATTTTATACATCGGTTTGCCGCCATCAATACCCTTTGTTTTCATTTTGCAAAAGTGAATTAATAATATATGATCTCATTTTAGGGATTGCCCGCAAGTCGTGTGAGGTACAGAGTAGATGATGCCCAGTTTCCTTATCCTGCCAGTATTTTTGACGTAGAAGAAGATTCTGGAAGAGTAATAACTCGAGTCAATCTTAACGAAGAGCCTACAACAATTTTTAAGGTCAGTGCAGTGTTTTCCTTACCATTATCTGTTTGATATTTAACTTCTGAGAGTACAGTTTAACAGATGACCATACATGTTTCCATTTTTCTCCTTTCAATTTTTTTTAAAATTACAAAATAATATATATTTTACCAGGAATATACTTAGAAAATATAGTTAAGCAGAAAGAAAAAAAAAAAAAAAAACCACCACACACAGAATTGATATTTCACATTTTGTGGATAACTAGAATTGAGCAGTTTAATATCTATCCTTATGATGACATTCCATATGAATTCAAGTATACACGTGTGTGTTTGACACTAATATGATCCTATTATTCATACTGCTTTTTTTAACTGAGTAATATATTGCCCATGACAGTAAATACTGTTAATGGTATTATTTTAATGGTTGAATGATGTTCTATTTTATGAATGTGCTATTATTTTTTTGTCTTACACTTTGTTGTTGGATTTGATGTTTCTAGTTTTTTATTGTAATAATATTTGCTGTTGTGAAACTCCTTGCACAAATATTATTTGCCACCTCCTTGATTTTCTTTTTCCTTAAGATAAGTACTGAGAGGCAAGATTATTGGGTCAAGTTTATGTACTCATGATAAGTTCTACTTCAGGAAAATTTGAAACATTACTACCCTTCATTATTATCATAAATAATTGTTTTATTAAATGTTTGAGTGTTTCCATTTTTGTAATTCCTTGGAATAATTTTTTCATTGTGTATAAAACCTTTGACCCTCCATTGTGGAAATGCCTTCATTGGTTAACCTCGCGTGTGTCAATGAGTACTACACCTCACATAATCCTAGCACTGTTGGGAGCAATTGTTCTCTTGGTTCAGTGTTAACCCAAGGGTAAAACATGGGCCCAAGGATGATCCTTAATTATGGTTTCGTCTAGGTTGAACTGGTTTAAATTAGTAGCCTGCAGGTTCCAAAATGACAGATATTCCAGAGAAACACATAATATTGAAAATATTTAACATTTCTTAAATAGAAGCATTCTTGATATAATATACATTATCCAAAAAAGAGCAATAATAAACAATGCTGTAGTAATAAATATTATTACTTGAGACATCTTGAGATGAAAGCTTTTCTGCAGTTTTCATCATTTGAACAGTTTCTACTATATGGTATGAACTTGGTTTTACATGTTTTTAAGAGAGTGTATCTCCAACTCTGTTAAACTGTAAAGATTTCCAGTTTTATCCTCCAGAGTGAAGTATTTCTGCCCTGTAATCTTGCAGACAATTAATTCATGGGAAAAATCAATTTCTTTTTTGTAAGGAAACTAATTAGCTTTTTGCTATGAATGTGACTGAATTTAACACTTTTTAAATAAGTGTCGGTGCTCATAATGGCCCATGTTTTTGCTGTGGGCACCAGTGGGACTGTGGGAGAGAAATCAGTTTAATCATTGGAGAGATGTAGTATCACATACCTGTTTTACTGGAGTGTTTTATCATAGCGTTAGTAATTCCACTTCAAGTTTTCTTGTCTAGGAAATTAAAAAAAGAAAGAAAAAGAAAGAAAGAAAGAAAGAAAGAAAGAAAGAAAGAAAGAAAGAAAGAAAGAAAGAAAGAAAACACCCAACTGGTGGGATTGTTGTGAAGAGCAAGTGAGAAGATAGGTAACATACCCCAGCAGTCCAGTACCTGCTCTATGGAAGAGAGTGAGAAAGTGATCATTGCTCCTCCTCCTGGAGCCAGGCAGTCCAGTGATTAAAAATGATGTTTTATTTGCTTCTTGCTAATCCTCTTTAACATGAATCTTTTTTACTTTTTAAGTTGGTAGTTGTTGCTTTTGATGAGGGTGAACCTGTGATGTCCAGCAGCGCCACAGTGAAAATTCTCGTCTTACATCCTGGAGAAATTCCACGCTTCACGCAAGAGGAATATAGGTACTGATTTCTATCTGTTTTTGTAAAATGTGTAAAGGTTTTTGTGTTGCTCTGTTTTGGCCTTTCAAAACTGAGGTGATTTGAATTGATCAATGACATGACCTTCTAGTTCTCATTTAAGTTTTTCTTAAATTAGCTAAATATTACATTTGTTTTTAATGGTAATATAGTAAAAATGATAATTTAGTCTAAAAATATCAGTTTAGTAATGCTTTCATGAATAATGGAGCCTTTAAAAATAATTAATGTGTTGGGGCACCTGGATGGCTCAGTTAAGCATCCAATTCTTTTTTTTTTTTTTAAAGATTTTATTTATTTATTTGGCAGACAAAGATCAGAAGTAGGCATCGAGGCAGGCAGAGAGAGAGGAGGAAGCAGGCTCCCCGCTGAGCAGAGAGCCCAATGTAGGGCTCGATCCCAGCACCCTGGGACTGTGACCTGAGCCAAAGGCAGAGGCTTTAACCCACTGAGCCACCCAGGCACCCAAGTATCCAATTCTTGATCTAGGCTAAGGTCATGATCTCAGCATGGTGAGATCGAACCCTTCGTCAGGCTCTGTGCTCAGCATGGAGTCTGCTTGTCCCCTCTCCATCTCCCTGCTGGCTTCCTCTCTCTGTCTTTCTCTCAAATAAATAAATAAATAAATAAAATTTTGAAAAAAAATGCAGTCTTTGAAAAATACATTATATTTTGGGGTTTAAACTGCAACTAATTATTAATCTCAATAGCGAGAAGTAGTAAACATTTCATTTCTTGTTATTGCCAGATAGATACATAATTTGACACAAATCTACAATGATTTTTTCTCATATAATCAGCGAAAGAGAAAGAGAGAATGTATGTGTTTATGGGTATGATATATATTATGTATTATAGATATAGAGCTAGTGTATATACTGTCTTAAGTCAGGCTGCCATAACAAAATCCCACAGACCAGGTGACTCCAATGGAAATTTGTTTTCTCACAGTTCCAGAGGCTGAAAGCCTGAGGTCAGGGCACCAGCACAGTTGGGTTGTGGTGAGAGCCTTCTTCCTGGCTTGTGGACAGCTGTGTCCCTGTTGAGTCCTCATGAAACAAAGCAAGCTCCCTGGTATCTCTTCATATAAGGGTGCCCATCCGAAGATTAGCCCCCGCCATGACCTTATCCAAACCTAATTACCTCTCAAAGGCCTCATATTTGAATACTATGCCATTGAGGGTTAAAGGCTTCAACATATTGATTTTAGGGGGACACAGTTCAGTCCAAGCACGTGTATAGATACATAGATAGATAGATAGACAGATAGATATTCTTAGGAAGTGTAGAATTGATTTAAAAAATAATAAAATTAAATGTACTGTATTTTATGATTGCTTCATGATTGCATATGAGTGAAAAATTTTATAATGCTTTCCTGAAAAATATAGAACTTTCTTTCATGATATTGTTTTAAGTGAAAACATGAATGTACATGTATTCGAATGTTCAAACCCATAAGAGATAGTTTCCCACACATATTTGAAGGAGACTCGCCACATACTACAGATTTACCATTTCCTTATTCTGGACATAGCATTAAACGGCATCCTGTCCTGGAGCTCCAGGGATTCACAGCCACACATGCAAACTAAACATTGTATGAACAACACAATATAGTGTGAAGACACAATGATAGATCAGTTCTGAACAAGTGTGTTGGGAAAATACCTTACTAGATTTAAACACACAGTTTTAAGTTGTGTCTTGAGAAAAAAATACAGCTTAACCACTCCACAAAAATATGAAAGGATGTTCCATGCTGAAGAATTAGCGTACATACACATATGAATAAACAATATGGGAGGATGTATTGATTTCCAAGATATTTTGGTAGTTTAGTCTATGTAGAGACAAAGTAGACATTATGTAATGTTATTTGAGGCTCAAGAAAAATGAAGATTTCACATAATACTTGATCATATTCTAAAATGTGGATTTTTATTGTTTTGATAACTGTGGTGTTTGTTTTTTTTAAAGATTTTATTTATTTATTTATTTGACAGACAGAGATCACAAGTAGGCAGAGAGGCAGGCAGAGAGAGTGGAGGAAGCAGGCTGCCCGCTGAGCAGAGAGCCCCATGTGGGGCTTGATCCCAGGACCCTGAGATCATGACCTGAGCCGAAGGCAGAGGCTTTAACCCACTGAGCCACCCAGGTGCGCCAATTGTGGTGTTTTTGTTTTTGTTTTGCTTTGATAATTTCTAAGAACTTACTAAAAATTGTAAGTTTCAAAGCAAGGACAAAGCTATGGAGAGAGGAGGCAGGTGATGTGTCTGGGAACATTTACTACACTGAACCAAGCAATGTTTTCCTTTTATAAAATGCTGCCTTGGGCACTTGGGTAGCTCAGTTGGTTAAGCATCCCACTCTTGGTTTCAGGTTAGTTCTTGATCTAAGGGTGGTGATTTCAGGGTTGTGGGATTGAGCCCTGCATTGGGCTCCATGCTCTGTGGGGAGTCTGCTTGAGATTCTCTCCCTCTGCCCCTCCCCCTGCTCATGCACTCTCTCTGTCTCTCTAAAATAAATAAAACCTTTAAAGAAAAACTTCCTTTGCAATAGTCAAGCAATAAATGGATGTAATTTTACCAAAAAATTCTACGTAACACATATGTAAACCACTGAGATGTAAACTCTATTTAAAACAGTGAGAATTCCTGGTCAGTCTGTTTGAAAGGCCCTTTTCTTCCTTCTGTCCATTGTTACCAATACCTTCCTCTTTGGCCGACATGGAAACCTGTGAACCCCAGTTCTTTGCTATGGGACATGCAGTTTTCTGCTTCTAGAGACCTTCCCTGGATGTGTTCATGGTCCCTGGATGTGTTCATGGCTTCTCAGGAACCAGAATGAACATAAACTCCCTGTGTTTCTCACCGTCTTACCTGGATTTGATGCTCACAAAAAATGTACTTACTATTTGGGGTGGGTCCAGGAATCCCTCAGATCTTCAGCTGAACAGAATTCTGCTCATCCCGTACAGTCCTTCGTCGGAAGCCCCAAAGAGAGAGAATAAACACAGTAAATGCTGTCCCCTTTCTCCTGGCTTTCATGAGCAGCTCATTTCCTATTATTAGCTGTAAGCCTCCAGACTTCTGTAGCACGTTGCTTATTAACTCTTTTAGCTAAAATACTGTGGCATTCAGGCCAAGGTCATAGATCTCATCAGGGCATTGCTCATTTAGCTTTCTTTTTAAAATTGCCTTTATTTATGCCACTTTTAAAAATAAAAATGTTTTGTTCAATGAATAATTTACCATTTCTTACCTTCTCTGCAAAGAACTATGAACTACAAATAGATTCTATTAATAAAGTTGTTAACTTAGAGAAGAAAAGAAAACTGCCAATTACTTGGTGCTAAAATTAAGAGGAGTCGCAGGAGCACCTGGGGAAGAATTTTCTGACCTTCCAGAAAAACATTTCTAACATTTGCAAATAGTGCCCTTGACTGTTCTGGTCCATTTGTTACTCTGATACATAAAGGCAATTTGGTATCCTTGTTGCATCTTACAGTTTATGAAGAAAGTCCTCAGAATTGACTTAATTGGCATAATGGATTCAGTAGGACTTAGGCATTGAACAGGATTGTTTTCTTTTTTATAAGATCCTTAGAAAACTTGAATAATAAAAAAGTCATATCAAACACTGGCAGAACACACTCTATTTTGAATAAGTCCCAATAATTCAATTTAAATGTTCAAGGAAGTTTACATTTGACCTGAAGTATGGAATGAACTATTTAAAAAAAAAAAAAAAGATAAGAGACCTAAGGCTGATCTTCATTACCTCTCCTTGCTCTTGGAGATTTTTGACATATATACCAGAGTCTGGATGCCTCCCGCTCCTTTCTTCGTCCTCCTGGACATGTAGCTAGATTCCATTCCCCAGCCTTGCTTGCTAGATAGAGCCATGGGACTGAGTTCTGAACAATAAAATGGGGAACACGACAGTCTGCACTGTTCCCTGGCCTGATTTAACCTTTCCCTGTATGGACAGGTGAAATGGAAAACACACCAAGAGACCCTTGGGAGCCATATGTTGACAACTGTAGGAATGTGAGAGGAGCCCAGGCCTCTGAATCAAAGATTGGGAGAGTGCTACCTAACTAGGAATGTCCTAAATATACATAATTTTTTTTTCAAAATCATTTAATGCTTCGGCTAAATACACATAAATCCCAGAGATGCTGCATATGTTATGAGACCTCAATCCCCTTGTGCTGGAGTCCAAGGGTGGCAGAATATGCCACTTGGGCATAAGGAGTATTTTGAGCTGAAAGTGCTTACAAACACAACAGCTATAAGAAGGACATTCTGATCTACCCTTTTCCTCCCAAAAGCAGGACCTATAAACTCATGTGAAAAATGCTTTCTCTGTACCAGGAGGAAAAACACATTCTTTAATGAGGAGTCAAAGCCAAGAGAAGCGATACAGACAGGCCTTGTTAAAACAATTCACAGCTCACTTCAGCCTCCTTCTATAGTTTACTTTTCCACAATGGCCTGTCTCTGTTCATCCTAATACAAAAGTATGAAGGTTTTGCCATTTCTCTGGCTCTTCATTTTCTCACAAGGGCCCTCCTGTCACATATAACTTATATAAACATAATCTTTTCTCCTACTCATCTGACCTATGTCAGTTTAATACTTAGACCCAGTCTAAAAACCCTGAAAGGGTTGAGGTGAAGTTTTACTTCCATTACAAAATTGCTCCTGGTGGAAAAACTTTCTCATGGGATCAGTCTGGGGGCATAGAGGACACCAAGCGATAAGATTTCTGTCCTTGTTGTGGTTGGAAAATGCTCATGGGTTGCAGATGGAAAGCAGAGATCCACGGTAAGGGATCTATGACAAGCTGAGATACATATGTTCATATCTTGGGAATACCTTCATTCCAATAACGACTCTTGAAATCCTTAGGAAAAACTGGTTTTCATCAAATGACGAGGTGTGAAGAAAGCCTCTAAAGATAAAATATTCATTCATTGTAGAATATTGAACTGGATTCTTAAACGGATCACCTCCCCAATCCAATTTTCTTGTGTTTGGAATGGTATATCATTAAATCTTTAAATCTTGGTTAAAAGGATTAAATAGAGTAGGTTAGGTTGGGGTAGAAAGAAACCCTTGTATTATAATAGTTTTGAGAACAAAAACTCATGTGTTTTGACTCACATGAGAGTCTAAACTGAGTGTTTCAGCTGGTGGTAACTCTTCACACAATTCTTCCATGCTGTCATCCAAGCCAACTTAGCATCTTCTGTCCTAAACATCCTGTTTCAGAATTATCCCAGTGATTGCCATTTTAGTCCCTGGAATGGGGCCAAGGGCAGAAAATCCACAAGCAGAGATTTCCTGAAGCAAGTGAATTAGGGCTTGCAAATTTCACCTCAGCTCAAGTTCTTTCCTGAAACTCAAGGCAAATGGCCACAGCCAACTCTGAATGGGTGGATGAATTCTTCCCTTGCTAGGCAGCTGTATCTCATTTCCGCCTCTCCTACTGGGGAAAAAGGGAAAATAGTGTGGGTGGATAATTAGCACATTAAACGTGTAGTTTCAGACAAGTTATAGGTTTTCATCACTGCGGTCATCTTAAGATGACTTGGGTTATGTTAAGAATATAAAAAATTGGTTCCATGAACCCATGGAATAGTACAGAAATATTTTATTCTTAAATATGTGTTGGTGAAATAGATTGCCTTCCTCTTAAAGTAGCAAGAGAATGCATACCTTTTTTTTTTTTTGGTTTGTTTGAATTCAAAGAAAATCACAGATGGACGTTTTTGAATGTTTTAAGTTATTTCTAGTGATTTCAGCGTATCAAATGTTAGTATTACATATTCCCAGCCAAACCTTTCTAGACTTCAAGATAACGTTTGGTTATCTGATTATAATTCATTACTCTATCCATGTTCCGGAGAAGTATAATTGTCTTGATCACAAAGAAAAAGAAAGGGGGGAAAGAAAAGGAAAAGGGGGTGTAAGTGAAAGTTATGAGGTGTAAACTCACTTTGTGGAGACCATCCAAGAGATCTGAGAGGAAACATTTACTATTTGGTGAAACATTTTCCAATGTAGAGGTTCTACATAGAGAGAAAAAATCCATTTCTCTCTCTCCAGAATTAAAAACGTTTCAATATCGAGCTATTGTAATTGCCTTGTTGCTGGAGTGCAGAAATAGACCTATCATTACCTTTTCTAAAATTATAAAAGTATAAGTAGCAACCAGCAAATAATAAACATCAGAGTAAATCCTTTAATATTTACTAAAGGGAAAGTCTCCTTGACTGCCAGCTAAGTTTGTGATGACAGATAATTAGCAGATTAGCTAACCAATGTGAAAGCAGCCATTTAACAAAAAGCCAAACCCTCTTTCACATATTGTTATGTCTCTCTTTCCTATTCCTATCTAAAAACTTCCTCACTCTTTGCTAATGGTTCTTTGAAAAAGAAATAATCCAGCTTGTAAAATTATTCAAAGATTTTATAAAAGACCACCCTGTATTAAGGGAAGTAATTTAGCCTGTCAAGACTAAAGGAGAAATTTCTCACATTATTTTCTTATTTTTAATTTTAAACTTTGGAATACTTTCTGTGTGTTGAAATAAGGTTTGATTTTGTTTTTCCTCAAATCTTGTGAACTGAAATTGTTCCCTGATGGGCCAACTTCAAGTAATTGTTAAGTGAGGGAGGAATCTCATAATGAGAAAGCTATTTACCCCATACAGATATATGTGTACTTTTATAATGGCCAGACTCACAGTAATTCTTAAGATAAGTGTGTGCCTATTTCTCTTTGGTCCCTTTGGTGATTGTAGTACTTGAAACACTTATTTTGTTCATTTCATGACCTCTTCAGTCTCTCCTTGAGTCATTGAATTAGGTTAAATGGAAAATTAAGACATCAGTTTGCTTCATCTGTTTGTCATTGGGTGAACACTTAATTTTCCAGAAAACACTGAGTTCTTCTCAAAATTTATAGAAGTATATAACTCTTCAGACTTTGTAATATTAATGTCTACAATTATAAATAAGCATTCATATTATTTAGGAGCAGACACACAACCCAACATTTCACAATTGTAACAAATTTCCATTTCCATGCATCATTCCTGTTTTATGTGAGTCTTCCAGATTATCTTTTTGACAGACAAGGAAATGTCAGAAGTTTTGGTCACTTAGAGTTTGCATACCTCAGATCATCACTCTTCATTCTTTTTTCTCCCTTTCCTTGAAACAAATTTCTTAAAGAGTCAATGGTTATCTCTTAATCCTTGATTGTTAAAATACCTCTCACTTCTCAAAAGTCTCTTCAGCTGGACTTCTTTAAGTCCAACTATTAGCCCCTACCTCACATAAATAATAATTAGATTTGAGTCATTACTCTTCAGATGATTAAGTATCTCTATGCCCATATGCAAACTCATATCTTAATTCAAACCACTTCCCACAATCTGATTCTCATTGGAAGCAGAAAAAAAAAAGTAGCTTAATCTTTTTTTTTTTTTAAAGATTTTATTTATTTGTCAGAGAGAGAGAGAGATCAAGAGAGCAAGCACAAGCAGGGAGAACAGCAGGCAGAGGCAGAAACAGGAACCCTGCTGAGCAGGGAGCCTGATATGGGACTTGATCCCAGGACCTTGGGATCATGACCTGAGCCAAAGGCAGATGCTTAACCAACTGAGCCACCCAGGTGTCCCAGAAATAGCTTAATCTTAATAAAAATCCTGTTTTCAAAGGCCTTTCATGTAATGGACAAAACAGACCATAGGAATCAGTTAGTTAGCCTAATAATTTAATACTTGCTTTTTCTAATATCCTTGCCACAAAGTTGACTAGTCTCTTTTTCCGTTGTGAGGAACTCATCCCTTCAATCTTTAGATAGTTATGGACGTTGGGAACTCATGCCTTATGTTGAGATTATTATTTTAATTAGTTTTAACTATTTTAAGTTATAGTCTATACATTTCTCTCTACACCTTCATAAATTTTAGCATTTGCCTCGTCTTTCAAGTAGTATGTCTGTGTCGGGGAAGAAAATTAATTTTCCCTACTCTTCTGAGTTCTAAGCTGAGACCCCTGTAATAAAGGACACAGTAACAAATGAAAAACAAGGAGTTTTTTAGCACATATACTTCATGTGTACATGGGAGATACCCAGGAAAAATGAGTAACTCAAAGTGGTGGCTTTTGAATTCAGGATTAAATATCATCTTTTGAATTCAGGATTAAGTATCCTGATATTTAATATCCATCTTTTGGATTCAGGATTAAATATCATCTTAACAGAGGAAGGGGACAGGAGATATAGGCCTCTCAGAGAAGAGTAACTGATTTTTAGGGAACATGAGTGGGTTCTTAGAAGAGTAGAGGGCAGGTATAATTGTGGTAAGGTTTGTCTGGGTGTGGTATCTTCTTTTTTTTTTTTTTTAAAGATTTTATTTATTTATTTGACAGACAGAGATCACAAGGAGGCAGAGGGGCAGGCAGAGAGAGGAGGAAGCAGACCCCCAGCTAAGCAGAGAGCCCGATGTGGGGCTCAATCCCAGGACCCTGGGATCATGACCTGAGCCAAAGGCAGAGGCTTTAACCCACTGAGCCACCCAGGCACCCCTGGGTGTGGTATCTTCTTTAGCTGCCCTCTTCTGTGGTCATTCAGTTTTCCTGGTCAGTGAAACTCCTGGGGAGAGAATCTCTGACAACTGAGTCTCTTTTGGAGAGACTGGCTTTAAACAGGTAAGGGGAGCTCACAGAAAGCATCTCCCTGCATTTCCCATTTTTTGAGTGCCTATGGCTCAAAATAATCAATATGTCAAATTGGCATATTCTTTTTAATTTTTTATTTTGCATTAACATATAGTGTATTATTAGCCCCAGGGGTACAGGTCTGTGAACAAATTGCAATATTTTAGAGTGGCATGTCCTCAACTCTTAGAATCCATTTTGGGGTAGCATATTCTGCTTCTCTTTGATTGAAACTGAGCTAAACTCATTACTTAAGACAGGTGACAAATAATGCTCTTCTATCAATTATTAGCAGGTATCTTGACAAGGATTTTTCTTACTGGGAAAAAGAGTTCTGTGAACTTGACTGTGTCTGACATTAATGTGGGAAAAAAGAGTGATATTTACCATGTAGTTGTTGACCTGAAAGATATGTTAATTCCAGTTTCTCATATTAGTTTAGTATATCTTACAACATATGACAGAGTCTTCTGCCTTGTTAAAATGTTAAATAATGGCTAATTATAGCCTCAAGATGATCTTTTTTGTCTCTACATAAATTAATGTGTATTAAATCTATTCAATTCATTTTTCTTCATTTTATTAAGTCTATATATTGGTACCTATTTTATTATGTATTGAAATTCTATATTAACATCTTTTAAATGCCTTTATTTTTCCCAGAACTGTTTTTTTTTTCCTAAATGTTCATAGATATTTTAAATTTAATTCATACCTTTTGAAATACTAATACTCCTTTTTTTTTTTTTTTAATTTAGTCCCCTTGTTCTGTGTTCATTTTGGTCCTTTCTCTAGCAATCAGTCATAAAGATGAAATGTAACAAGTTCTTTAGGGAAAATACTTGTGTGGAAGAAATGAAGAGAAAGCAGGGTATGACTAGGGAAGCTTCAAACCTCATTCATTCTGACCCCAAGGAAGGAAGAGGGAGAGAGGTTTGTGTAGAACATCTGAGTTTAGTGTGCCATAGAAGTAACTTCTGTGTCATTTAAGTAAGTTCCACATAATGATCAGGGAGCCCTCAAACCATAGTCTGACATTGGAGAAATTCAGTGTCTCCCAGGAAGGGACCCACCATAATATCTCTACTTTTCTCAGTGATGTTCTGAAAGTAGCCCCAAAGAAGCATGGCCTGCATATAAAGAGTAGTAAACTTCAGAGCACAAGAGAACCTTGGTCAACGTGCTTCCTATACTCGGAGATTTGGGGGACACACTTTCATTGCCGCCACATGGCCAGATCTGATAAGAAGTTTTCAGTCAGTTTTCTGTTTGAATCTTCTGGAAAATAACCATAGTGTCATAATCAGAAAATATATTTTATGTATCTTTCATTTAATCCAGACAGAAATATCAAAATCCTAACAGTAGTTCAAATGCATATAACTTAAGAATAGATAGACTCCTGTAGGTCAAGTGAGTTAAATATTCGAAGAATATTTGACCTTCATCCCAGGATGATGGACTGAACACACAGGGACTCACTTGTCCTCGGTTCTAGAGGTAAATATCATGGAAAGGTCAGCGTGTCTGGAATAGATCATGGAGTCTAAATGTGAATATTGATTTTGAGTGGAAAATGCAATACCCCACACAATTTATCAAAAATTTTACCAAAGACAATTATTTACAAATTTTCCAAACAAATATGCTACCAATATAGACATACCTTTGGTATTTATTAAAATAGAAGTGTATCAACATTGATTATTAAACTTTGAATGACTTAATGCCACATTTATATTCATTTTTAAGGATTCATGTATTTTAAAATATACTTTCCATAAAAAACAAATTTAAAATTGATATTTGTATGTATATCAAATAGAAGGGGCAAATGTTGCTAGGGTATTTTTATGAACCTCTTGAACAAGTTACTATTTGCTAACTCTTAGAAAAATATTGAGTCATATTTAATTTCCAGTATTATTCAAATTTAATATATTGAATCCAAAATAAGAATATTACACATATAAATACCTTGACATCTTTTAAGAATTCAAATACCTTGAATAAAGAAAATAATCTTTTCAGTTTCTGTATTAAAGTAAAAAGTTGATACTTTGTTGTTAAATTTGAATTAATCTTGTAACAAACAACAGTGCAAAAATTTAAATACAACTTATCTTTAAGTTTCTCAGGAGGCTTTATATTGAAGAATAAAAAGAGTAGATTTTATAAAACTAAAAATGATTAATAGTTCACCTCTTGATATGCAAAAACAGAGAAAAAGTGTAATTTAAAAATCCAGAAATCCATTTTTATATACTATGAAAAATGAAAACAATGTTATCAGAATGGCCAAGGAAATGGTGAGTGAGCACTTCTAGTTATCATTGCATTATTCAAGAGAATTAAATTTACCTTATATTGAGGAACATTGCATTATTCTTACATAAACCACACAAGTTTGCACTTGGGATTTTGAGAAAAGATTTTTTTTTTTTAATCAATAAGTACAATAGTTTAGGGAGAACTATTCATCTTAGTTTCAAAAAATGAAAAAGAAAAAAGCTATTAATATAAAATAAATCCACATGCAGAGAGCCTTACTTGTTTGCTTATGTTATTTACTATTTTAATTTAGATTTATTGTCCAATATGAGAGTTGACTTTACCTGAACATAACATTTCCTGTCTTTTTATGGTGCTACTAAAATCTTGCCTCAAAGATAATAGATTTTGCATCTTCAGCTATTGAAAGAATGACTCTGGCAATCCTTCATTTCAGCATTCACAGTCTCCCTCTGCAACCACATGCAGTATAATTCTCCTCCACATCCTCAAGGTTGTGGTAGAGTCTGACATTTGTTCAGAGAGCAGAGTGAAGCCAGTGCACCAGCAACAAAGGATTCAAGTTTGAGCAGTTTAGAATTTGAAGCAAGTTTTCACAAACAATGTTATTACTGATGCTGTTCCTCTTCCATTGCTTTATATTTATGGAAAGTGTTTCATTCAAGTCCAACATATAATAGGTCACGTTATTTTTATTTTATTAATTGTTAATGCAAATTTTTCTGAGGCAATACAACACAACAGATACCAAGGTTTGAAGCCTGGCTGTTGGATATCAGACATTCATTGAACTTGGACAAGTTATGGAAGCTCCTTGAGACCAGCTTTCCTAGAGATACAATACTTACTTTATATGTGAAGGAAAAAGATTTGCAAAGATCCTGGTGTGGAACATGTGCTTAATAAATAATTGTGATATTATTACTTAATAGGCTTATCCCAGGTGTTGGCCATGCAAAAGATTTTTTAAGATGTAGGCTTGTTCTGAAAGAGTTTATACACGAGAGGCCATACTAATTGCCTGTCTTGTGGCTTTCTGCCAGGTGATGATGTACAAAGCTTTCTCTTCTGATTGGAAGAAGTGGAGATGACTATACTTCTTATAGAATATTATTTTATATACTTTTAATATACAGTTAGTATATTATCAAAATAAGAGAGGTAGAGAAGAGAAATTGCCAAAAGGCAAATTTTGGTGTATGGAAGGTAAAGAAGACAATAAGCAAACCGAAATGTCACAAGCCCATTTCTTTACCATTATTGATTAATAAACCATCACCAGTTTCTTGATTAAAAAAAGAAGAAATCCTCGTAAAATACCACTCTAGTTGCAGCATGTAGAATGAATTTCTACTCAGTTTGAATGTTAGTTTAAACAATAATGTCTCAAATATGTATGTGATGGTTAAAGATATATGGTTCTTATGACCAGATATGGCTTGTTATCCTTTTTTTTTAACATTTTTTTAAATTTATTTTCAGCATAACAGTATTCATTGTTTTTGTACTGCACCCAGTGCTCCAGGCAATCCATGCCCTCTCTAATACCCACCACCTGGTTCCCCCAACCTCCCACCCCCCCACCTCTTCAAACCCTTCAGATTGTTTTTAAGAGTCCATAGTCTCTCATTGTTCACTTCCCCTTCCAATTTCCCCCAACTCCCTTCTCCTAACTCCCCATGTCCTCCATGCTATTTGTTATGCTCCACAAATAAGTGAAACCATATGATAATTGACTCTCTCTGCTTGACTTATTTCACTCAGCATAATCTCTTCCAGTCCCGTCCATGTTGCTACAAAAGTTGGGTATTCATCCTTTCTGATGGAGGCATAATATTCCATAGTGTCCTTAATTTTATCACTGACCCATTTTTGTAAACAAAATAACTCCCTCTGCATTCGTCATGTAGAGATACAATCCTACACACTGACATTCCTGATCTTCACTATGAATCAACAACAGAGTTGTTGGCGAAGCCTGTTTCTATCTCAGTGATCCTGTAGTCAACTTGTTTCTTTGCAGAAGTTTCCAGAATATTCTGTGAGCTGTAGTTTCAGTTGAGGGCAGGATGAGATAGATAAAGCTGAAAAATTAAAATTATTTCTCCTTGAATTTAACTAATCCACCTGGCATTTTTGTCCATTAATGTATTCAAAAACCTTTTTTTTTTCCCATTTAAGCACAAATATGGTCTCTCTAAAATTCATGATCTCTCTGTTGGAGAAAACAAACATTGAAAATATGTACAGACAAGATAAAATGACTGCTATGTTCAAATGGCATTTGTTCTTCTCTTCATCCTGCCAATGAATATGTATTGAGAAGATACAGGGTGCTAGGAATAATAATGGTGGACAAAATGTCCATGGTCTCTGTCCTCAAAGATCTTATAATCTACATAGTAGGCAGAAATTAATAAAATGATCGTTGTTATTGAGCAAGAAAACAAAACATACAAGAGCTTTACACTGAGTCAAATTACTTATCGTGTGCTTCTAGAATGTCTTGAAGTCAAAGTCTTAGCATAGAGCATAGGGATCTCTGGGAGAGACTCATAGGTGGTTAGTCAGATGGTGAAGGCTCTTATGAGCCCCATTACCAACTTGGTTCATTATCACGGAGGAATCTGAAGATGGTGTTAAACAAGAGACATAAGCAGAGGCATTTTATGGAAGATCGCTCTGCTTCCACATTCTACGGGGAAAATAGATTTTCATGCATAAATATTTAAATGTTGATTTGCAATCACAGCATTTTTATCACCAATTATAATGGTGGAGTCATTCATCTCCAGACTGCTTGGAGCATAATAGCTGTGCTGTTCGCTTCATCCTCATCTCATACTGTGCCATTTCTGGTAAACTTTCCACATGTGGTTCAATGCCATTAAACAATGTATTCAAGGCAAAATCACACAGATATGCACACACTAGGAGAGTGGCAGGGAAAGATACACGAGGCGATTGCAAACAAGGGAAAGCAGGAATTACTATATTAATGCCAAAAATGTGTAATTCAAAGCAGAAAGAACTAAACCTGAGTATATATACAGTTCATACTCCCATCTGAGTATGTACACATTCATCTCAGAATGTAGGTTTCTTAAGTGGGAGAATGGCATTTTCCCCTTAACTCTATCCATGCATGTAGTGTCTAATGTTAGTGAAGATCATGTGATTTATTGCCCAAAGCAGGGCACTATTGAGAGTAAAGGGGACACCCTATAATACTTAAGGTAGGACGATGGGTGTGAATAGGGACTGCCACAAGTCAAGCAATGATATGATCCTTGGTACGTGTAAGTGCAGTACTTTGCCCAAGACGAGCACCCTATAAGTGCTTGGTGACTCCTGGATGGATATTTGCGGCCAGAATTGTATTCGAAGTGAGATTTTTCCTATGTGCTTCAATCATCAATTGCTACAGAACTCCCTTTCCGAATATAATAGCTTAAAACAACAATTTACTATTTCCCATGGTTCTGTAGGTTAGTTGATCTCGTGTAGGCTCAGTTATGCTACTGTCAAAGCTCAACATGCACGGGACAAATTTAAACAGGCAATGAGGAATCCATGCAAAGCTACTGCAGTCAGAGAGCGAGGCCAGAACTCAGCCAGAGCTCACCTCTGCTGAAACAGGGGCTGGGGAGTTGTCAAGAGCTGGCGTGCCCGGGGACCGGCCACCTGGGTTTGTAGATGGCCTCCACCCAAAACAAAAGCAAACTTTCTCCTATTTTCATGATAGGATGGTTTCACAATTTGCAGCGATTATCACCAAAGTCTGGATCCTAACCTCAGGGACATAGGACTCTATTGTCCCTGCTGATTGCATTTCAGAGTGAGGGCTCCTGGGTCCTGGGTTGTGAAATAGGAAAAGGCTCTTAAAAAGATTGATGTCTCAGGGAGGCAGAGAAATCCTTTCCTAGTGCAGGTTCTCCAAAGTAAAGTAAGAAAAGAGAGATCAGGGACCTCAAGTCAGGAAGAACCTGTCTGAAGTGTAGTCAGGCTGAGGGGGATTTCAGGGCTGCCTTGGCCAATAGACATCCGGCTGGTGGATGGGGTGGTAGTTGAGATTCTCATGGAGATGGTCTGGCCTGTCTCCTCATGGAGCCTTCCACCCTCCACATGCAGTCTTAGGACACAATAGAAGCCTCAGGGTATTTTGAGTTTGAGGCTTGAAGTCCCAGAAAGTCACTCCTGTCCATCCCTAACATGTACACACTCACACACACACACATAAGCACAAACATACACTCACACACAGACACATAGACACAAACATATACACACGCACAGTCATGCACAAATAGGCACAAACACACACACACACACAAAAACATACTCACACTCACATAGACACAAACATACACTCATATACACCTTTTACTGATCAAGCCTATTCATAAGACAGCCCAAATTCAAAAGAGGGGGAAATAGACTCCACTTCTTGATGGAACTAACAGAAAAACACTTGCTTCTGTCTTTTTAATTCACCATAATCTATCTTTCATCCACCATTATTCCCGTTCCTCCCACATGCAAGAACAAAGAAACAAGAAACACACTGTATCTGCAGAAGTCTCATCCCATGATGTCATCATGGTTGAAGCTCTGGGTCACATCATTTAAACTAAATCCAAATGTGGACAACCTCCCCCAGGGGTAGCTCTTCTTGATTCAAGGACCTGGGAACTGAAAACATTTGCCTTCAGTGCCATGATGGGATGGGGACAGGAGAAGCACTCTCATCCCTGGCTGCTCCATGCAGCGGTGAACTCTTTCAGGAAATCTCCTGAGCTGAACCTGCCACCTCATTAGTTCCTAGGTTCCTCTCTTCCACGTGACTACAGATGGCAAGTGTGCTGAGGGTTTTGAAATGCCACAATGAAGGCTGCCCTCTGTCCAAACTTGAACAACTATTCTGTCATTGCTTCTGCAGCCCAAGTGGCTGGTGAGCTCACCCCTCCTCCAGCGTCCATCCACAGCCCCTCATTTTCCAGCCAACGCCTGAATGACAGATTCCAAGCACTGCCACGTGGTTGGGTTTTTACGATGGTGCCCCACTTCTAAGAATGTATTTCTCTATCTATTCTCTGTCTCCAAGGTTCATGACTAAAGACAAAAATAGTTTGTATTTTCTGAAGATCCTGTGAGTTGCCTGGATCAGGGTCCCCTGGACATTGTCCTGCGGAAGGAGTGGCTGGGATGGCCTGACCTTTCTCATCATGTGGTTTTCTCTGTCCTTTTTGTACTTAAATCAGTGACACTGGGACTTCCCATGTGGCACATCAGAGCAGCTCTCCTTCCACCTGTGTGATGGCTGAAGCCAGAGGCTCTACCTTCAATGAAGCTACATCACATGAACTTTCTCTTTCATTTCTGTTGGTCAGAGCAATGGTGGGAATAACCTAGAAACATTGGAAAGGGAACATAAACTCTGGATGAGAGGAAAAGTATAGAAACGTGGTCTGTTTTTAATCTATTGACCATGCCCAATAGTCTCTTAACTTTGTCAGCAAAAAAAGTGGAAGAACAGATAGATTAGAAAAATAAAATATCTTATGAAAATATTTCATGGAACGACATGTCCCATTACAAATGATAACATTTACATCTCAGTTTTACAAATGACTCCCAGGATAACATGATTATCATTATATATATATATATATACATTTATATGTGTGTGTGTGTGTGTATTTCTCAATGGGTCAAGTAGGTATTACTCAAGAAGAGCAGAAATCAAGTTGCTGGGCAGGTATACTAAGTATAGTGAATCTGTCTTTGGTACATGGATGTTTATAACCCTTTGCTAATGGATTCTAAATAATATGCTGCCATATTTATGGAGAAATTTTGACACAAAGTCTTGTTTGTCAGAACAACCTCTTAGGTTTTTTAAACTTTGTTCCAAGTTTAATAACTGGGGATGGATAAAGGAACTGAGTAGGGGAGACCTAGGTATAATTCTTCCCAGGTTTACTGAGGTATGACTGGTATATAATATTGTATTAAAGTGCACAATGTGATGGTTTGATATATGTCTATATTATGAAATGATTACATTTAGTTAACATCCACCACCTCATGTGGTTACAATTTTTTTTCTTGAGATGAGAACTTTCAATTGCTACTTTCTTAGCTACTTTCAAATAAGATTGGAAATTTCTACCCCTTGACCACCTTCTTCCCTTTTAGCCACTCCTGCCCCGCCCCCTTGACTCTGGCAAACACCAATCTGTTCTGAGTTATGATTTTTTAAGATTCCACATATAATGAGATCATACAGAATTTGTGCCTCCCTGTATGACTTATTTCACTTAGCAAAATACCCTCTAGGTCTATCCATGTTATTGCAAATGGCAGGATTTCCTTCATTTTTGTGATGGAATTATGTATGTATAATATATATTTTATAATATAATATATATAATTTTTTCTTTATCCATTCATCCATCAGTGGGCACTTAGGTTATTTCCATGTCTTGGCTATGACAAACAGTGCTGCAGTGAATATGAGCATACAGAGAACTCTTCAAGACAGTGACTTCTTTCCTTTTGTCATATGGTAATTCTACTTTTTACTGGGTCATATGGTAATTCTACTTTTTGTTTTTTGAGGAACCTCCATACTGTTTTCCACAGTGGCTCCACCATTTCGCATTCCCACCAACAATGCATGAGGGCTCCCCTTTCTCTGCATCCTTGCCAACCCTTGTTATTTCTCCTCTTTTTGATTCTTGCTGTTCTGACAGGTGTCAAGTGATATCTTAGTGTGACTTTGACTTGCATTTTCTTGATGATGAGTGATGTTGAGCATCCTTTCCTGAGGCTGTTGAACATCTGGACATCTTCTTTGGAAAAAAATATCTACTCTGCCCAATAGTCCCTCTGCCCATTTTTTCATCAGATAAGTTTTTGTTTTGTTTTGTTTTTTAGATATTTTGGATATCAACTCCTTATTAGATATATGATTGGCAAATATTTTCTCCCATTCTATAGGTTGCTTTGTCATTTTGTTGATGGTATCTGTAATTTTTTTAAAAAGCAAATACAAAAATATTTAAAAATTAGTTAAATCTGAGATCAGATATATATCTTAGAGTAAGTTCCTTATTTTAAGTTTGTTTAAAATATTTCATCATTGGGGTGCCTGGGTGGCTCAGTCGGTTAAGCGTCTGCCTTCAGCTCAGGTCATGATCCCAGGGTCCTGGGATTGAGCCCCACATGGGGTTCCCTGCTCAGCAGGGAGCCTGCTTCTCCCTCTCCCTCTCCCTCTGCCCCTGCTCATGCTCATGCTCTCTCTCTTGCTTACTCTCTCTCTCTGAAATAAATAAAATCCTTAAAAATATAAAAAATAAAGTATTTTGACATTTAAAATATTTAAAGAAAATCAGAAATTTTTTTTTTACCTTTTTATTGCTTCATTGTCTTTGGCTTAATAGTGGTGATTGTGCTGGATAAAGGATTTTGCTTATAGTTATCCTGATCATAATAAAAAGTAAGTCTAGAAATAATGTATATATTACAACTTCTTTAGCAAAATTTTAAATGAAAATAAAGTTCCCCACTTTCTAAATAGTGACAAATTTATCTAATACAGTATTGAATACTGACAATATACTGTCCTTCATAAATGGCATTAGTGTACTCTTCTTCTAAGGTATGAATAGCATTTAATGAAAAAAATGACTTCTTTCTTTCCTAAAAATTCCATCAGATCTTGAATGTGTATTTTTATTATTTTATGCCTGTATTTTATTACTTAGTCATGTATTTGAGGTAGTGCATTTATTCAACTGTTAAAAGAGAATTAAATTGAAATATCAAATGCTCTATATATGTATTCCTTTCTCTCTTTTTTTTTGATACTATTTGTATGATCTTCTAATAGATTTCAAGATTCTATGGTGACTTCTCACCTTTATATAACTATTTCATACCAAAGACATTGAATCTAATCAATAGAAAATAACAAATAAAAGCATTAAAAGTCCTTTTTGAAATTTACTCTTATACCTTTCAAAATTTCAAATGCACAAATTCATCTATAAAGGAAAAAGAGACACTCCTGTGTAGGTAAATGAGCCAAAACATGAAACCATTTTCTCAGAGATCATTACTATGTGTACATATAAATTAAATTTTCTGCCAAACCTTGCAGCCTCTGATTCTATTCAGTTACTTTACAGGTATTTGAAGAATATAAAATATAAATGGTGAGCACCATGTTTATTACTGAATCAGGGATCTAATACTAATATACTTACCCCATTTTACTATAATTTTTCATATAACTTTCTGGTTTGCCTGAAAGGTGATAAGCTTCATGAAGGCACAATCCATTTCTTCTCTCCTGTCTTTGTGTTTTTACTGCCTAGTGAGTGCCAGGCATATGGTATGAATTCAATAGGTATTTATTGAATGAGTGGGTGAACCTCTATAAATAAACTCACCAAACTTTAAATGATTTTGTGATTGTATTCTTTTAAGATTCAAAGCCCATATCTACTTACAGTGATCCCACCCCCGGTTGTTATTTTTGAATGAAGACAGAACAAGTCTATGGATTTAAAGGTATAAGAAGTAGTAAAAAGAAAAATATTATCCTCATTTCAGATGTAAAATTATTCTGTGATTGAGAACTAGGACAGGAAAATCTGAGTGCTTAAGACAATCTACACTATTAGCCAAGAGCAATATTACTTATTAAAAGCATTCAAATTTTTTCTCATATATTCATTAGCAGTTCATTTTATTGAGACATTATACAAATATTAATAGAAATCGGTGAGATCATTTATCTTGCTGAAAAGGGGATATTTATGCCTATAATTTTATAACTTTAAACTGTTGAGATTATGAGAAGACTTCAAAAAGAATGGCTAGATGTTTGCACGCCAGTTTCACTATTTAAAGAGATAAACTTATTTTTCTGCTCCTTTCCCAGTATAAGCTCTGAAAAAGAGAGTAATGTAACTTTGGATTCTGAATTCTGAGGACAATTTTTAAAGTCACTAAGTTTTGGGGTGCCTGGGTGGCTCAGTCAGTTAAGTGTCCAAATCTTGATTTAGACTCAGCTCATGATCTCGGGGTTGCGAGATTGAGACCTGCATTGGGCTCCACACTCAGTGTGGAGCCTGCTTGAGATTCTCTCCTTCCCTCCAACCCTCCCTCCTTTTACCTCTCTAAAAATATATAGATACATGCATGCATACATAAAGGAGCAAACAATAAAGTTACCAAGTTTTTTTGACCCTTAGACTAATAAGAATTTGATCATCTTACCTCCTACCTTTTAAGTAACAGTCTTATTATGTTTGCTCTTATCATATTATTTTTATCACATTAAACAAGTATATACATAAAATTCCAAAGCCCCATGTCCTCACAGAAGTGCACCAAAACGAGGATCTCTAATGTTATATGTATAATTACAGATATTTCATTGGTACATATTTGTTAGCATTTTAATAAAGTTTCTTCTTTTCATTTTTATTATGGAAGGTTAGTTGACACATAATGGTGTGTTAGTTTCAGGTGTACAAGAGTAATCTGACAATTGTGGGCATCACTCCATGGGCTCCAGGATAAGTGTCAAAACCTGTTAGCATGCAACATTATTACAATATTGTTGCTTGGATTCCTTGTGCTATACTTTCCTCTCTGTAATTTATTTGTTTTATAACTGGAGGTTTGTACCTTAACCCCCTTCAGCTATTTTACCCCCCTCCACCTCCTTCCCCATCTGACAATGACCAGTTTATTCTCTGTGTTTATGAGTCTGAATTACCAGGGTTTTTTGTTTGTTATGTTTTCATTCCACATAGTAGAATCAAGACAGTATTTGTCTTTCTTTGTCTGACTTGTTTCATTTAGTGCAATACCCTCTTGGTCAATCCACGTTGTTGCACATGGAAAGATTTCAGTCTTTCTTATGGCTGAGTAATATTCCATTGTATACATACAACACATCTTCTTTATCCATTCTTCTATAGATGGATACTTACATTGTTTCCATACCTTGGCTGTTACAAATAATGTTGCAGTAAATATAGTGGTGCACATATCTCTTTTAATTTGTGTTTTTATTTGCTTTGGGGTAAATATCTAGTAGTAGGATTACTAGATCATATGGTATTTCTGCTTTTGACTTTTTGAGAAACCGCCATGCTGTTTTCCACAGGGGCTGCACCAGTTTTCATTCCTACCAAAAGTGGGTGAGGGTTCACTTTTCTCCCCATCCTCATCAACACGTTATTTCTTGTCTTTTTGACACCAGCCAATCCATCTGGCACGAAGTGATATCCCATAGTGGTTCTGATTTGCAATTCCCTGATGATGAGTGACGTTGAGCATCTTTCCATGTACCTGTTGGCCATTTGGATGTCTTCTTTGGAAAAATCTCTATTCATTTGCCCATTTTTAAATTGGATTATTTGGTTTTTTGATGTTGACTTGTAGAAGTTCTTTTTGTATTATGAATATTAACCCCTTATGGATATATAATTTGCAAGTATTTCTACCCATTCAATAGGTTGCCTTTTCATTTTATTAATTGTTTTCTTTGATTAAAGTGTTCAAGTTTTATTTTTTTTTGTTCCCTTGTCTATGAGACAAACTTGCATATCAGTATAATATTTATACTAAACGTCTAGAAGTATAGCCGATAGAATAGTGTATTAATAGAGCCATAATTTCTGGAGTACCTACTCTATGCTAGGTTTAAGGAAATCTTTTTGTCCACATTGCGTCCCTTAGTACACTCCACCATCTTCCAAAGTAGGTGATGTCCCCATTTTACAGGAAAAAAAAAAATAAGAAGAATTTGTAGAAGTTCTTTATGTATTATGGATATTAACCCCTTATGGATATATAATTTGCAAGTATTTCTACCCATTCAGTAGGTTGCCTTTTCATTTTATTAATTGTTTTCTCTGATTAAAAGTGTTCAAGTTTTATTTTAATTTTATTTCTATTTTAAGCTAATGAATTCACATAGGTAGTAAGTAAATTCTTAAACCAGAATTTTATAAATGATTTTCCTATGGACGTACTAAATCAGAATCTTTAAGCATGACAGAGAAAAAAATATGAAAATTTTAATAAGTTCTTCAGATATTTCTTATCAAGTTTGAGAGCCAATGACTAAGCAAAATTAGATAAACTCTATTAATGTGAATAATAAATGAAACCAATGAACATATACACCCTAGATTGCAGATGTAGCTTCAGGTAGTTTTCTGGACTTAAGAAATGGTTTACTACTCAGGGCTCCAGTTTTCTTCTCTTAAAGATGAGGATGCTTCATGTATCTGAAAAGAAGCAAAACTCAAAATAGCAAGCATCTTTGGAAAATATGCAAAAAAATATAGCGTCTAACTATTTGGTGGTTTCTCCTCCTCCTCCTCCTCCTCCTCCTCCTCCTCCTCCTCCTCCTCCTCCTTCTTTTTTTCCTATCTACAATCCATCCTAAAAATTCTGGGAAAGCTGACATTTCTCTCCTGATTCATGTCTTTTTAAAACTGCTTTTCTTGGTTAAATAAGTAAAATCAGATCACCCTGATGCAATTGCTCCAAGGTTACAAATAATAGAAGTTCTGGTGGATGCTTTTTTTTTTTTCTTCTTCCCATTTTCATTAAATTCCCTCATAGTAGATATAAAAACAGTTCCTTAATTGACACTGATTTGCAAATATATTGAATTCAAACATGTCAAAATAAATTAGATTTGTCTGTCAGTAGAAAGAAAGCAATAGAGCCAGATTGAATCCCAGTGAAATTTTATAGCATCTATTCACAAACACTTTTATATCCTAAACTGCACGGCATTTAAAATAATTAGGAGCTTTATGCGACACATACAACATTTACTTTTATTGTTACTTCTTGAACCCAACAATGAAAGTAGATTTTAAATTGTAGAATAATTGTTTCATCTCTATTTATACTATAAAATGGGGTCTACCATTTGAAAACTGCAGTCTGTTATTTTAGCATAGTCATTATTCAGATGATTCAGATATGTTAAAATGTATTTAATTGAGAGAGATTTATTGTAATTTATATTTTCAGGAAAAAAATTGAAATGTTAAACAGATATCTATGAATTAATTTCCACATCCTTAAGAAAATTACACTGTAAGCATTTTGCATATAAATCCTATAGCAGTTAACTTTTCTGGGTCACACTTTATCTGCAAAGATTTATTTCTCTTAAACAACAGTCTTGGAGTTACTTTGATCAATTTTCTTCTTACTAAAATGCAGCTGTTCATCGTACATTCATACAGTGTAATGTGTTTGAGCAATAAAAAGTATAAAGCCACCAAAAGACATAGGGGAAGCTTAAGTACATACTGTTAAGAAGCCAGTCCGAAAGGATAAGATACTGTAGGATTCCAACCACATGACAGTCTTGAAAAAGCAAACTACGCAGACAGTAAAAAGAGTGGTGGTTTCCAGAGGTTCAGGGGGAAAGAGGGGTGGGTACCTGAAGAAAAGGAGAATTTTAGGTGACCCCAACAATTCTGTATGGTATTATATTGGTAGATGTATGACATTATAAATCAGTCTAAACCCACAGAACTCTACAAGGCAGGAGTCAACAAGGCCTCATGTCAACAATGGACTGTAGTTAATAATTATGTATCAATATTGGCTCATCAGTTTTAACAAATGTGCCACACTAATGCCAAATGTTAAAAATAGAGCAAACTAGGGGTGGGAGTTTGTATAGGAGCTTTATACTTTCTGTTTAATTTTTCTGTAAACCTCGCACTGCTCTAAAAATCAAAGCGTGATATCCAAAAAACATACAGCTGTTATACATGTAAAATTTAGGGGAGGCAAGGACAATGTAAATAGCAAGATTAATGACCTAATAAAATGTACATTTGACATCTATAATAATTGAATTTTTTCAATTGAAATATTATTTATACTTCGTTTAAGAATTAGCTTAGGTTATTTTGGTCTTTTTTCTTTTTTCTTAGATTTTATGTATTTATTTGAGAGAAAGAGAGAGAGAGCAAGCAAGAAAGCACAAGCAAGGGGAGCTGAGCAAGGATCCCGATGTGGGACTCAATTCCAGGACCCTGGAATCATGCTCTGAGCAGAAGGCAGACGCTTAACCGACTGAGCCATCCAAGCGTCCCTAGTTTAGGTGATTTGGGAATTTTAGTCAGAATCTGGGGGGGGGGGTGTTTAAAATGGCCAATAAAGCCCAAAATGTTGCCCCAGGAGGGAAAAATAGGAGCCAGGGCTACATCAAGTATCGATACACACAGACATCAAATCCACCTGGATCAAGCTTTGTGATAGATGCCCTGAAGGCAGGTTCCAAGTATGAAACTATGAATCTCTCCAGTGTTCAAGGTCTATATTGGTTAAAGCAAAAGCCACTGTCTTTAGCGTGCTCCCAGCAGTACCTCTTCTGGGGAGGGGGTACCCAGCTGATTGCTTGACTCTAAAGACTCATGGGAAAGCTGTGTAGCTACACTTCTGGGCCCTTCGTGATTCAGCTGCCTCTGTTATTGTTGAGAGTGATTTTGCTCAATTATATTGGCAGTAAATCTAGATTTAAAAAGCAGAATTCCTTAACTTCAGACACCTGATACCTATTTGTTTTGAGTGAGGTGTTAAAAGTTTAAATTGGAAAAGGTTATTGATGTATTTATTATAAAGTGGGTGAATTGCAACATTTTTTTTTAAAGCTTCTGAAGAATCCTTTATTTGGCCATAATTCTTTGCTTCTGAAATTAACCAACAGATTTGACTATACTCCACAGAAAGAAGGGGGATAATGATAAGTCACATGACCTCAGACTCAGAATGGGGTTGGACCAGAAAGTCCCTTACAGATAGAACTCTAAAAATCATAAACTGTCAGCCTGTAGGTCAAACCAGGTGAGAGGATGCCTTAAAAAAATAAACTCCCACTGGCTCCCAAAATATAAAAGTTCATAGAATTCACAAAAAAACTTGAGGGGTACCCGGGTGGCTCAGTCGTTAGGTGTCTGCCTTCGGCTCAGGTCATGATACCAGGGTCCTGGAATCGAGCCCCACATCAGGCTCCCTGCTCAGTGGGGCATCTGCTTCTCCCTCTGCCTTTGCTGCTCTATCTTTCTCTGTCAAATAAATAAATAAAATCTTTTAAAAAAGAAGAAAAAAAACCTTGAACTTCCTTTATCCCATTTTAAACTCTCACCACACTAGCAGCATAGCATAGTAGTTGCCCTCATTAAATAGAGCATTAATGCCACCTGAGTCCTCCCGCCCACCTGGTTCCCTCTTAATTGATGCCCAGTCCATGTCATGCCGTTCCCTTACCTCTCTGTTCTCTCTGTCAGCCAGCTTTACAGATCCTGATTTACACCAACTCTTTCATTTTGTATTCAAGTAACATGTGACTCCTAAGGAAATATATAATTTGCCCCAATCATGTAACTGGTACTTTTCAGGGCGTAAAACAAAAATAAAACAGGGTCTGCCTTGCAATAAATAGAAAAGAATTGAAATTTTGTGATCTAATGTTCATTATCATGGAGGTTCATTTAATTCTAGCCAGGAGAAAATTGCATTTTTATAGTATGTATTGATTCTGGTAGAAAGAAGTGTGTTGGAACAATAAAGCAAAGGCTAATGAGGAGATATTTTGTCTAGAAAACATCCGTTTTAAACACTTACTAACAAATAGTATTTTAAATGCTTTTAGTGGTGTGCATAAGATTTAAATTCCTTTTAAAATGATGCCAGTTACTTTTTCCAGTATTGATCATTTCCATCCTAATTGTACAAAAATATACATGAAATGTTGTTTTTAAAGTTTGAAATGAACGGTGGCATTTTTCTGGTGTTAAAGCTGAAGGTACATTAGCTGCAAACTTTCTATTTATGTACTTTATAAGGATCAAGAAACGAACTATGGAAAGCATACAATTTAGTACTTATGAGTAGCAACAAGATAAACAAGTCAACAATCTAAGCCACATTTACTTTCACAAGAAGAAATTCAGTTTATGTTAGTCATCCCAGAATGGGATGTTTTCTTATACCAAAATAAACTTTTATGGTATATTGACCAGTCATAAGTTATTTTGTTGCTCTTAACATTCAAGCCATGTGTATCAGTTATCTCTTGCACAAGACAATATTTTTATAAACTTAATGACTTAAAACTACACATACATCATCTTGAAGGTTCTGTAGGTCAGAAACCAGTTACTTGCATTCTGTGTTTTATTGTCTCACATAGGTTTGAACCAAGGTGTTAGCTAGGGCCAGTGTCTCATCTGAGGCTGGACTAGAGAAGAGTCTGCTTCCAAACGGGTGGTTGTTGGTAGAATCAATTATAAGTGGGATGTTGGGCTGAGAGCCTCAGTTCCTTGCTGCCTGGTGGTCAGACATCTCACCTTCATTTCTTGCCTTACGGACAATTCCACATGTCCCCTTCATTCAGTCCGGCAAGGGAGAGAGTTAGAGTCCCCTAGCAAGAGGGATCTTGAAGGATACAGTCTTATTTAACGTAATGACTGGGTGACATCCCATTTTCTTTATGGTATTCTGTTGATTAGAAGCAAGCTGGAGCCTGGCTGTCTTGTGAGAGGAGAGCGATATGCAAAGATCACAATGTCAGGAGGGGCTGTTATTGAGGTCCATGTCATAGACTATCCTGTTTCCATCTCTCTGATTTTTCATCTTTTCCAGGTTTTATTTCACCAGCACCATGGTCTATCAATAGGCAATGCAACAAACAGCACATGGTCTCAATGTCTCCTTTATAATCTCAAATACCATACAAAAGTGTATCTATTTATCATCAAAGCAGTCCATCAAAACCAACCTTAATGTTGCTTTTGTGATTGTCTTCCTTTTTGTGGTAGACTATTATCTTTCCTGCTCAAGGTTACCTAAGGCATCCGTATTCCACTGAATGGACACTGTGACAATGTGTAAACAAATTGCTCAGAAAATATAATTGTTATCTCAGATATGTCACTTTAGAAGTGTTTACCTAGGCAAAGGTATCCTTTTCTAATCTAAACATGTTCTTGTTAATTAATGGGGACCTTCTTGGTTGGAAATCATAAAAATCCTAGATTAAGGAGAAATTAAAGACTGTTTTGGTCACTGAAATGATGAGCTTACCTAACTCCAAGTACAGCAGCATTTAGATATTAGCAAAATATAAGGGACCTATTTTCAACCTTACTTCTTTCATTTGTGTTGGTATCGTGATCAACAAGAACCTGATCAATGTTCTCATAAGGTAACATCAAACAGCATTAAAATTCTTTCCAAAAATGTTTCCTAGTACTAAAAATAAAATTTCTGGGCAAGACTCTTTTTACGTGAGACATCAACACTGAGCAATGAAGATAAAGCGCCCTCAGTGACTGGAGATGGGTAATGTGTCTATTACCCATCTATTATCCACACCCTGGGGACATGGGCAGACTTCACCAAACCTCTTAGATGTGGTGTGGGGGAGTTGTGGTTATCCGCTGTAACAAAAGAAGGCAGAAGTACATGTGAACATACATACATACTTGATCATTTTCATTAAAAGTTATATGGATTAGTTCTTACTCTTTTGGGGGAAAAAGTAGTTATTGAATATGCGATGAATATATGGAGCCCCATTAGGCACTAAAGCATCTATAAAATAGATCACTTTACATTTTGGTAACTTAACCAAGCATATGAACTATGGTGACAAAGGACACAGCCATTTGGACGTGTTTATAAAGAGTTGTATGTAATTAATTTTCTGGACCATATGTTTGTAGTTCAGGATTTGTTATAAAAGTGTCTGGTGATGGGGCACCTGGGTGGCTCAGTGGGTTAAAGCCTCTGCCTTCAGCTCAGGTCATGATCCCAGAGTTCTGGGATCGAGCCCCACATCGGACTCTCTGCTCAGCAGGGAGCCTGCTTCCCTTCCTCTCTCTCTGCCTGCCTCTCTGCCTACTTGTGATCTCTCTCTCTAAAAAAAAAAAGAAAAGAAAAAAAAAGTGTCTGGTGAAGTCACAATACAATTGCACAGTGTAATCCAGATTAGAAGAACTGAGAGGATGGAGATAAAAACGAGGAGCAATATTAGGAGAGTAAGTATGAAAAGAAAATGCCAATGGAGGAAATGACAGTAGGATTTGTCTTATCAGCTTGAAGCAAGATGTGGGAGCTCAGAGAAGTTGGACACACTAGGTAGACTGACTGGGCTATTTACTAATTTTTAAAAATCTGTTGGATCTGGGTAACATAAATACTTGTATATTATACAAGTGAGATTATTTCCATTAGGTTATAATTAAAGTTATGATAGCCAAAGTTACAGCCACCAATACTGTAAAATAAATGAAGATTTTGAGAATGAGATGTTTTGTTGAAAATATCACTTGGAAATTAAGCTAATATCATAGTACTGAGGACAAAATCTAGCTACAAGTGAGCAAAATCAGTGAGTTCAAGAGAAAGGTCAGTATCAGGTTCCCTGCTCAATGGGGAGCCTGGTTCCCCTTCTCTCTCTACCTGCCTCTCTGCCTACTTGTGATCTCTGTCTGTCAAATAAATAAATAAAATCTGTAGGAAAAAAAAAAAAGAGAGAAAGGTGAGTGTTGTGAGGCCATCTGTTCAAATACTTTCAGAACAGTTAGAGCCTCAAAGTAGAGCAAGAATAAGGACTAGAAAGAATCACCTGGAAGCTATTGGTTAAATATGCTAAGGGCAGCAGCAAAAGAGCAACATTTTACTTTACAAATTGAGGTAACAAATTGTATCCTTCTATTGCTTTCAGTTCAGAAAGTAATTTGGAGAAACAAGTGGGAAGAATTTTTGTATGATGTTTGGCAGATAATAAAATAGTATCCAAAATTAAATTATATCTCAAATTAAAAATAATGCAGGTGACAAGACATTCACAACAAAGAGAATTTGCATAATTGTGAACACAGTTTTTAGGGCTGGAGATTAATGTAGTACTTCTTTGAAAACTTCAGAAAATGTATTATTCAAATAAGTGCACTCATACATGAACTAACATATTCTATAATTAAATTCAGAACTCTGTCATGACAAATAGACTACAAAAAATGAATCCTCTTCTCTAAACCTGCAGACCCCCTCCAGTGAGTGAACTTGCAACCAGAGGGACTATTGTTGGCGTGATTTCTGCAGCGGCCATCAACCAGAGTATTGTGTACTCCATAGTTTCAGGAAATGAAGAAGGTGAGTATGTATTCGGTCTGTGTCTTCACCATAAACTAACACACTTGGATCTGGGATTCAGTTTAGATTGAATTATTCTTTACTCCATTTTTCCTAATAAGAAGTTATCCAACTTAAATGTAATTGGTACCTTTGTGCTCATCCTAATTAAAAAATTTGGTAGTACTAACAAACATGATTCCCACTCCCACCCCCACCCCCAAGCTCGGGAAATACTAATCATCCAATTCTGGGAATTTTGCTCTTGTCCTCACTTGGGATATTTTAATAATATTTCTTCAAAATTAATGCATCATACTTTCAGCTTTTGGTTATAATTATTGCCTACAGGGCTCTCTTCCCACCATTCTGGACCATTCATGACTCACTCCATGTCATAACTAGGCTAACACTGAAGAAATTTTAGGGTCATAAATAATTTTTAATGCCCAAAGAGCCACATCCATGATAAAACCCATGTACATTGTATAATATGATTCCTCAAGTGGTCAACTTGATATAAAATTAACAATAATAAGTAAATAAATAATTTCAGTTTTGTGTACCAACCAGTATTCACTGAGAACAGGATGGTTTGCCAGCTTCTGGGAAGAAGTTCACAGCTGCCTTTCTCACCCATTCTTTTTCTTACCATTATCCATAGTTAGTGGTCCTCTGTTTTTCACTTTTGATAAACTGGAAAGCCTGGCATGTCATAAGTGGTTGAGATATAGTCAGTGTACATTTAAGGGCACCTGGGTGGCTCAGTCCATTGAGCATCTGCCTTCAGCTCATGTCATGATCCCAAGGTCCTGGAATCAAGTCCCACATTGGGCTCCTTGCTCAGCCAGGAGTTTGCTTCTCCCTCTATGTCGCTCCCTCCCCCATTCCCATGCCCCACCCCCTCAAAAATAAATAAAATCTTTTAAAAAAGGAATAATCAATATACATTTAATAAATACATGAATATTCAATATTTAATATTTAGTGAGTAAATGAGTATAAAATAAATGTGATTAAGCAATTCACAAGGAAATTATAAAGGCTCTTTTTAAGTATCTCAATCACCACTACTGAAAATCGCTGCCCTTGCAGCAAGGGCTGGACATCTTGCTTTTGTTACTTTCTTCTTTGTTCCTACTGTGCTGCTATGCCTCCTCCCTAAATATCACAAAGTTCTAATTCCTTTTAGTATTTAAAGGACCATCCAAATCTACCATGATGGATATAGTATGCGGTGCTTCCCAAATTTAATTGACTGATGCAACATTGTTTCATTGTTCCAGGAGAATTTCAATGTAACTAGAAAATTAAGAGGTTCACTTAAGTATACACTGATGATAATTTGAAGAGATGGAACATAGTTTCCAAAAGCTAGCATCCTGTAACTTTTATGCATTACTCAAGTTAACAAGTCACATTTTTAAAATCACAGTACTTTTTAAAGAGAATTCTCTTTTTTTTCTTATAGTGTGAAGGAAATGACAAAGAACTATATTTAAATTGCAGATATGTTTGGAATTAACAACATCACAGGTGTTATCTATGTGAATGCCCCCCTGGATTATGAGACCAGGACAAGCTACGTGCTTCGAGTCCAGGCTGATTCCCTAGAAGTGGTTCTTGCCAATCTCCGAGTCCCTTCAAAAAGTAAGTTACATTACTTAAGCATTCTGTAAGGATTTTATGGTTCTTCTGCTCATTTGCTGATGAAATACATGTCCAAAAGTCATCCATACAGAACATAGGGAGATCAGTAGTACCTGGAGCTGACTGCCCATCCATTTTAATAGCTGATATAGAGGACAGTGCAGGGAGTGATTTCATACTCCTGATATATCAGAGTAATAATGCACCGTCTTCAAACTGGGTATACGGTATTTCTAGAATCAACTTTATTCTTAATTCCACCATAAGGCTCTGTCGAACTCTCTGGAACATGTATTGTTAATGGGTACAGGACTGCTCGACATTCTCTGAATTTTGTGGTCTCTTGTACTTACGGATTTTCTTAGCACAGAGGAAAATGCATCTTAGAAGAGCAACTAACATTTATTGTAAGTTATATGTAGCGTTATATTTAATTCACACCCATTTCTAGGAGATGAAAATTATTATTCCCGTTTTACAAAGACAAGATAAGAAAAGGTTAAGTGACTTTTTAAAAATGACACTGTTGGTAAATGGAAACCCAGAGATTTAAGCAGACAGCTTTTGTCTCCAGAATCTTTCTCCAACATCTGTGTGATATAGTTTACCGACACAAGAGAGCAAGTAAGGCCAGTCTGTGAAGGGCACCAGCAGAGATTCTGGGAGATATTATTAATAACGAGATAAATACTGTTCCTTTCTGTCTGTTGAGATAATACTTATTTGCACTTTGGGCAGTTCATCTTTTTATAATCACACCAACTCTTTTAGAATTTAGAAGACCCGAGAAAACCAAATTGAACTTAACTCTTAGTGGAATGGAGGCTCAGAGACAGCATGAAGTGGAAAACAGGCTCTGAAACAGGCTCCTTTTCATTCCGGGGTCCTTCCTGGACATTGTACACCAACACTCCAACAATCAGCATCTTTAGAAGGTGTGGGGGGGTGAAGAGCCTATGAGAACCCCAGTGTGGGTACAGGCATAAAGCCAGAGCCACATAACCCAGGAGGTGGAAGAAAGGAGAGAAAGGTGGATAGAAAAGGCAAGAAATGTGCCCTAGAATTTTCTCTACCAGCGCGGTAATTGATGATCCTAAAAGTTATCACTCCTTTCTTATTTCTTTCAAGTCTCATTCACTGATTAGTGTGGAGGGCTACACAGTTGTTCAAAAAGGTACAATCAAGTCATTTGGAAAAAAATCAGATATACATGGTGTGACTTTGAAATTAAGGGAATTATGTTGTCCTCAGTGATTATTCATCACTTGCGTAATTGTTTAAGAAATATCAGGCCAGTTTCCTGAGTTCTTAACATCTTTAAACTGTAGACAATTATTTTTACAAAATATAGAGAAACCTTTAAATTGTCATTTGAGTTGACTAAACCAGGAGTCAAAAGGTTAGAGTAGTTCTAAATGATATAATGCAGACTACCTTACTACAACTTGGGAAACATGGAAACTATTTGAAAACTATATTTGTCATCCTTCTTTGAAAAAAATGAACAATTGTATTTAGAAAGAAAAATCTGCTAAATATTGAGGTTGTAGAAGTTGGCATTTTTCAGGAAAATAGCTCCAATTTCTAGGAATAAAGACATATCGATATCTCATATGTGAATATGATATAACTAGTTCTCATTACTTTAATCTAAATCTAATCTAGACTAATAAAGTTTAGCTAATATACCTATGTATACTTACATGTGTCCAAGTATGTGTGGAGAGCTGAGACCAGCTAGCAGATGTGTGACATAGCTTCTCAGAAGAGCATGAGATCTGAAAGCTAAATGTTAGTTTGTTTAATGCCTGAGGCTTTTAATACTGTTATTAACATTTCATGACTGACCTCTGCCTCTAGAGTCTGAAATACAAACTCACCTATTTAAAACAGCTTCATTTGGGGCGCCTGGGTGGCTCAGTGGGTTGAGCCACTGCCTTCGGCTCAGGTCATGATCTCAGAGTCCTGGGATCGAGCCCCGCATCGGGCTCTCCTCCTCCTCCTCCTCCTCCTCCTCCTCCTCCTCCTCCTCCTCCTCCTCCTTCTTTTTTTCCTATCTACAATCCATCCTAAAAATTCTGGGAAAGCTGACATTTCTCTCCTGATTCATGTCTTTTTAAAACTGCTTTTCTTGGTTAAATAAGTAAAATCAGATCACCCTGATGCAATTGCTCCAAGGTTACAAATAATAGAAGTTCTGGTGGATGCTTTTTTTTTTTTTCTTCTTCCCATTTTCATTAAATTCCCTCATAGTAGATATAAAAACAGTTCCTTAATTGACACTGATTTGCAAATATATTGAATTCAAACATGTCAAAATAAATTAGATTTGTCTGTCAGTAGAAAGAAAGCAATAGAGCCAGATTGAATCCCAGTGAAATTTTATAGCATCTATTCACAAACACTTTTATATCCTAAACTGCACGGCATTTAAAATAATTAGGAGCTTTATGCGACACATACAACATTTACTTTTATTGTTACTTCTTGAACCCAACAATGAAAGTAGATTTTAAATTGTAGAATAATTGTTTCATCTCTATTTATACTATAAAATGGGGTCTACCATTTGAAAACTGCAGTCTGTTATTTTAGCATAGTCATTATTCAGATGATTCAGATATGTTAAAATGTATTTAATTGAGAGAGATTTATTGTAATTTATATTTTCAGGAAAAAAATTGAAATGTTAAACAGATATCTATGAATTAATTTCCACATCCTTAAGAAAATTACACTGTAAGCATTTTGCATATAAATCCTATAGCAGTTAACTTTTCTGGGTCACACTTTATCTGCAAAGATTTATTTCTCTTAAACAACAGTCTTGGAGTTACTTTGATCAATTTTCTTCTTACTAAAATGCAGCTGTTCATCGTACATTCATACAGTGTAATGTGTTTGAGCAATAAAAAGTATAAAGCCACCAAAAGACATAGGGGAAGCTTAAGTACATACTGTTAAGAAGCCAGTCCGAAAGGATAAGATACTGTAGGATTCCAACCACATGACAGTCTTGAAAAAGCAAACTACGCAGACAGTAAAAAGAGTGGTGGTTTCCAGAGGTTCAGGGGGAAAGAGGGGTGGGTACCTGAAGAAAAGGAGAATTTTAGGTGACCCCAACAATTCTGTATGGTATTATATTGGTAGATGTATGACATTATAAATCAGTCTAAACCCACAGAACTCTACAAGGCAGGAGTCAACAAGGCCTCATGTCAACAATGGACTGTAGTTAATAATTATGTATCAATATTGGCTCATCAGTTTTAACAAATGTGCCACACTAATGCCAAATGTTAAAAATAGAGCAAACTAGGGGTGGGAGTTTGTATAGGAGCTTTATACTTTCTGTTTAATTTTTCTGTAAACCTCGCACTGCTCTAAAAATCAAAGCGTGATATCCAAAAAACATACAGCTGTTATACATGTAAAATTTAGGGGAGGCAAGGACAATGTAAATAGCAAGATTAATGACCTAATAAAATGTACATTTGACATCTATAATAATTGAATTTTTTCAATTGAAATATTATTTATACTTCGTTTAAGAATTAGCTTAGGTTATTTTGGTCTTTTTTCTTTTTTCTTAGATTTTATGTATTTATTTGAGAGAAAGAGAGAGAGAGCAAGCAAGAAAGCACAAGCAAGGGGAGCTGAGCAAGGATCCCGATGTGGGACTCAATTCCAGGACCCTGGAATCATGCTCTGAGCAGAAGGCAGACGCTTAACCGACTGAGCCATCCAAGCGTCCCTAGTTTAGGTGATTTGGGAATTTTAGTCAGAATCTGGGGGGGGGGGTGTTTAAAATGGCCAATAAAGCCCAAAATGTTGCCCCAGGAGGGAAAAATAGGAGCCAGGGCTACATCAAGTATCGATACACACAGACATCAAATCCACCTGGATCAAGCTTTGTGATAGATGCCCTGAAGGCAGGTTCCAAGTATGAAACTATGAATCTCTCCAGTGTTCAAGGTCTATATTGGTTAAAGCAAAAGCCACTGTCTTTAGCGTGCTCCCAGCAGTACCTCTTCTGGGGAGGGGGTACCCAGCTGATTGCTTGACTCTAAAGACTCATGGGAAAGCTGTGTAGCTACACTTCTGGGCCCTTCGTGATTCAGCTGCCTCTGTTATTGTTGAGAGTGATTTTGCTCAATTATATTGGCAGTAAATCTAGATTTAAAAAGCAGAATTCCTTAACTTCAGACACCTGATACCTATTTGTTTTGAGTGAGGTGTTAAAAGTTTAAATTGGAAAAGGTTATTGATGTATTTATTATAAAGTGGGTGAATTGCAACATTTTTTTTTAAAGCTTCTGAAGAATCCTTTATTTGGCCATAATTCTTTGCTTCTGAAATTAACCAACAGATTTGACTATACTCCACAGAAAGAAGGGGGATAATGATAAGTCACATGACCTCAGACTCAGAATGGGGTTGGACCAGAAAGTCCCTTACAGATAGAACTCTAAAAATCATAAACTGTCAGCCTGTAGGTCAAACCAGGTGAGAGGATGCCTTAAAAAAATAAACTCCCACTGGCTCCCAAAATATAAAAGTTCATAGAATTCACAAAAAAACTTGAGGGGTACCCGGGTGGCTCAGTCGTTAGGTGTCTGCCTTCGGCTCAGGTCATGATACCAGGGTCCTGGAATCGAGCCCCACATCAGGCTCCCTGCTCAGTGGGGCATCTGCTTCTCCCTCTGCCTTTGCTGCTCTATCTTTCTCTGTCAAATAAATAAATAAAATCTTTTAAAAAAGAAGAAAAAAAACCTTGAACTTCCTTTATCCCATTTTAAACTCTCACCACACTAGCAGCATAGCATAGTAGTTGCCCTCATTAAATAGAGCATTAATGCCACCTGAGTCCTCCCGCCCACCTGGTTCCCTCTTAATTGATGCCCAGTCCATGTCATGCCGTTCCCTTACCTCTCTGTTCTCTCTGTCAGCCAGCTTTACAGATCCTGATTTACACCAACTCTTTCATTTTGTATTCAAGTAACATGTGACTCCTAAGGAAATATATAATTTGCCCCAATCATGTAACTGGTACTTTTCAGGGCGTAAAACAAAAATAAAACAAGGTCTGCCTTGCAATAAATAGAAAAGAATTGAAATTTTGTGATCTAATGTTCATTATCATGGAGGTTCATTTAATTCTAGCCAGGAGAAAATTGCATTTTTATAGTATGTATTGATTCTGGTAGAAAGAAGTGTGTTGGAACAATAAAGCAAAGGCTAATGAGGAGATATTTTGTCTAGAAAACATCCGTTTTAAACACTTACTAACAAATAGTATTTTAAATGCTTTTAGTGGTGTGCATAAGATTTAAATTCCTTTTAAAATGATGCCAGTTACTTTTTCCAGTATTGATCATTTCCATCCTAATTGTACAAAAATATACATGAAATGTTGTTTTTAAAGTTTGAAATGAACGGTGGCATTTTTCTGGTGTTAAAGCTGAAGGTACATTAGCTGCAAACTTTCTATTTATGTACTTTATAAGGATCAAGAAACGAACTATGGAAAGCATACAATTTAGTACTTATGAGTAGCAACAAGATAAACAAGTCAACAATCTAAGCCACATTTACTTTCACAAGAAGAAATTCAGTTTATGTTAGTCATCCCAGAATGGGATGTTTTCTTATACCAAAATAAACTTTTATGGTATATTGACCAGTCATAAGTTATTTTGTTGCTCTTAACATTCAAGCCATGTGTATCAGTTATCTCTTGCACAAGACAATATTTTTATAAACTTAATGACTTAAAACTACACATACATCATCTTGAAGGTTCTGTAGGTCAGAAACCAGTTACTTGCATTCTGTGTTTTATTGTCTCACATAGGTTTGAACCAAGGTGTTAGCTAGGGCCAGTGTCTCATCTGAGGCTGGACTAGAGAAGAGTCTGCTTCCAAACGGGTGGTTGTTGGTAGAATCAATTATAAGTGGGATGTTGGGCTGAGAGCCTCAGTTCCTTGCTGCCTGGTGGTCAGACATCTCACCTTCATTTCTTGCCTTACGGACAATTCCACATGTCCCCTTCATTCAGTCCGGCAAGGGAGAGAGTTAGAGTCCCCTAGCAAGAGGGATCTTGAAGGATACAGTCTTATTTAACGTAATGACTGGGTGACATCCCATTTTCTTTATGGTATTCTGTTGATTAGAAGCAAGCTGGAGCCTGGCTGTCTTGTGAGAGGAGAGCGATATGCAAAGATCACAATGTCAGGAGGGGCTGTTATTGAGGTCCATGTCATAGACTATCCTGTTTCCATCTCTCTGATTTTTCATCTTTTCCAGGTTTTATTTCACCAGCACCATGGTCTATCAATAGGCAATGCAACAAACAGCACATGGTCTCAATGTCTCCTTTATAATCTCAAATACCATACAAAAGTGTATCTATTTATCATCAAAGCAGTCCATCAAAACCAACCTTAATGTTGCTTTTGTGATTGTCTTCCTTTTTGTGGTAGACTATTATCTTTCCTGCTCAAGGTTACCTAAGGCATCCGTATTCCACTGAATGGACACTGTGACAATGTGTAAACAAATTGCTCAGAAAATATAATTGTTATCTCAGATATGTCACTTTAGAAGTGTTTACCTAGGCAAAGGTATCCTTTTCTAATCTAAACATGTTCTTGTTAATTAATGGGGACCTTCTTGGTTGGAAATCATAAAAATCCTAGATTAAGGAGAAATTAAAGACTGTTTTGGTCACTGAAATGATGAGCTTACCTAACTCCAAGTACAGCAGCATTTAGATATTAGCAAAATATAAGGGACCTATTTTCAACCTTACTTCTTTCATTTGTGTTGGTATCGTGATCAACAAGAACCTGATCAATGTTCTCATAAGGTAACATCAAACAGCATTAAAATTCTTTCCAAAAATGTTTCCTAGTACTAAAAATAAAATTTCTGGGCAAGACTCTTTTTACGTGAGACATCAACACTGAGCAATGAAGATAAAGCGCCCTCAGTGACTGGAGATGGGTAATGTGTCTATTACCCATCTATTATCCACACCCTGGGGACATGGGCAGACTTCACCAAACCTCTTAGATGTGGTGTGGGGGAGTTGTGGTTATCCGCTGTAACAAAAGAAGGCAGAAGTACATGTGAACATACATACATACTTGATCATTTTCATTAAAAGTTATATGGATTAGTTCTTACTCTTTTGGGGGAAAAAGTAGTTATTGAATATGCGATGAATATATGGAGCCCCATTAGGCACTAAAGCATCTATAAAATAGATCACTTTACATTTTGGTAACTTAACCAAGCATATGAACTATGGTGACAAAGGACACAGCCATTTGGACGTGTTTATAAAGAGTTGTATGTAATTAATTTTCTGGACCATATGTTTGTAGTTCAGGATTTGTTATAAAAGTGTCTGGTGATGGGGCACCTGGGTGGCTCAGTGGGTTAAAGCCTCTGCCTTCAGCTCAGGTCATGATCCCAGAGTTCTGGGATCGAGCCCCACATCGGACTCTCTGCTCAGCAGGGAGCCTGCTTCCCTTCCTCTCTCTCTGCCTGCCTCTCTGCCTACTTGTGATCTCTCTCTCTAAAAAAAAAAAGAAAAGAAAAAAAAAGTGTCTGGTGAAGTCACAATACAATTGCACAGTGTAATCCAGATTAGAAGAACTGAGAGGATGGAGATAAAAACGAGGAGCAATATTAGGAGAGTAAGTATGAAAAGAAAATGCCAATGGAGGAAATGACAGTAGGATTTGTCTTATCAGCTTGAAGCAAGATGTGGGAGCTCAGAGAAGTTGGACACACTAGGTAGACTGACTGGGCTATTTACTAATTTTTAAAAATCTGTTGGATCTGGGTAACATAAATACTTGTATATTATACAAGTGAGATTATTTCCATTAGGTTATAATTAAAGTTATGATAGCCAAAGTTACAGCCACCAATACTGTAAAATAAATGAAGATTTTGAGAATGAGATGTTTTGTTGAAAATATCACTTGGAAATTAAGCTAATATCATAGTACTGAGGACAAAATCTAGCTACAAGTGAGCAAAATCAGTGAGTTCAAGAGAAAGGTCAGTATCAGGTTCCCTGCTCAATGGGGAGCCTGGTTCCCCTTCTCTCTCTACCTGCCTCTCTGCCTACTTGTGATCTCTGTCTGTCAAATAAATAAATAAAATCTGTAGGAAAAAAAAAAAAAGAGAGAAAGGTGAGTGTTGTGAGGCCATCTGTTCAAATACTTTCAGAACAGTTAGAGCCTCAAAGTAGAGCAAGAATAAGGACTAGAAAGAATCACCTGGAAGCTATTGGTTAAATATGCTAAGGGCAGCAGCAAAAGAGCAACATTTTACTTTACAAATTGAGGTAACAAATTGTATCCTTCTATTGCTTTCAGTTCAGAAGGTAATTTGGAGAAACAAGTGGGAAGAATTTTTGTATGATGTTTGGCAGATAATAAAATAGTATCCAAAATTAAATTATATCTCAAATTAAAAATAATGCAGGTGACAAGACATTCACAACAAAGAGAATTTGCATAATTGTGAACACAGTTTTTAGGGCTGGAGATTAATGTAGTACTTCTTTGAAAACTTCAGAAAATGTATTATTCAAATAAGTGCACTCATACATGAACTAACATATTCTATAATTAAATTCAGAACTCTGTCATGACAAATAGACTACAAAAAATGAATCCTCTTCTCTAAACCTGCAGACCCCCTCCAGTGAGTGAACTTGCAACCAGAGGGACTATTGTTGGCGTGATTTCTGCAGCGGCCATCAACCAGAGTATTGTGTACTCCATAGTTTCAGGAAATGAAGAAGGTGAGTATGTATTCGGTCTGTGTCTTCACCATAAACTAACACACTTGGATCTGGGATTCAGTTTAGATTGAATTATTCTTTACTCCATTTTTCCTAATAAGAAGTTATCCAACTTAAATGTAATTGGTACCTTTGTGCTCATCCTAATTAAAAAATTTGGTAGTACTAACAAACATGATTCCCACTCCCACCCCCACCCCCAAGCTCGGGAAATACTAATCATCCAATTCTGGGAATTTTGCTCTTGTCCTCACTTGGGATATTTTAATAATATTTCTTCAAAATTAATGCATCATACTTTCAGCTTTTGGTTATAATTATTGCCTACAGGGCTCTCTTCCCACCATTCTGGACCATTCATGACTCACTCCATGTCATAACTAGGCTAACACTGAAGAAATTTTAGGGTCATAAATAATTTTTAATGCCCAAAGAGCCACATCCATGATAAAACCCATGTACATTGTATAATATGATTCCTCAAGTGGTCAACTTGATATAAAATTAACAATAATAAGTAAATAAATAATTTCAGTTTTGTGTACCAACCAGTATTCACTGAGAACAGGATGGTTTGCCAGCTTCTGGGAAGAAGTTCACAGCTGCCTTTCTCACCCATTCTTTTTCTTACCATTATCCATAGTTAGTGGTCCTCTGTTTTTCACTTTTGATAAACTGGAAAGCCTGGCATGTCATAAGTGGTTGAGATATAGTCAGTGTACATTTAAGGGCACCTGGGTGGCTCAGTCCATTGAGCATCTGCCTTCAGCTCATGTCATGATCCCAAGGTCCTGGAATCAAGTCCCACATTGGGCTCCTTGCTCAGCCAGGAGTTTGCTTCTCCCTCTATGTCGCTCCCTCCCCCATTCCCATGCCCCACCCCCTCAAAAATAAATAAAATCTTTTAAAAAAGGAATAATCAATATACATTTAATAAATACATGAATATTCAATATTTAATATTTAGTGAGTAAATGAGTATAAAATAAATGTGATTAAGCAATTCACAAGGAAATTATAAAGGCTCTTTTTAAGTATCTCAATCACCACTACTGAAAATCGCTGCCCTTGCAGCAAGGGCTGGACATCTTGCTTTTGTTACTTTCTTCTTTGTTCCTACTGTGCTGCTATGCCTCCTCCCTAAATATCACAAAGTTCTAATTCCTTTTAGTATTTAAAGGACCATCCAAATCTACCATGATGGATATAGTATGCGGTGCTTCCCAAATTTAATTGACTGATGCAACATTGTTTCATTGTTCCAGGAGAATTTCAATGTAACTAGAAAATTAAGAGGTTCACTTAAGTATACACTGATGATAATTTGAAGAGATGGAACATAGTTTCCAAAAGCTAGCATCCTGTAACTTTTATGCATTACTCAAGTTAACAAGTCACATTTTTAAAATCACAGTACTTTTTAAAGAGAATTCTCTTTTTTTTCTTATAGTGTGAAGGAAATGACAAAGAACTATATTTAAATTGCAGATATGTTTGGAATTAACAACATCACAGGTGTTATCTATGTGAATGCCCCCCTGGATTATGAGACCAGGACAAGCTACGTGCTTCGAGTCCAGGCTGATTCCCTAGAAGTGGTTCTTGCCAATCTCCGAGTCCCTTCAAAAAGTAAGTTACATTACTTAAGCATTCTGTAAGGATTTTATGGTTCTTCTGCTCATTTGCTGATGAAATACATGTCCAAAAGTCATCCATACAGAACATAGGGAGATCAGTAGTACCTGGAGCTGACTGCCCATCCATTTTAATAGCTGATATAGAGGACAGTGCAGGGAGTGATTTCATACTCCTGATATATCAGAGTAATAATGCACCGTCTTCAAACTGGGTATACGGTATTTCTAGAATCAACTTTATTCTTAATTCCACCATAAGGCTCTGTCGAACTCTCTGGAACATGTATTGTTAATGGGTACAGGACTGCTCGACATTCTCTGAATTTTGTGGTCTCTTGTACTTACGGATTTTCTTAGCACAGAGGAAAATGCATCTTAGAAGAGCAACTAACATTTATTGTAAGTTATATGTAGCGTTATATTTAATTCACACCCATTTCTAGGAGATGAAAATTATTATTCCCGTTTTACAAAGACAAGATAAGAAAAGGTTAAGTGACTTTTTAAAAATGACACTGTTGGTAAATGGAAACCCAGAGATTTAAGCAGACAGCTTTTGTCTCCAGAATCTTTCTCCAACATCTGTGTGATATAGTTTACCGACACAAGAGAGCAAGTAAGGCCAGTCTGTGAAGGGCACCAGCAGAGATTCTGGGAGATATTATTAATAACGAGATAAATACTGTTCCTTTCTGTCTGTTGAGATAATACTTATTTGCACTTTGGGCAGTTCATCTTTTTATAATCACACCAACTCTTTTAGAATTTAGAAGACCCGAGAAAACCAAATTGAACTTAACTCTTAGTGGAATGGAGGCTCAGAGACAGCATGAAGTGGAAAACAGGCTCTGAAACAGGCTCCTTTTCATTCCGGGGTCCTTCCTGGACATTGTACACCAACACTCCAACAATCAGCATCTTTAGAAGGTGTGGGGGGGTGAAGAGCCTATGAGAACCCCAGTGTGGGTACAGGCATAAAGCCAGAGCCACATAACCCAGGAGGTGGAAGAAAGGAGAGAAAGGTGGATAGAAAAGGCAAGAAATGTGCCCTAGAATTTTCTCTACCAGCGCGGTAATTGATGATCCTAAAAGTTATCACTCCTTTCTTATTTCTTTCAAGTCTCATTCACTGATTAGTGTGGAGGGCTACACAGTTGTTCAAAAAGGTACAATCAAGTCATTTGGAAAAAAATCAGATATACATGGTGTGACTTTGAAATTAAGGGAATTATGTTGTCCTCAGTGATTATTCATCACTTGCGTAATTGTTTAAGAAATATCAGGCCAGTTTCCTGAGTTCTTAACATCTTTAAACTGTAGACAATTATTTTTACAAAATATAGAGAAACCTTTAAATTGTCATTTGAGTTGACTAAACCAGGAGTCAAAAGGTTAGAGTAGTTCTAAATGATATAATGCAGACTACCTTACTACAACTTGGGAAACATGGAAACTATTTGAAAACTATATTTGTCATCCTTCTTTGAAAAAAATGAACAATTGTATTTAGAAAGAAAAATCTGCTAAATATTGAGGTTGTAGAAGTTGGCATTTTTCAGGAAAATAGCTCCAATTTCTAGGAATAAAGACATATCGATATCTCATATGTGAATATGATATAACTAGTTCTCATTACTTTAATCTAAATCTAATCTAGACTAATAAAGTTTAGCTAATATACCTATGTATACTTACATGTGTCCAAGTATGTGTGGAGAGCTGAGACCAGCTAGCAGATGTGTGACATAGCTTCTCAGAAGAGCATGAGATCTGAAAGCTAAATGTTAGTTTGTTTAATGCCTGAGGCTTTTAATACTGTTATTAACATTTCATGACTGACCTCTGCCTCTAGAGTCTGAAATACAAACTCACCTATTTAAAACAGCTTCATTTGGGGCGCCTGGGTGGCTCAGTGGGTTGAGCCACTGCCTTCGGCTCAGGTCATGATCTCAGAGTCCTGGGATCGAGCCCCGCATCGGGCTCTCTGCTCGGCAGGGAGCCTGCTTCCTCCTCTCTCTCTGCCTGCCTCTCTCCCTACTTGTGATCTCTCTGTCAAATAAATAAATAAAATCTTTAAAAAAAATAAAAATAAAAAAAAATAAAACAGCTTCATTTATCAATGACTGTTATGGTCTATAATGAATCCCTAGTTCATTGGCTATGCAAAAATAAAGCCATTATGTAAATTAGGTTAATTAATTAATTGTTTAAAGGTTTATCCCTCCTTTAGAATTAGCTATCCCATGGTCTTCAGCTCCGCCATATGTCACATGAATAAAACTAATAAACAAAAGGGTTTTGATTAATTGAAGAAGTATTCTATTGTAATTTCTTTGCCAACAATTTGTTAATGAAATTCATTTTCAAAGTAAGTTTCAAAACTATGCTGTGACTGGATTTAATATTTAAATGCAATTTAATAATTAAAATAGAATAATTTCAGAACTCATTTCATAACTTTGATACTAGGAATCTTTAAAACATTCTAATCTTTTAGTATGGACATTTCAAACATACATAAAATTCCAAAGAATATTATAATGAACCTTCAAGTGTCAGCTACACAGCTTAACCAATGGTGCTCTCCACCATTCCCTCCCTTATTATTTTGAAGCACATCAGAGACACAATATTTCATCTTCAAATATCTGAATATGTATCTCTTAAAGATAAGGACTCAAAACTTAATCACAACACCATTATTACTCCTCCCAAATTAATAAAAATTCCTCAATATCAATGAATATCCAGTCCATATTATATTAAAAATTTATTCCTATCAGAATCCTAATAAGGTCTATATATTACAATTGGTTGAAAAGTATTTCAAGTGTCTCTTTTAAAATATAGGCTTCCCTCCCACCATATCTTTTAATTTCCTTTAATGTTTCTTTGTTCAAGAAATGAGATTTCTGAAGCCCAGGTTTCAATGGGCACACTTCTAAGGGGTCATTTCATATTTTTCTTTATCTCCTTTATTTCCTGTAAAATGATAGAGCTAGATGCTTGGTTAGATTTAGGTTGTTTTTTTAAACAAATAAGTTGTAGGTGATATCCACTGCTTCCTCAGAGAGACATGCCAGTCCCTTTGACTTTCCTTTCCTGATGGCACCAGCACTGGTAGTCAAGTCCTATCTACTGATTCTGTCCTTCCATCTCTTCTGTTTGTAGTAGCCAAATATTTCCATAAAAAGAAACTTCTCTGCATCGAATATTTGATTACCCTGAGGTCCTCCTTCTATAGTAAAGAGAGGAAAAAATGTTTGGTTCTTCCCTTTTATTTCCTGGTTTCCAAAGTAACACACTGATTCACTGTCATACTCCAAATGTGGCCACCGAAATCACACACAGTTTTGGTTTTATGGGTCATATGGTCTCTGTTGAACTACTCAATCCTGTGGTAGCTGAAAAGAAGGGAGATATGATCTGTAAACAAAATGGCAGGTTGTTCTTCAACAAATGGGTGAGGCTCCCCTCTGACAAAATTCTACTTGCCAGAACAATGTATGGGCCAGATTTTGATCTTGTTCTCTTACTTTTACGTTACACAATCCACTTGGCCCTTCCCCTACTGTGTATCTCCTACTGTGAACAATGTTTCTGCTTCATCTACTTTTCCCACACATTGCATTTGAAGGAGGATTGTTAATATCTACAAGATAATCAGTCATCCAATTGTCTATAGTTTGTCCTGAGGTAGACTCCTCACAGGAGGCTTACAAGAATAGCATAACTGATATTTTTGTGCATTAGTGACAATTTATCTGTGGACCTGAAAATTGAATGTAAATTTGGCTAGATATGAAAGCCTTGGGGCACCTGGGTGGCTCAGTCAGTTAAGCGTCCAACTCTTGGTTTCAGCTCAGGTTGTGATCTCACGGCCCTGGGAGGGAGCCCAGAGTCAGATTCTACACTCCATGGGGAGTCTGCTTCTCCCTCACCCTCTGTCCCTTCTCCGCAACTCAGTTCTCAATCTCTCTCTCTCTCTCAAATAAATAAATAAAATCTTTAACAAACAAACAAACTAGACTTTCTTTGTCTTAAATATCTCAGTCCGTTTTTTTCCCCATGAAATACTACTGCCCAAAAGTATCATGACAAACTGGTTTTCTTTTCCAATGCATGTTGGTTTTACTTCTGAGTTTCCGAAGAATTTCTCTTTTTTTCTTTAAAGTTCAGTAGCTTTATCGGAATGTTCTCCATTTTGGCTATTCTGAGTCATTTTCTGCCTATATAGATAGTATAGGCATTCTAACCTTATTTCAGAAAATTTTTCTTGAATTCTAATTTTTAAATTTTTTTCTATTTTATTAACTTGTTTTTCATCATAGGACACTCCAACTATGCAAGTAATGAATCATTTCCTATTGTTTATATCCCTTTCTCTCTATCTCATTAATATCTTTCTTCATTGACTTGGATTTTTTTAAGATTTTACTTTATGAGTTTTTCTAAATTCTGATACATGTTTTTCCTACAGGACTTCTCTTTTTTTCATAAACTATTTTAATTTGTTTCAACATACTAAGGTACACTTTGCATATTCTTTTCAAATACCTTTATATATATATTTTTAAAGATTTTATTTATTTATTTGACAGACAGATCACAAGTAGGCAGAGAGGCAGGCAGAGAGAGAGGAAGGGAAGCAGGCTCCCTGCTGAGCAGAGAGCCCGATGCGGGACTCGATCCCAGGACCCTGAGATCATGACCTGAGCCGAAGGCAGCAGCTTAACCCACTGAGCCACCCAGGCGCCCAAATACCTTTATATTTTTAAGAGCCATTGTTTTGATCACTGTTCTTTTTTTTTTTTTTTTTTTAACCGTGTGGACTTTGACCATGGTTCTTTTCTATTTTTCATGTTTCAGTGAATTTATTTGTTCCATACTCAGAAAAGGAAGGTGGGATAAGGCAGCTTTTCTAGCTCTAGACAATTCTTTCAGTTATTTTCACAAAGTGATAAAAAGAAATAGTATCCTTTTACTTTTAGAAATCTTCTTGTTTCTGCACTCCCACTTTCATTGGAGAGTCTCTCTCTCTCTCTCTCTCTCTCTTTTTGCCCTGCTGTCCCTGTCCTGCTCAGTTTATATTCTGTTCTCGGGGTTTCTCCTTTCTCCATAGTGTGAAGTTTTGCCCTATTGCTTTCCTATTACCTTAGTCACATTTCCACTTAATGCACAATGGCAACTTTGAGACTCACTGGCTCTCAGGGCAACAGAAATGCTTAGCCATCCCTCAGCTTCCCTAAAAACAGTTGCTGTTACCATACTTGCTGACAATACAGAGATCTTGTTTCTGTCTGTTGTTTTCTCCAGTTGCTCATGTTCTGGGATTTGGAGGTTAGCTTGTTGTGGGTACTTAGTTGGAGAAATTATCTGTGGGTTTTTGGTCTGGTTGCTAGGATATTCTCCTAATTACATACATGTGATACTGAGGAGACCTAGAAGCAAGGGACTCCCACAAAAATAACTGTACACTTTAGTAATTTAGTTCCACGGTTGCTGATAAGAGAGACTTCCAGGTCAGGGACTAAGGACCTCATTACTCACAAAGAAAGTATTAGGTGTATCAGCGTAGCACACGGCATATGACACGGGTCCCTGAGCTCCAGACCTGTGGTGGGTGTAGGACCAGGGAAGCCCTGCCCTGAGTGGAGCAGATGACAGTGCGGACAGGGAACAAGGAGACTCTGCCACTTTTATAGCAAGGAACAGTAACAGTCATCCCAGAAATGGCTGGACTGTGCCATGCATTATCTCACTTTTCAGACTTACCAGCTGCATAAATAGTTCTGTGTCCCTCGTAGGAAAAAAAGGTCCAAACAATGCAATTTTGGCACACTCAGCAGGACACGTGGGGGAGCAAGACTCCCGCGGTATCCCGTCCCCAGTACTTGGCCATTCAAATCCCTGACTGTAATGAGGCGCGATTCGGGAAGATTCAGATATTACATTTTGCCTCAATCATCTTCTTCAATTCCCTAAATACACATCTTAATCCAAGGATATTCAAAATAATTGTTGAATCAGTGGAATTGTTTCACAGTTGATGAATTTTAGAGAATGAGAGCTCTCTAACCCTCTCAGGCTTTCATACTATGTTAGCTGTTACCAAGTTTAGGATGAAGGTTTCACTCGTGTGCTTTAGATTTTTCATACAGGGTTTCTAGATATATTTTGCTTTTCTTACCTGCTTTTATAGTTAAACTCCATTAACCATTTGGGCAGTTATAATAAATATATGGCCAAATGAAAGAATGAATGATGAATAAAATAACCCAAATTAACAGAAAGCATTCTTTTTTTTTTTTTTAAGATTTTATTTATTTATTTGACAGACAAAGATCACAAGTAGGCAGAGAGGCAGGCAGAGAAAGAGGAGGAAGCAGGCTCCCTGCTGAGCAGAGAGCCCGATGCGGGGCTCGATCCCAGGACCCCAGGATCATGACCTGAGCCGAAGGCAGAGGCTTTAACCCACTGAAACACCCAGGCACCCCCAGAAAGCATTCTTAAAGAGCAAACTTTCCCCAGAATGGAAAACTAATCATGAAGAATGGATCTACTAGCTCATTGGCTTAGTACTAAAATAAAAGTAGTTGAACTAAAATGTATCCCAGTAAGTCACAAATATGATAGATCCCTCTCTTTTATTTTCTTCCTTCCTATTCAACAAGCTCTAGACTTGCATATTAGTCACGAGTGCAGGCCTTACAGAGAATTGTTTTCCTTGGCCATCGAGACCATCCCACTGTCTTGGCATTGAGCATTAGCATTTTTAATGTGCCAGATGTTTCCTAGGATTTTAGGACCAGAGATAATGAAACGAAGTTGCTAGTTTCAGGCCCTATTTTCAATGCCTGAAGGACACATCAACTTGTGACAACATAATGCCACGCTGTCGTGGGGTATGGTGGCTGCTGGTGATGCGTTCACAGAAGAGTGAGTAGCTAGCACGTGAATGATGAGAGACGTCTTCTCAAACAGCCCAACCTGTAAGCAGCACCCTGAAGAATGAGCAGAGGAAGTTTGAAAGGACAGTTCCAAACACCACTAGTGACTGTATATTAGAAATGATGAGAAACTCCGTATTCGATCGGAAATTTAGAAAAAGGACCAAGATACAGCAGACCTAAAATGACAGAGATGTGCAAGAGATAGATAGATGTTGTCAAAGAGATTTAAAATAAAACAAACAGCACAGCAGATCACCACTCTATAAACCCTTACTGCCAAGGAGAGGAAAAACGCTCAAGTGCAGGGAGATTTAGCAGTGATTTTCTCTGAAGTATTCCTTTGGGAGGAAAAAGTCGTCAACTTGTGTTTGCGCTTCTGCGCCACGACACATCCATCCCCAGAAAAGGAGGCTCTGAGAGTACAAACTCTTCATCTCAAATTTCCCATTACTGATGTCTGAGACCACAGGGGCCGTGGGTCAGGGGCACAGGGCATCCGTGTCCAAGAGCGGCCAGAGGGGGGCAGTAGTGCAGACAGGCTGTTACCATGGCTGGAGCAGAGGCCAGGAACAGCCCCTCCAGAAGGAGATTGCTCCTGCAGAATTATGCAGGCAGAGACCTGGAGAATGCTACCCAAGGTCCTGATTTGGGACATGGGTGAGTGCTAGCTTTTGTCGATGTGCACTGGGATCACCTGGATGAGGGTAAAAGGCAAACATTAAAAGCTGGAGACAGGCCTATCTTTCGACTAAAGGGACAAGAGGAAACCACTGAAAATAGCCATCCCAAACCCAGTTGTAGCCAAGAGCACAGCTGTGCCCAGCACCCTGCTGATAGCTGCTGCTTCAGACACCAGTCTGACCCATAGAGTGGGGGACCATTTCCCAATAGTGATCTTTACACTGGAACTTTCCTGCCTGCCTTACCGACCTTTCCTCCTCAGCCTCAGGGGCCAGAGGATGCTCCCTTTGTGGGAACAAAACCCACTAGGGAAGGGGTAAGGAGCTTGGTGAATCAAGAAGAAAGGAGCCTAGGGGCGCCTGGGTGGTTCAGTGGGTTAAGCCTTTGCCTTTGGCCCAGGTCATGATCTCAGGGTCCTGGGATCAAGCCCCACATCAGGCTCTCTGCTCAGCAGGGAGCCTGCTTCCACCCCTCCCCCTGCCAGCTGCTCTGCCTACTTGAGATCTCTCTCTCTTTGTCAAATAAATAAATAAAATCTTACAAAAATAAAGAAGTAAGGAGCCTCTTCTAACCTCTTCTCCCTAGACAGGAGACTTCCCAGGAAAACGCCTGAGCTGGGATGCAAGAGAAGTTTTACCTTTGAATTAAATTAGAAATACTGATTAATATATTAAATTAGACAATTTTTAACTTTACCATGACTACAGTACTTTCTATTACTTAATTTTTTTTTTTTTTAATATCACAAGTAACTTGAGTTTTTATTCGACAGTGGGTAAAAGATGGGCTCAAATCAGCGGGATAACAGGAAGAATAGAAGAGACAGCATCAACTTTTATGGTTGTATTCCTGAACAAAGGAATAGCACTCGATGTGAGCATGGCTGGAGAGCAGAATATAGTTATAACACTCGGAATGAAGTCAAGTTCCTTGAGGGTGGGGATTTTTGTCTGCTATGTATTGACAGCTTCCAGTAGCCTAAAAGGCGTAGTGCAAACATATGCTCTGTAAAGGTTTATCTAGGAAATGAGCAAGTCTGGAAAACGAAGGGCAGCTTGCGAAGGGATTCGACTCTCAGGTGGACTCAGGCACACATGCAGTATCTATACCGTCCACGGTTCCTACATTGTAGCAAACCTGGAACCTTTTCACTGCCAGGATCCATGTGGGCATTAGAAGAGCCAGAGTCAGTTAAAGGTTTCAGTCCTGCAGCATATGATGCTGAAGGCATTCTGGAAACTTCTGGACGGTGATTTCTTAATCCTCCTACATGATAAACTCTCTGAACCTCCAGGTTCCCAGGTTTTCTTCTCTTCTGCTGGCCCCATTCAGTCAGGCATCTGTATATTTCCTGCCTGGCTTTCAATGAGCATTATTATTGACCAAATGAATACCTTCATTTCACGAGGGAAAGATAAATGCAAAGGCATTCATGTTTTTAGTATTATTTCAACATTATGAGTCTTCTTTTGTGTCCATCTCCATTCTCCATCTCCCCAGAACGCCTCAGTCCCTCCTGGTTTTTCAGGATGGAACACTGTTATTCCCGGAGAGACCCCAAGGGACCTGTGTGCAGGAACCTCCGCAGAAACAGATGTCAGTATTTCTGCCACAAAGTCATCACCATGTTTTTCATCTTATATAAAGCAAAAGCAATATTACTCACCTTTTTAACTAGCTCATTGCTGTATAATTTGGTTTATGCAATTCCACAATTGAAGTGCAATTCTTCTTTTATGGTAAAATTATAATTATCTTTAAATGTAGAAGAAAATAACGCCAGTTTTTTATGAATAGATCATTATGTTTTGATTCAATAACTAGCCTTTCAATCAAGGATAAGTGACAAGACAATTAAGATAAACCTTAAACTGGTGATAAAACAATTCAAACGCTATTGATTTCATTTTATAGTTTTGCCATAGGGTACAAGCTCGTAATACATTTCATTTCCTTGGCTTTTCTGGTTCCAAACAGAAGGTCTGTGACAAGTAATGCTAATGACCCTTTAGCTGTGATTGACTGACTTAAAAAGTGTTCCTCATATAAGTTGGGTGACAACATCACAGCATCTCACATGTTCATTTCCTCAGTCCTAAAACCTCGAATGTTCAAGGTCTTATATTTGTTCTATAAAAACATAACCATGATTTTAGAAACTATATTCAGACTTTAGTACTTTAAAACTTGGAGACTACTTTGTGAAAGCTAATACCATTATATCCTTTATTGGATTTTTGTCTCTAACATTCTAGGTATCTTATATAAATAAACAGTTGAACCAATTACATTTTTAATGAAATAAATATTTACCTGTGCAAGAAAACAATTGAATTGTGCAAAATAGCTTTACTTGAGAATGTGATTTAAAAATGGTTATGGAATTTTATGAAATCCATTTCAGAAACCAAGTGCATTGAGGCAGTGTTCTTCCTTTGACCCCAAAAGTGATTTGTTGAACCAATGACAAAGATGCGTGATCAACCCCTCTAAATGAGGATACAGATTATAATACATATTTTTTCACATGTATTAGGAAAAAAATAATGTTCCATGAAGAAAACATTTTTTAAAATTTCATTTATTTGAGAAAGAGAGAGAGAGCAAGGGAAGAGGCAGAGAGAGGGGGAGAAAATCACGAGCTAGGAGCCCAATGCAGGACTCAGTCCCAGGACCCTGAGATCATGACCTGAGCCAGTCAGATGCTTAACTTACTGAGCCACCCAGGCGCCCCCATGAGGAAAACATGTTATATGACTTCCTTGGTCAACTAAAACTAAAATACTAGGAATGCTTAAAATTGTTCTCCTTAACTTATACCTAAGTTTAAGCCCTAGGGCCTAAGATAGGGGATATAATTTCTTTATTCTTGGGAACTTCTGTTTAATTAGTACAGTTAATAATTTAATTTTTCCTTGCCTTTCCAGGCAGAATTGAAAAATTGAGATTCAAATGGAGCTCATTTGCTGATTCACAATATTTTTGCTACCTTATATTCTGTTTCTGAGAGCAACAATCATCCGATTAATAATGAAATTCCAAAACTATGAAGTAGAAACTGTATATCTTTTGCTTCAGAAAAAATGCCATTTCAACAGAGGCCAACTGAGCTCTGTTAAATGCACATGAAACTATGCACAGAAGTGAAATCTGTTAAGTCATATACATTATAGAGCTATCATTTCCAGAAATAGAAAACGGAAACAATTATCTGGATAACATAAGCATACCATTTATCTCAGCCGCTAAAAATAGGCAGGAAATTATCAGAATTTTTCTACTAAATACATTGATTCTTTATACTGTTAATGTGTGGGTGTCCACTGGCCCTCCACACTCTGTTGTAACATGATCAAGGTCAGCTCTTCTCTATAGAGCAAGGATATATGAGTCTTTCTACTATTTTGCTAAAGATTTAGATGGCTGTCAGATTGATTTTATTTTATTTTTATCTCATAACAGATGGAAAATGTACATTCCTTTCTCTTAGTGACAGATTCTACTTTGAGCAGCTTTAACATGCCTACAGACTTACCAATGGATTATTTTTAGAAGAAAAAAAATAGACGTAACTGCCCATTAACTACACAAAAATACATTTTAGAATTATATTTTAAAAATGAAAAGCATATGGAGAGAAGTGCCACATAGAAGGAATGTGCGTAGGATGGCCATTCTGTAGCTGTCATCCTCTCAACAGGAGGGGGCTCTCCATCCTGCTCAGCATTTCCTAGGTCCCTGCATCTCCCAGTCTACATATTGATGGAGGTGTTTTCCCTAATCTCAAGGACTCTACCTTACTGTTTTTGTTTACACTGTTCCTTTTATTTAAAAGGTCCTTCTGTCCTTGTTCTCCAAGTAATTCTTTTATAAGGCTCATTTAAAAACTCATCTCATTTTTTACCTTTCCTTAATCACCCATTGTCCCTGTCATGTGGGGAATAAATATGTCACGTCTGTGAGTTTCAAAGGCAAGGATGTGATATCCAATTTTGTAGTGCCTCAGTTTCTCAGAAACTCAGAGAATATGAAATTTGAGCTGGATCCTGAAGGAGAGAGTAGTATGGATGACAGTCTGGAGGAGATCTATTTCAGGGGGAAATAGGGAATAATACTTTGCCAGGGCGATAGAGAATTTGCCTGGTTAGCTATGTTTGATGCCATGCTCTAATGCTTTCTATCAAGGAAACGCTATTGCATTTTCTGTTGATCTACTCAACTTTACCTTTTGGACATCTATTATTTATATTAAAAATCCTATTGTACTTAACTCTTAGATCTTGTTATGATTGATTGTGGCCAACATCAATCTAATTCTTACCTGGAATAATTAATAGAACCATAATAGTCTTCTTCTCAATGATTGTGACTTGTGTCACATTTACAAAGACACTTTATGAGTTAAGCATATGAAGTGATAATAAATTGCTAGATATATGGCCAAATAAAAGAATCTAGGGCATTCCAAAATAAAAGTGGTTAACAGACATACAGCATGGAATACAGAATAACGTGTTGTTAAGACCCTAAAATCAGGCGTCATTTATCTTTGATTCCATGACATGGGTGGGTAAGGCTTTGTGGTTCCTGTTGTAATTATTATTAGTCTTAGACTAATGCTAATGTTCATGATTACAGTCATGTAGCTGAGGGGCACCTGGGTGGCTCAGTCGTTAAGTGTCTGCCTTTGCTCAGGTCATGGTCCCAGGGTCCTGGGATAGAGCCCCATATCTGGCTCCCTGCTCAGTAGGGAGTCTGCTTCTCCCTTTCCCATTCCCCCTGCTTGCATTTCCTCTCTCGCTGTCTCTCTCTCTGTCAAAAAAATAAATAAAATCATTTTAAAAAGTCATGTAGCCGAGATAATTTATATAAAAGACATGAAAACCTAGACTATAATTCCTTTATGCAGGAAAGATGTTCTTTTTAAGAACAATAGCTTAAATTATATTAATAGACATGTTGAGAGACCTGTAAGAACAAAGGAAGTCAAGCAATTATATATGTGAGTGTGTGGGAGGTGTATTTATATAACTATATATTATATAAACTTTCAGAGCAATAAATTCATGTCATTATATGTATATACATATATATACATTTTCAAACAGACTAATAGTTTTTAAGTGATGTTTTACTTGCAACAGCTATGCTCATTTTATTTATTTATTTGATAGAGAGAGAGAGATCACAAGTAGTCAGAGAGGCAGGCAACGAGAGAGGGGGAAGCAGACTCCCCACTGAGCAGAGAGCCTGATACGGGGGCTCAATCCCAGGACCCTGGGATCATGATCCGAGCCGAAGGCAGAGACTTAACCCACTGAGCGACCCAGGCCCATGGCCCCTGAAACATTATATTACTGCTACAGGGATCATGATAAAATTGTACATTAAACACATATGTTGAGTACTGGAAAGGCATAAGTGTTTTTCTAAATGCTAAGTGGAGAAGAATCTAGAAAGTGATATCATGGCCTTCAAAGAGTTTGTATTCTAGTGAAGAAAACTTGATGCCTAAGTATAAAAATAAGCAATAACACCAAAAAAAGGTTGTGGCTAATTGATTAAAAGAAGCATAGATATGCATAGTTTGAGTTTAAAGAGAATATATTACTGTGCCAGATTAAATCACTTACTGATTGAGCTGGGAAATGAAGACTTTAGTTGAAGCAGTTTTTTTGTCTGCTCATGTATTTTGTCTGCTAATCCCTTCTGTTAGGCAGGTAGAAGAGGGAAGGACAGAGGATCTGTCCTCTGGGGGATGGGCAGGGGTGTTGAAACTTGGAAGGAAATGCTTGGGGGAAGAATTTACAAAGTGTGTCCAGAGCAGAATGAGGTAACAGAGAATTAATGGTAACAGAACTAGGAAGACATTCAAAAGCGGTTCAAAAAATGTACCATCTAGAACATGGTCTTTGAGCAACTTGACAGTCACTTGAGATGCTTGTTTAAAATTATATTTTTTGTATTTTTCCCCAAAAACCTAATGAATTCAGGTATCTGCAAACAACAGTAATCTGAACATTCAGGATGTTCCCTGTGTGTATGTGCACGCACATGCATGTGTGTACATCCATGTGTGTACATTTTCACAACTATTTAAAATACTGATAAAGAGAATAAATGTTTGTAGTCTTCTCTTGTCTGTTTGGGAGGGGGCAGGGAAATAACATGACAAAAGTTAATCAGCACATAGGATAGCTTGGAGAGAGAAAGAATAGAGAATGAATGTTAAAAGATTAGTCTAAGTCACCTGGGTGGCTCAGCCTTCTGCTCAGGTCATGATCTCAGGGTCCTGGGATCAAGTCCCACATTGGGCTCCCTGCTCAGTGGGGAGTCTGCTTCTCCTCTCCTCTCCCTCTGGGCACTTGCTCGCTCTCTCTCTCTCTTTCAAAATAAAATCTTAAAAAAAAAAAAAAAAGAATAATCTAGGCATTAACTAGTATTGGGCTTAGGTTTCTCCAAAGAAATTGAACTGATTAAGATACAGAAGAAGATTTATTATAAGGGATGGGTTCACGTGATTATGGAGAGTGAGCAGCCCGGTAATCAGCTGTCTGCGGGTAGGAGACCCAGGAGAGCTGGTGGTATATAGTTCCAGTCCAAAATCAAAGGCCTGAGAACCAACAGAGCTCAATGGTAATGGTGTGAACTCCCATCTGAGTCTGAAGCCCAAGAACCAGGACCACCAATGTCAGAAGAAAATGGATGACCCAGCTCACACCCAGAACAAATTCCACCTTCCTCCATCTTTTTCTACTATTCAGGCCCTCAAGGAGATTGGAAAACACCCACCTGCACTGGTGACGATGTTCTCTGCTCGGTCTGCTGATTCAGATCTCAAAACGTCCTCACAGACGCATTCAAAAATAATGTTTTAACTGTATCTGGGCTTCTCTTAGTTCAGTGAAGTTGTCACATGAAATTAACCATCACCAGCCAGCTAGATGGGGAAGATGTAGAACATATGTAAGAGAGAATTTGATAGGACTTGAAGACTTGCCATAAAGAGAAAGAAATAAATCAAGAATAATTTTATATTTTTGATGCCAGGTAACACAAATTAAATCTAGAAAGTAGTTGGAAATAACTGAACTTTTGAAGGATGGTCAGGACTTGGCTTTTAGATTTTGGAAGATGTCGTACAGAATGATTACTTAAGCCAAGGGATATTATTTTGCAAAGGATCACTAGCATCACATGGTATAAATGCAAATGAGGTTTAATTGGGGAGATCAGGCAGAAAGGCATCAAAGAAAAAAATTACCTCTCTAGCTTCTGTAACCCACAGAGAGAACTTTAATCTGCACATACTTAAACACCCCATCAAAGGTGCTAAAATCAGGGGAGTCATAACGGTACTACTCTACATATGTAAACAGAATCTGGAAATGAGGAAAAGGAAAAATTCATTGACCACGTAACAGTGTATCTTTCTGGTCAAGGAAATAAGGCCTAAAGCAGGGGGCTGATAGAGCCAAGCAGCCTGGACTGGGGATAGTTAGTTGAGATCCACTGAACCAACCCAGATCCAATGACCTGGTTACTTGTTAATCTGCCCAAAGAGGAGAATTAACGAGCTCCCAGGGCCCTCTGGCTTTGTACCTTCGAGGAAGAGGCAGGGGAGGAAAGCAGCAAAAGACTGAGTTTAAGGGAAGCCCTTCATTCAGTGAATGAGAGAAAGGAACAGCCAGTTGAAGAGGCTATAGAAACAGGAGTAAAATTTGTGTAATAATGGCCTGTTGTCCAAAGGCCAGAAGGGTTTCAAGAAAGGCAGCAGGTAGTGGGAACATCAAACATCACACACAGATATTCGAGAAGATAGCATCTAAAGATATTACTATGGATGGCTCTTAGCTGGGCCATGCAGTGACAAGGTTAATGTTGAATAAATAGAGAAGACTTGTATATGGAAGAAAACAGGGAAATTACAGTAAGTAAAGGATTTCCTGGTTTTATCTCTACAACAGACATAATTAGTATATTCTTAAACATTCCCTGATTTTTAGTTTTATATGTTTATGAAGCATGCCTTTCAATTTAATTTATGTATTATATGTATTTAAAAAGCTGATGTTGATCGCTTCTCGGCCTTTTGGCTAAGATCAAGTGTAAAAAGCTGATGTTAAGAATGCTAGGTTTCAGAGATAAAAAACATAAATTTAGCCTGTCATTCTTTTTAATCATACTCAAAATGCAAGTCTAGTAGGTAATTCTTCTTCCAAAGCTAATTCATTCTTTATCCCCAGGAATTTTATAAGTTCAATTCATCAGTCTTGCCCCTTCTCTGTCTTGGTATCTTGTACCTAATTAGTCCCCTACATCATAGCTTAAAAATAATTATAGACAAGCAATTCAAAGGAAATCATTATTTTAAATGTTGTCATTTTCAATTTTGAAAGTCTGTTTCCAGTTGTTAATTTATAGCATATGCTGGCCTCAAAATTCCCTAATGGCGATTGCCATATGTATGTTTTATTAAAATGCACAGGAAAGACTCTAACCAGTCCAGCAGCTCAATTTCATTTATGAAGAATTCCTACTAGATGATTTTTCATAAATGCTGAGAAATATATGAGACTAAAGGAACAGAGGTAAAGAGAAATTCTGTAAAAAAGTACTTATGAAGGAAAATGTTATAACACATAAAATTGACCAGTGCAACCATTCCAAATCAAAATTACCTTGATGTTAGGTCTGTGATCAAAGAAGCGAGACTGATACAAAGTGAAAGTCAAGCAAAGCTTTATTTCTCACCAAGCATGGAGAATCAAACTGACCATGTGGGCCCGCCTTTTACAGAGAGAGCGAGCGACTCTTAGCCTCACAGACTAACTTTTATAGAACAAAGGCCATGTGGTTGAGCCTGGCCACACACAGGTAGCCAATGAGATTGTAACACACAGAGAAAGCTGTACAGTCATGCTAGGTCACACACAGGTGGCCAATTGAATTACAATTCACCCTATAGTAGCTATTTGAACTAGCCTATCACCTTGGTCAGAATTGGTGCCCAAAAGGCACCCAAAAGGTGGGGCCCACACTCCTTGGTAGCTAGGGAGACAGTATGCGCATCCCACTGATTGGATGTCTCCATCTGGCCCGACTCATCCCTGCATTCAGGCTCTGTTATCTCCACCTGACCTGACCCGCCCTTGTATTTGGGCTCTGTTATCAGGGACTGGCCAACCATATTTTACTGGTTTCCTGGACTTGCTTTTAAGTAAGTTCCCCTGGG